>NC_088377.1:50108750-50465000 GCF_037993035.2 Macaca fascicularis
ATTGTTCCAAAGGTGTCCACCCTCAAGGGCTTGGCACTTCCCTTCAAGAAGAAATTTCTTATCTGATAAACCACATTGATATTGATGATCAATATACAGTCATGCATGGCTTAATGATGGGGCTATGTTCTGGGAAATGCATAATTGGAAGATTTTGTCATTGTGGGAACACCAAAGGATGTATTTACAGAAACCTAGATGATCTAGCCTATTATACACCTAGGCTAGATGGTCTAGCCTATTACACACCTAGGTTAGATGGTCTAGCCTGTTGCTCTGGGCTACAAACCTGTATAGCACATGACTATGCTGAATTCTGGAGGCATTAGGAATATAATGGCAAGTATTTGTGTATCTCAACATATCTACACATGGAAAAGGTACAGTAAAAATACATTATTATTATTATTAATTTTTTTTTTTGAGATGGAGTCTCTCTGTCAGCCAGGCTGAAGCGCAGTGGCGTGATCTCTGCTCACTACAACCTCTGCCTCCTGGGTTCAAGGGATTCTCCTGCCTTAGCCTCCCGAGGACCTGGGGTTATAGGCATCTGCCACCACGCCCTGCTAATTATTGTATTCTTAGTAGAGAAGGAGTCTCACCATGTTGGCCAAGCTGACCTCAAGTGATCTGCCTGCCCCAGCTCCCAAAGTGTTGGTATTACAGGCGTAAGCCACTGTGCCCCCCGGTCTAAAATATAGTATTATAATTTTAATGGGGGTAGGGGGGCAGACGTGGTGGCTCACGTTTGTAATCCCATCACTTTGGGAGGCCAAGGCAGTGGATCACTTGAGGTCAGGAGTTTGAGACCAACTTGGCCAACATCGCAAAACCCTATCTCTACTAAAAATAGAAAAACTAGCTGGGCGTGGTGGCACGCGCCTGTAGTCCCAGCTACTCAGGAGGCTGAGGCAGGATAATCACTTGAACCTGGGAGGCAGAGGTTGCAGTGAGCTGAGACAGTGCCATTGCACTCCAGCCTGGGAGATAGAGCGAGACCCTGTCTCAAAAAGGAAAAGAAATTTTATGAGACCACTCATATATGCAGTCTGTCGTTGACTGAAATGTCATTATGTGGCGTGTGACCATAGTCACCAGAAACATCTGGAGTTCTTGGACTGATTACGATGAGTTCCAGCACCTCTCAAGATGCTCTCAGCCTCAGAGCCTCTGCCAGCCCCTCCCTGCTGGAGAAACCTTCTGGGCTTCAAGCACCGTGCTCAGGACGCATGTCCCCTTCTGCAAGTTTTAGGGTTAAGTGACCCGTCCAGCTGTGTGCCTGAAGGTCCTGGATATCTCTGGATGGGGGAATTGGCAGTTGAAGAATTCCTGGGAGTCTGAGCCTGGGCTGAGTTTGGGATCGGCTCCTGAAAACCCTTGTAAAGATTTTACATTCCCGAATATAAACCAATAAAGAGAGCAGGCAAAATCAAGGCCATGCCCATGACTTTGGGCACATTCCGAAGATGGTTGTGGTGAGTGCTGCACCATTAATTCCCTTTTGCTTCTCATTCCTGCCTCTCTGGAAACAAGCAGGTCCACGGGATGCAGTTCAGTGGGTTTTGCTGTGGTTCAGTGGGGTTTCCCTCCCTAGATGCCCCAGGAGTGCAGGTCTAAGGTTTGGAAATACTTTCTTTTCTACATATGTCTATACACGGTCCGTCTTAATGATTTTCAGGTTTCGTATTTGTGAATTCCCCTCATCTCTGAAATTGATGGGTAACCCCCAAATCAATAACTCGCAGTGATCATTCATGGACATGGGACACAGTAGCAAAAACTTTGAGTCACCAGACATGCATGTTTCTTTTTTTTTTTTTTTTTTTTTTGAGACGGAGTCTCACGCTGTTGCCCAGGCTGGAGTGCAGTGGCGCGATCTCGGCTCACTGCAAGCTCCGCCTCCCGGGTTCCCGCCATTCTCCTGCCTCAGCCTCCTGAGTAGCTGGGACTACAGGCGCCCGCCACCGCGCCCGGCTAATTTTTTGTATTTTTAGTAGAGACGGGGTTTCACAGTGGTCTCGATCTCCTGACCTTGTGATCCGCCCGCCTCGGCCTCCCAAAGTGCTGGGATTACAGGCTTGAGCCACCGCGCCCGGCCCTAACATGCATGTTTCATACTGAGGTCAAACCAGGTGACACCCTGGCTCCTTGCTTTAGCTCTCAAACCGCAAATAAGTATCCTGTTATTCTCCTTTCTTTTCTTTTTTTTTTTCTTTTTGATATAGAATCTCTCTCTGCTGCTCAGGCTGGAGTGCAATAGCACGATCTCGGCTCACTGCAATCTCCCAGGTTCAAGTGATTCTCCTGCCTCAGCCTCCCAAGTAGCTGGGATTACAGGTGCCCGCCACCACACTCAGCTAATTTTTGTATTTTAGTAGAGACAGGGTTTCACTATGTTGGTCAGGCTGGTCTCAAACTCCTGACCTCAGATGATCCACCCACATCGGCCTCCCAAAGTGCTGGGATTACAGGCATGAGCCACCGCACCCGGCTAAGTGTCCTTTTCAAGGTCTGTTTAGTAGCACAGTTTTTGCATCTTTCTGCCTTTTTGGGGGTGGTTTTGTTGTTTAGAATGTCCCCCAGTCATAGCGCTGAAGTGCTGTCTGGCATCCCTAAGCGCAAAGAGGCTGTGATGTTCCTTGCGGAGAAAATATGTGTGTTAGATAAGCCTCATTCAGGCATGAGTTATAGTGCTGTTGGCTGTGAGTTCAATGTTAATGAATCTATAGTAAATATGTTAAAAGGTGCCTTTAAGCAGAAACACACATAAGACAAGGTTATGTATTAACGGGTTGATTATCATGAAATCAGAGGCTCAGAGGACCCTAACCCTGTATTTCCCGTATGAGCAATGGTTCAGTATTCACTAATATAGTGTAAATGGTGATTTCATAGAGCATAACTACAGTGAATGGCCAGCATCAATTGTATCTATGGATCTATATCTAACTAAATATCTAAACAAAAAATTTTTCTTTATCTTTGTTTTTTCTTTTTTTGAGATAGAGTTCTGCTCTGTCACGCAGGCTGGAGTGCAGTGGTGCCATCACTGCTTACTGCAACCTCCACCTCCCAGGCCCAAGTGATCCTCCCACCTCAGCCTCCCGAGTAGCTGGGACTATGGGCATGAACCACCACACCTGGCTAATTTTTGTATATCTTTGTAGAGACGGGGTTTCACCATGTTGTCCAGGCTGGTCTCGAACTCCTGGGCTCAAACAATCCACCCGCCTAGACCTCCCAAAGTGCTGGGATTACAGGCATAAGCCACCGTGCTCAGCCTAGTTTTTTCTTATTATAAAAGTACGTACATGTTTAGTGTAGGAAACATGGAAACATGCAGTATTACACCTCTCACTTCAGTGAGAAGCCTTCAGATCTTGCTCTGTGCTTACATGTTAACTGCACTGTACATGCCGTTTGGTAAGTTTCTTTTCTTTTTTGAGACGGAGTTTCACCTTGTAGCCCAGGCTGGCGTGCAATGGCACAATCTCAGCTCTCCTGCCTCAGCCTTCCAGGTAGATGGGATTACAGGTGTGTGCCACCACACCCTGCTAATTTATTATTTTTATTATTTTTAATTTTTTTGAGATGGAGCCTAGCTCTGTCACCTAGGGTGGAGTGCAGTGGCGTGATCTCAGCTCACTGCAACCTCTGCCTCCTGGGTTCAAATTGTTCTCCTGACTCAGCCTCCCAAGTAGCTGGGACTACAGGTGCATGCCACCACACCTGGCTAATATGCTTTGTATTTTCAGTAGAGACAAGGTTTCACCATGTTGGCCAGGCTGGTCTCAAACTCCTGACCTCACGTGATCCACCTGCCTCGGCCTCCCAAAGTTCTGGGATTACAGGTGTGAGCCACTGCACCTAGCCTGGTAAGTTTCCTTCTCACATAAATTATCATGAACATCTGTCTTTGGCAATAGATAGCCTTCTATGATATCATTGTGGTTGTAGAACTTGAGTATACACACACTTTATTAACTAATATAAGATATTTAAATTGTTTCTAATTTTTAAATAACATTACTGTAAGTAATGTTTCACCTTGTAGCCCAGACTGCATATATATATTTGCAGCCTGAATATATAAAAGCCTGAATATATAAAATTATATATTTTAATGGAGATAAAATGTACACATACTTAAATGCACAGATGTTTCTCTTTTTTAGAGATAGGATTTCATTCTGTTGCCCAGTCTGGGGTGCAGTGGTGTGATCATGGCTCACTGCAACCTTGACTTCCCAGGTTCAAGCAATCCTGCTACCTCAGCTTCCCAAGGAGCTGGGACTACAGGTGTGCACCACCACGCTGGACTAATTAAAAAAAAGTTCTGTCTGGGCACGGTGGCTCATGCCTGTAATCCCAGCACTTTAGGAGACCAATCACCTGAGGTCGGGAGTTAGACCAGCCTGATCAACATGGAGAAACCCCATCTCCACTAAAAATACAAAATTAGCTGGGTGTGGTGGCACATGCCTGTAATCCCAGCTACTCGGGAGGCTGAGGCAGGAGAATCGCTTGAACCTGGGAGGCAGAGGTTATGGTGAGCCGAGATCGCACCATTGCACTCCAGTCTGGGCAACAAGAGAGAAACTCCATCTCAAAAAAAAAAAAAAAAAAAAAAAGAAATATATATGTGTGTGTGTGTATATATATATATGTGTATATATATATCTTTTGTAAAGACTTGTTTACCAAACAAGTCTTGTTATGTTGACTAGGCTGGTCTCAAACTCCTGGTTTCAATCTATCCTCCTGCCTTGGCCTCCAAAAGTGCTGGGATTTTAGGTGTAAGCCACTGTGCCAGGCCCACAGATCTTAAGTGTACAATTTGATGAGTTTTGATAAATGCATACACATTTCCATCAGCTCCCAGAAAATCTCTACCCCCGTGTAATTGCTCAATGGGTTCTTCCTGCCTGCCACCCAGACAAAACCAGTTCACTGAGACCGTGGTATTGCAGTAAAGAAGGATTTTAACTAACACGATGCCAGCCTCATGGGAGAACTGGAGTCATCATTCAAATCAGTTTCGTCAAAGACTTGGAGGTTAGGATTTTTCAAGGATAGTTTAGTGGGCGGGGGACTAGGGAATGGGCGCTGCTTACTGTTTGGGGATGCCATCATAGGGGTGTGGAAAATAGTCCTTGGGCACTGAGTCCAACACGGGGTGCAAGGCTACAGGACGGGTTAAGTGATGAGTCATGAGTCCGGGTGGGGTCAGTCAGTTGCTGAGATGCAAAAGTCTGAAAAATATCTCAAAAGACCAACTTAGGTTCTACCATAGTGATCTATAGGAGCAAACGGGGAAGTCATCAATGTTATGACCTCTGGCCACGTGTCTCCTGAGCCATGAAAGATTATAGAAACCATGTCTACATTTCAGCAGAATTCAGGCACCCATAATTCTAATCTCAAGGTCGTTCATTAGTCTTCCAAAGGCAGTTTCCTCCCCTGAACAAGGAAGGAATCCGTTTTAGGGAGGGACTATTATCATCCTTGCTTCAAAGTTAAACTATAAGCTAAATTCCTTCCACGGTACAGCTTGGCCTCTACCCAGGAGTGAGTGAAGACACCCAGTCTGTGAGGTTAGACGCAAGACGGAGTCAGCTATTTCAGATTTCGCTCACTGTCATAATCTTTGCAAAGGCAGTTTCACTAGAAAGCACTGTTCTGACTTCTATCATCATAGATCAGTTTTGACTATTCTTGAACTTCATATAAATGGAACCATACAGCATATAATCTTTTATGTATGGTTTGTTTCACTTGCATTTTTGAGATTCTTCCATGTTTCACATATACATGTGTAGTTTACTTATATTTGTTGCTGGGTATTATTCCATTATAGGCATGCGCCACCAAGCCCCGCTGATTTTGTATTTTTAGTAGAGATGGGGTTTCTCCGTGTGGGTCAGGCTGGTCTCACACTCCCGACCTCAGGTGAACTGCCCGCCTCAGCCTCCTAAAGTGCTGGGATTACAGGTGTGAGCCACTGCGCCCGGCCTTATTGACCTTGTATTCAAAGATCATGCTAAGTTCACTCATTAGTGCTAGCAGCTTACTTTATTGCTTTCCTTTTGACTGTCTGTATAATCTGTCAGGTCCTCTGTGAATAAAGATATTTTTGCTTCTTCCTTTGTAAACTTTATAATTTTTATGGCTTTTATTTCTTTTTTCTTACCTTACTGGACTGGCTAGAACTTTTAGTAAAATATTTAATAGAAATGGTGAGAACAGACATACTTGTTTTGTTTTTGCTTATGGGGGGGATCCTTAATATTTCACTTTTTTCTTTTCTTTTCTTTTCTTTCTTTCTTTCTCTTTCTTTCTTTCTTTCTTTCTTTCCTTTCTTTCTTTCCTTCTTTCTTTCTTTCTTTCCTTCTTTCTTTTCTTTTCGTTCTTTCTTTCTTTCTTTCTTTCTTTCTTTCTTTCTTTCTTTCTTTCTTTCTTTCTTTCTTTCTTTCTTTCTTTCTTTCTTTCTCTCTCTCTCTCTTTCTCTCTTTCTCTCTTTCTCTCTTTCTTTCTTTCAACAGAGTCTCGCTCTGTCACCCGGGCTGGAGTGCAATGGCGCAATCTCAGCTCACTGCAACCTCCCCCTCCAGGCTTCAAGCGATTCTCCTGCCTCAGCCTCCTGAGTGGCTGGGATTACAGGCGTGAGTCACTATGCTCAGGTAATTTTTGTATTTTTAGTAGAGACAGAATTTCGCCACGTTGGCCAGGCTGGTCTCGAACTCCCGACCTCAGATGATCCACTCGCCTCGGCCTCCCAAAGTGCTGGCATTACAGGCATGAGCCACTGAGCCCAGCCTATTTCACTTTTTTCTTAGAGTTTCACTTATTAGAGGGGATATTCTCTTCTGAGTTTGTTGAGAGTTTTCATCATGATTAGGTGCTCAATCTTGTCAAATGCTTTTCCTGCATCTATATTGAGGTGATTACAAGTTTTTCCAGTCTTATTATGTTAATGTGGCAAATTACATTGATTATGGAATATTAAACTAATCTTTCATTCCTCATAACCTCTTTTTTTTGGGCAGGGAGGACAGAATCTCGTTCTGTCACCCAGGCTGGAGTGCAGTGGCACGATCTTGGCTCACTGCAACCTCCGCCTTCCAGGTTCAAGTGATTCTCCTGCCTCAGCCTCCCGAGTAGCTGGGATTACAAGCACCTGCCACCATGCCCAGCTAATTTTTGTATTTTTAGTAGAGATGGGGTTTTACCATGTTGTCCAGGCTGGTCTCAAACTCTGGACCTCAGGGGATTCTCCCACCTTGGCCTCCCAAAATGCTGGGATTATAGACGTGAGCTACCACACCCAGCCTATTTTTACTGGATAAATGTCATTTGGATGTATTATGTATGATCTTTATTTATATTTCTGTATTTGATATGTGTCTTGGTCTGATGGTAGTACCCTATCCAAATACCTGAGACCAGGCCATTTATAAAGAATAGAAATTTACTTCTTATCATTCTAGAGGCTGGGAAGTCCCAGATCAAGGTACTGGCAGATTCAGTGTCTGGTGAGAGCTTGGTCTCTGCTTCTAAGATGGTGTCTTGAATATAGCATACACTGGAATGGTAGGTAGGACACTGTGTCCTCACATGATGGAAGAGACAGAAGAGGCAAAAAGGGGTGAATGACTTCCACCAAGCCCTTTTAGTTATTTATTTATTTTGAGACAGAGTCTCACTCTGTTGCCGAGGCTGGAGTGCAGTGGCATGATCTCAGTTTACTGCAGCCTCCGCCTCCCAGGTTCAAGCAGTTCTCCTGCATCAACCTCCTGAATAGCTGGGAGTACAGGTGCCTGCCACCATGCCCGGCTAATTTTTGTAGTTTTAGTAGAGACAAGGTTTCTCCATGTTGTCCAGGCTGGTCTCAAATTCCTGACCTCAAGTGATCTGCCCACCTTGGCCTCCCAAAGTGCTGGGATTACAGACATGAGCCACCATGCTGGCCTCAAGCCCTTGTATAAGGGCACCTTATCTCACTCATGAGGTCAGAGTCCTCATAACTCAATCACCTTTTCTTTTCTTTCTTTTTTTTTTTTAAGACAGAGCCTTGCTCTGTTGCCCAGACTGGAGTGCAGTGGTGCGATCTCAGCTCACTGCAATCTCTGCCTCCTGGGTTTGGGCTATTCTCTTGCCTCAACCTCCCAAGTAGCTGGAATTACAGGTGCACACCACCGTGCCTGGCCAATTTTTGTATTTTTAGAGAGATGAGGTTTCGCTATGTTGGTTAGGCTGGTCTCGATCTCCTGACTTCAGGTGATCTGCCCTCCTTGGCCTCCCAAAGTGATGGGATTACAGATGAGAGCACCTGCACCTGGCCGACTCAATCACCTTAGAATACCACCACATTGGGATGAAGTTTCAACATGAATTTTGGAAGAGACATAAACATTCAAACCAGGACAACACCTATCTATAATTTTCTTTCCTTGCCACGTCTTTGTCAGATTTTTGGTTATGAGACTTTTGCTGGTCTCATAAAAGGAAATGGGAAATAGTCCCTTCTCTTCTATTTTCTGAAAGATTTTTGGGGTAAAGCTGTTATTGCTTTTTCCTTAAATGTTTTATAGAATCCACGGTGAAACCATCTGGTCCTATAGTTTTCTTGGTGGGGAGGTTTCTGATAACAAATTCACTGTCTTTAATAGGTATAGGGCTACACATGTTTCTATTTCTTATCTTAATAATTATTTATGCATTTAAAAATAAACTTTATTGAGGTTTAACTTACACACATCTTATTATGTACTTGTAATTTGCATGCATATAATTTATCCCCATCTGTTCAATAAGTTTTGATCACATGCATATTTTTTCTTTTCTTTTCTTTTCTTTTCTTTTTTTTTTTTTTTAAGACAGTTTCGCTCTGTTGCCCAGGCTGGAGTGCAGTGGCATGATCTCAGCTCATTGCAACCTCCACCTCCCAGGTTCAAGCGATTCTCCTGCCTCAACCTCCCAAGTAGCTGGTACTACAGGCTCTCACCAGCACACCTGGCAAATTTTCTATTTTTAGTAGAGATGGGGTTTCACCATGTTGGCCAGGCTGGTCTCGAACTCCTGACCTCAAGTGATCCTCCCATCTCAGCCTTCTGAGTAGCTGGGACTACAGGCACATGCCACCATGCACAGCTGATTTTTGTATGCTTTGTAGAGACAAGGTTTCACCTTACTGCCCAGGCTGGTCTTAAACTCCTGAGCTCAGGTGATCTGCCTGGCTCGGCCTTCCAAAGTGCTGGGATTACAGGCGTGAGCCACGGCACTCGGCCTCACTAGATTTATACTTTAAGGATATTCCTTAAATCACATTTCACCAGTAGATGTCCTACCAGTTAGTTCAATCTGGTTAGCAGCGTAGCGGACATCATCACCTTTATCAATATCATTTCAATGCATCTGTATTCCTCACATATGAAATGGTACTTCAGGTCGGGCGCAGTGGCTCACGCCTATAATTCCAGCACTTTGAGAGGTTGAGGTGGGAGGATCACCTGAGGTCAGGAGTTCGAGACCAGCCTGGCCAACATGGTGAAACCTCGTCTCTACTAAAAATACAAAAAAAGTAGCCGGGTGTGGTGGTGCATCCCAACTACTTGAGAGGCTGAGGCAGGAGAATCGCTTGAACCTGGAAGGTGGAGGTTAGAGTGAGCCAAGTGAGCCAAGATCACACCACTGCACTCCAGCCTGGGCAATGTGAGCAAAAACTCTGTCTCCAAAAGAAAAAAAAAAAAAAAAGAAAGAAAGAAATAGTACTCTATAGTTTAGAAAGTGTTTTCAGTTTGTTGTATTTACATTTTGTTGATGCAGAAACAGGCCCAGGGGAAAGAACAGATTAAATGGCCAAGTCATGTAGCTGAGGAGTGGCCAGTGTAGAACTGAAACCTGGGTCTTTTTTTTTTTTTTTTTTTTTGAGACAGGGTCTGATTCTGTTGCCCAGCCTGGAGTGCAGTGGCACGATCATAGTTTACTGCAGCCTTGAACTCCTGGGCTGGAGCAGTCCTCCCACCTCAGCCTCTTGAGTAGCTGGGACTACAGGTCCGTGCCACCATGCCTGTCTAATTTTTAAATTTATTTTCATTTTTATTTTGTAAAGTGAAGTTTCACTATATTGCTTAGATTGGTCTTGAATTCTTGGCCTCAAGCGATCCTCCCACCTTGGCCTTCCGAAGTGCTGGGATTACAGGCGTGAGTCATTGCGCCTGGCTGATGGTAGATCTTTTTGTTCCTAATTAGGTGCCCTTTACTCTAAGCTACCTGGGACCTTTGCAGTCTTGGGAAATCCCACCGGAAGTTGTCCCAGAACAAGGGACAGGGCAGCTGGTCTCTGGGCTGGCTTCTTCCTGCAATTCCTAAGGTGGCCTTGTCTCTAGAGTTCTTTTGTTTGTTTGTTTTTCGAGATGGAGTCTCGCTCTGTCGCCAGGCTGGAGTACAGCGGCACGATCTTGGCTTACTACAACCTCTGCCTCCCGGTTTGAAGCAATTCTCCTGCCTCAGCCTCCTGAGTAGCTGGAATTACCGGTGCCCACCACCACACCCGGCTAATTTTTTTTAACTTTTTTTGTAGTTTTAGTAGAGATGGGATTTCATCCTGTTAGCCAGGATGGTCTCGATCTCCTGACCTCATGATCCTCCCACCTCAGCCTCCCAAAGTGCTGGGATTACAGGCATGAGCCACCACACCTGGCCTACGACCCTAGAGTTTTAAGGCCCCATCTCACATTGGCTTGGTATTGAAGAAGAGATTTACCACAAAGTTGATCATCTCCTCAACCATCAGGAGATGATAAGTTTAACTTGAGTAGGGGATTTTTACTCTTTTCTCTGTATTCCAGCTGGAAATGAATCCAACCGGGACAGGAAATGAATCCCCTGGACTCCCATATGGGCAAGGGCAGGCCTGGGACAGAGGGGCTTAGCTAGTGCATCCGAGCGTGGAGCTGACTGATTTGAGTCCAAGGCGATGCTGACCATTCTGCCCCGACTCTAGCTCTGTGTACGGGCGTGTCTGTGTTTTGAATGGCTGAGGGTTGAAAGCCAGGAGTTCACTCTCCTGGCAGGAGACTGCAGCCTCCTGGTCTATCTGCAGAGCTCATTGCTTTAGGAAAATGACTCCCCATGAATCTGATGATGTCTCTGAGACTTGCCTTCCATAGCTGTCATTCAAACTAGGGCCATTTATCAAAACGAGCCGAGTGCATAGCAGGTTCCGGGCACTGGATACTTGGATCACATTGATGAACAAGGGACTTCAGGGGCTCCCAGGTGTGCTGTGTGTGTGTGGTGGGAAGTGTGCAGGGGCCAGAGGAATGAACAAATAATCCAGTACTGTGAGAGAAGGACTTCGCTAAAGGTACGATTGAGGTGTTGTGAGATTCACAGGAGGTAGAGGTCTGGGTGGCACTCCTCTGGTTCAAGGCCTGGCTCCCTGGGTCCAAGTTTCTCAGCATCCCATGTTACCATGCATCCTCGCTCTTCTATAGATGGCATCTTTCTTCCCCACTGGCTCTCTCCCATCAGCACTTAAGGATACTGTCATGCGCGTCCGTGTAAAGAGACCACCAAACAGGCTTTGTGTGAGCAATAAAGCGTTTTAATCACCTGGGTGCAGGCGGGCTGAGTCCAAAAAGAGAGTCAGCGAAGGGAGATAAGGGTGGGGCCGTTTTATAGGATTTGGGTAGGTAAAAGAAAGTTACAGTCAAAGGGGCGTTGTTCTCTGGTGGGCTGGAGTGGGGGTCACAAGGTGCTCAGTGGGGGAGGTTTTTGAGCCAGGATGAGCCAGGAAAAGGAATTTCACAAGGTAATGTCATCGCTTAAGGCAAGGACTGGCCATTTTCACTTCTTTTGTGGTGGAATGTCATCAGTTAAGGCGGGACAGGGCATTTTCACTTCTTTTGTGATTCTTCAATTACTTCAGGCCATCTGGGCAAGTCACAGGGGATGCGATGGCTTGGCTTGCGCTCAGAGGCCTGACAGATACTCCAGCATCTCTCTCCTTTAAGAAAACAGCCTCAGGCCAGGCGTGGGGACTCACGCCTGTAATCCCAGCACTTAGGCAGGCCGAGGTGGGCGGATCATGAGGTCAAGAGTTCGAGACCATGCTGGCCAACATGGTGAAAACATGTCTCTACTAAAAAGACAAAAATTAGCTGGGCGTGGTGGCGCGCACCTGTAATCGAAGCTACTCAGGAGGCTGAGGCAGGAGAATCGCTTGAACCTGGGAGGCAGAGTTTCCAGTGAGCCAAGGTCGTGCCACTGCACTCCAGCCTGGGTGACAGAGAGAGACTCCGTTTCAGAAAAGAAAAAAAAAGAAAGAAAGAAAAAGAAAACATAAAGAAAAGAAAACAGCCTCATTGCATCTACATCATTCTTTTGCTATCAGCTTTCCTCAGCCGATCTTCTTGGAAGCACTGGTTGCTCTCCCTGACTCAGTTTCTTTGCTTCTAGGGTCTTCTCCAACCTCTGCAGCCAGGTCTCTGCCCTGCTTACTATCTCATTTGCATCTGCGGGATGCTATTTTATTTTATTTTTGAAACAGGGTTTTGCTCTGTCACCCAGGCTGGAGTGCAGTGAAGTGATCATAGCTCACCTCAATCTCCTGGGCTCAAGTGATCCTCCTCCTTCCTCAGCCCCCCAAGTAGCTGGGACCACAGGTGCACACCACCATTTCCAGCAATTTCTTTGCTTTTTTTTTTTTTTTTTTTTTTTTTTTTTTACAATTTGTAGAGATAGGGTCTCTCTATGTTGCCAAGGCTGGTCTCGAATTCCTGGCCTCAAGCAATTCTCCTGCTTTGGCCTTCCAGCAGGTTGGATTACAGGTGTGAGCCACTGCACCTGGCCTCCTCCTCCTCCTCCTTCTTCTTCTTCTTTGAGACGGAGTTTCTCTTTTGTTGTACAGGCCAAAGTGCAATGACACGATCTCAGCTTACTGCAACCTCCGCCTCCCGGGTTCAAGCAATTCTCCTGCCTCAGCTTCCCAGGTAGCTGGGATTACAGGTGCCCGCCACCACACCCGGCTAATTTTGTATTTTTAGTAGAGATGGGGATTCGCCATGTTGGTCAGGCTGGTCTCAAACTCCTGACCTCAGGTGATCCACCTGCCTCGACCTCCCAGAGTGCTGGGATTACAGGTATGAGCCACGGCGCCCGGCCACCTCCTTCTTCTTCTAATTATGATCTTCCCTGGGGCCAATTTCACACTTCGGCACTCAAGGTCACACACCTTGCCTTTGAGTGGTGGGTGCAATGATGGCCAAGGACAAGGCACTGAAAAGGCCTGGGTTAGCCAGAAACCCTCCACCTATCTCACTACAGCAGAGGAAGCATTTCTAGAACCTCCTGGTTGGGGCTGGGGTCCCATCACATCCACACTGTGGCTGAGAGAAGGGAAGGGCCTTGGTCAATGTTATTGACCATCAGTTTCAGTTGGGCCTGAGGGATAAGTTTAAGGTCTCTTCCACAGTGTGCTGGCCCAGACTGGGCAGAGCCGGTGGCCAGCCCACCCCTAGCCCTCACCCTTGGGGCCATGGGGTGGGTTCACTGGGACTTGCCTCTGCTTAGCCTGTTATGGTGATGGTGGGCAGAGATGGATGGGCTCTGTCCAGGGAGCATTTTATTTTTTGAGACGGAGTCTTGCTCTGTTACCCAGGCTGGAATGCAGTGGTGCGATCTTGGCTCACTGCAACCTCCACTTCCTGGTTTCAAGCGATTCTCCTGCCTCAGCCTCCCGAGTAGCTGGGATTACAGGTGCCCGACTCCACGCCCGGCTAATTTTTGTATTTTCAGTAGAGACGGGGCTTCACCACATTGGCCAGGCTGATCTCAAACCCCTGATCTTGTGATCCCCTCACTTTGGCCTGCCAAAGTTCCGAGGCTGGTCTGGAACTCCTGGCCTCAAGTGATCCTCCCATATCAGCTTTCCTAACTGCTGGGATTACAGGCTCATGCCACCACTCCCAGCTAATTTTTTATATTTAGTAGAGATAGTATTTCACTATGTTGGTCAGGCTGGTCTCGAACTCTGGACCTCAGATGATCCACCCACCTCGGCCTCCCAAAGTACTGAGATTACAGGTGTAAGCCACCAAGCCCGGCATCTAATTCTCATTTTATTATTATTATTACTATTATTATTATTATTATTATTATTACTATTTTAGACGGAGTTTCGCTCTTGTTGCCCAGGCTGAAGTGCAATGGCGTGATCTCGGCTCACCGCAATTTCTGCCTCCTGGGTTCAAGTGATTCTCCTGCCTCAGCCTCCTGAGTAGCTGGGATTACAGGATCCTGCCCCCACGCCCGGCTAATTTTGTATTTTTAGTAGAGATGAGGTTTCTCCATGTTGATCAGGCTGGTCTTTTTTTTTTTTTTTTTTTTGAGACGGAGTCTCGCTCTGTCGCCCAGGCTGGAGTGCAGTGGCGCGATCTCGGCTCACTGCAAGCTCCACCTCCTGGGTTGACACCATTCTTCTGCCTCAGCCTCCCGAGTAGCTGGGACTACAGGCGCCTGCCACCTCGCCCGGCTAATTTTTGGATTTTTTAGTAGAGACGGGGTTTCACCGTGTTAGCCAGGATGGTCTCGATCTCCTGACCTCGTGATCCGCCCGTCTCGGCCTCCCAAAGTGCTGGGATTACAGGCTTGAGCCACCGCGCCCGGCCAGATCAGGCTGGTCTTGAACTCCTGACCTCAGGATCCACCCACCTTGGCCTCCCAAAGTGCTGGAATTACAGGTATGAGTCACTATGCCCAGCCTCTAATTTTAATTTTTATTTTATTCGTTTATTTATTTTGGAGACAGAGTCTTCCTCAGGTGCCCAGGTGATCATAGCTCGCTGCAGCCTCTAACTCCTGAGCTCAAGTGATCCTCCCACCTCAGCCTCCTGAGTAGGCGGGACTACAGGTATACACCACCATGCCAAGCTAATTTTAAAAATTTTTATAGAGGCGGAGTCTCGCTATGTTGCCCAGGCTGGTCTTGAACTTCTGGCTCCAAGTGATCCTCCTACCTCAGCCTCCCAAAGCACTGGGATCATAGGTGTGAGTCACCACCCTTAGCTTTAAGTCTCTAATTCTTTCTTTCTTTCTCTCTCTTTCTCTCTCCTTTCTTTCTTCTTTCTTACTTTCTCATTCTGTTGCCCAGGATGGAATGTGGTAATGCGGTCATAGCTCACTGCAGCCTTCAACTCTTGGGCTCAAGCAATCTTCCCACCTCAGCCTCCTAAGTAGCTGGGACTACAGGTGCACACCACCTGTAGCCCTGCTAAGTTTTAAATTTTTCATGGAGATAGGGTCTTGCTATGTTGCCCAGGCTGCTCTCCAACTCCTGGGCTCAAGCGATCCTCCTGCTTCAGCTTCTCAAAGAGCTGGGATTGCAGATGTGAGCCACCACTCCCAGCCTCTCTGCATCATTTTAACAAAGAGTCACAGCCTCTGGACCCCTGGGCTGTGGCAGGATGAGCCCTATTTCCTCCTCACACTCCAGTGCAGAACAACGTCAGGAAGTGCTTTCGGATTACAGGTGTGAGCCACTGCACCTGGTCAGGAGTTCAAGACCAGCCTGGCCAACATGGTGAAACCCTGTCTCTACTAAAAGTACAAAAAAATCAGCCGGGCGTGCTGGCGCATGCCTATAGTCCCAGGTACTCGGGAGGCCGAGGCAGGAGAATCGCTTGAACCCGGGGGCAGAGGTTGAAGTGAGCCGATATCATGCCATTGCACTCCAGCTTGGGTGACAAAGTGAAACTCTGTCTCAAAAAAAAAAAAAAAAGGAAGTGCTCTCGGCCCAGCGTGACAGTGATATAAGACATCAGACTCCTTCCCATGTAACCGGAAACCCATGAACAGAGCCTGGTGGTTTTACAAACAGGATGAGCAGAATGGAGAACAGAGATTCTCACCTTCTGGGGGTCCACACATGTTCCCCGAGATTGTGAGAATGAGTGTGTGCAGCTGGCTTGGACAAGGGTGCCCCAGCACTGCAGGGGCCAGCGGCTTTCTACCCAGGGCTTGCCAACAATTTGTTAATGGCCCTGACTGAGGTGACTCAGTTTCCCAGCTAGAGCTCCCCAGCAGCAAATGCAGGCTTGGCTGCTGTATCATTGATCACTCCCAGCCTGTCCCTGACAAGCGATTCTATACCCCTCACCTGCTTGGACAGTGGAAAGGGGCCACAGGCGTCAAGAGTCTTAGACCCAGCATTTAAATCCTGGCTCCACACACTAGTTCTGTGGGCTGGTCGCTTCCTGTCTGAACCTCCATTTGCTTATCGATAAAGTGAGCACAGTGATACCTGCCTTGCAGAATTGTTAATATATTGTATATGAAATGAGGTGACAAGTACCTGATGTGGCACAATTGGTGGCACAGAGTAGGCCCTTAATAAATGACCCTTGTTACTGTCATTCCCCGACCTGCCCAGCGCTAGGCACAACAGTGTTAGAAACACACATTGATTAGCCAGGTACAGTGACTCATACCTGTCATCCCAGCACTTTGGGAGGCCAAGGCAGGAGGACTGCTTGAGGCCAGGAGTTAGAGACCAGCCTGGGCAACATAGACCCCTTCTCTACAGAAAACTTTAAAAATTAGCTAGGCATGGTGGCGTGCACCTGCCACTCAGGAGGCAAAGGTGGGAGAATCGCTTGAACCTCGGAGGTTGAGGCTGCGGTGAGCTGTGATTGTCCCACTGCACTCCAGCCTGGGTAACACAGCGAGACCCTGTCTCCAAAAAATGTATAAATAAATACAGACTGACTGATTTTTGTATCTTCCCCTTCAGGATATAGATGCTTGACTGAGATGAGAGTGCTAAAACCCCCTGCTGTGTGTGTATGTGTGTGTGTGTGTGAGAGAGGGAGAGAGAGAGAAGAGAGAGAGAGAGAGAGAGATTCAGTCTCTGCCTTTTCATACGACGTGGAGGGTCGGAGTACGGATCCCCTGAGTATCAGAAAGCACCCTGTCAGGTAGAACATGCCAGGAATCCCTGGCTTTGCTACCAGAGCTGGGAGCCCTGGGCCGAGGTCCAGAGTTAGCGACCTCCCCCTGCAAAGCTGCTGTTTTCCTTCAGGGAGTGGAGATTGGTTGGGGTTTGGAGTCCAAGCAAATTCCCCTTGGAGGGCAGCACATCTGCGCCAGGAATGCTGTGAACGTCCGTGGGAGGTGGTGGGTGGTGTAGACGGAGGCCAGAAGTCAGGACCTTTTGAAGCAGCATTATTGTCTGGGGGAAATACCTGAGGTTCATCATCTCGCGCCAGGGAAGTCAAAGACGTGGACCCACAAGAAGTGAGTTTAAGAGCAGAGGTTTAATAGGTGATAAAAAGAGAAAAGAGAAAAGAGAACAGCCCTGTCTCCTGCAGATAGAGAGGGGCTGCCGAGTGGGTCTTCTGGCTTCATGGTGAAATGCACGGGGCTTGGGGAGGGGGTGGCCGCTGGAGGGGGTGGTTTATAAATAAACTTGAAGAGGCAGAGTCTGATTTACGCAGGGCCCGAGAGATTGGTCAGACCAGGTGTGACGTTTGTATAGAGTGAGAAGAAGCTGGCCATCCCGCCGCAATCTTTTATTATGCAGATGGGTTCTCTACCTGGCTGCTGCCGTCCTGTCTGTTCCTTACCGTACACATGGTTGACAAAGAAAAGCGAAGATGGGGCTGGGCGCGGTGGCTCAAGGCTGTAATCCCAGCACTTTGGGAGGCCGAGGTGGGCGGATCATGAGGTCAGGAGATCCAGACCATCCTGGCTAACACGGTGAAACTCCATCTCTACTAAAAATACGAAAAATTAGCCGGGCGTGGTGGCGGGCACCTGTAGTCCCAGCTATTCGGGAGGCTGAGGCAGGAGAATGGCGGGAACCCGGGAGGCGGAGCTTGAGATGGCGCCACTGCACTCCAGCCTGGGCGACAAAGCGAGACTCCGTCTCAAAAAAAAAAAAAAAAAAAAAGAAAGAAAAAGAAAAGAGACGATGGAGCCGCCATGTTGAACCTGCCTGGCCCCCAGGTAACCCTTTTCTATTGGCAGGGCTGCCGTCATTTACCTATGCAAACTTTTAGCTTGCTTACCCGTGCTTGCAGATTTTCAGGCTGCTTTTTGTTAGAAAAGAAATGATTCACACCTTTAATCCCAGCACTTTGGGAGGCCAAGGCTGGTAGGTGGCTCTTGGTCAGGAGTTCAAGACCAGCATGACCAACATGGTGAAACCCCGTCTCTACGAAAAATACAAAAATTACTCGGGCGTGGTGGCAAACGCCTGTAATCCCAGCTACTCAGGAGGCTGAGGCAAGAGAATCGCTTGAACCCGGAAGGCAAAGGTTGCAGTGAGCCAAGATCGCACCACTGCACTGCAGCCTGGGCAACAGAGCAAGACTCAGTCTCAAAAAAAAAAAAAAAAAGGAAAAGAAATTATTTTGCAGCTGCTTTTTATTAAAAGGAAACCTTACCAAGGACTCTCTTACTCCCGCTATCTGCCTAAACGATTTCTTTCTAGCTCTTGTATCACTTTGCAAGCGACCTGCCCATCCATTTCTCCTCTGGAAATAGGATCACAGGAGTAGCCCTGCTGGGGAAGGGGCACCTTGTTGGTCTTTGCTCCCCGAGGCGGGGCTCCGAGCCGCCAAGCAAGGCCGCCATAACCACGCACTGAGCCCTGGTTATGGTAAACTTCCTGCAGGAGGGGACTTACCTTCCCATGATGCCATGTCTAGACACGAGGTCAGGTATAAATTATGGAGACGATGTAGCATGTTCGGTGGTTAAACCGTAAAACTTTAACGAGAGATTTCTGTGTCTTGAACATGTGCTGGGGAAACTGTGGGAGGAGGGAGGGGGAGACGCATTCACTTCCTTTCCACTTCCTCTCTGGCCGTCTGTAGGATGTGCAGGCACCACCCTGGAGGCCAAGCCCTTAGCACTCAGCTGGGATTTGGTGTCAGCGAGTGGCCTCCACCAGCCCTGGCAGTTCCCAGGCCTGGCTCCCATAAAGCAGCTAGACGGAGCCCTGCCCTGCTGCACTGGGTGGACCTTGGCCAAGTCACAGCCTCGCAGGCCTCAGTTTCCTCATCTGTGAAATGGGGGTGGGAGAGAGACTCTCCCAGCACAAATGTTTCCATCTCCTGATCTACGACCTGGCAGAGCGCATCAGCAGACACGCACGCTGAGCAGAAGGAATGCCTCTCTGAGTTTCAGACCTGCCTCATGGGGCCCTGGGTACACTGTAGGGCAGAGGAATAGCTTTGTAGGCTGTAAAGCGCTGTGCAGACGCACAGCCCTCCTGGAAATTCTGGGGGTCTCTTTCTCTGAAAAGGGCTGAAAGCTATGCTGGTAGCCATTTAGGAGATATCTTTGTGGAAAAGGAAATGGACACTGCTGTCATTTTTTCTGACTCCAAATACATTGCTCCAATTCTCTGACACCACCACCATTCCATTCAGATACTACTGGGAGTTAGCGCAGACCCCACAGTTTAAGGGCTCAGGCCCATGAGACTGCTCTCACAGCAGATGACGGCCATAAATGGGGTGCCCAGTCTACCTGCACTTATGCAAATTCAAGCGTTTCCACGATTTCTCCTTTGTTTTTTTTTTGAGACGAAGTTTTGCTCTTTTCGCCCTGGAGTGCAATGGCACCATCTTGGCTCACTGCAATCTCCGCTTCCTGGGTTCAAGCAATTCTCCTGCCTCAGCCTCCTGAGTAGCTGGGATTTCAGGCATGTACCACCACACCCAGCTAATTTTTGTATTTTTAGTAAAGATGGGGTTTCACCATATTGGCCTGGTTGGTCTCGTACTCCTGGCCTCAAGTGATCTGCCCGCCTCAGCCTCCCAAAGTGATGGGATTATAAGCGTGAACCACCTCGCCCCACTGGTGTCCACGATTTCTGCCTCAAGTTTGGTAATTCCCTAGAACCACTCACAGAACTCAGAACAGCACTTTGCTGATGGTTACCGTTTTATTGTAAAGGAAACACTTGAGTAGCAGCCAACTGGGAGAGATGCATATGAAGCGGCATTGTTGTCTGGAGTAAATACCCAAGATTCATTCTCTCACGACCATGGGCAACTAGGATGCAGACACACGAAGAGTGAGGTTCAGTGCAGAAGTTGAATCGGCAAAAGAAAGAGAAGAGCTCTCTATGCTGCAGACAGAGGGGTCCCAGAGAAATGGATTGCCGCCTTTTTTTTTTTGGAGACAGAGTCTCGCTCTGTCACCCAGGGTGGAGTGCGGTGGTGCGATCTCAGCTCACTGCAACCTCTGTCTCCCAGGTTCAAGCGATTCTACTGCCTCAGCCTCCTGAATAGTTGGGATTACAGGTGCGCACCACCACGCCCAGCTAATTTTTTGTGTAGAGAGGGGGTTTCACCATGTTGGCCAGGCTGGTCTCGAACTCCTGACCTCAGGTGATCCATCCACCTCGGCCTCCCAAAGTGCTGGGATTACAGATGTGAGCCACCACACCCGGCCCCAGGTAGCCCTTTTCTATTGGCATAGCTGCTGGCATTCACCCATGCAAGCCTCCGGCTTTCTTCTCTATGTCTGCTGCTTGATTTTTCAGGCTGTTCTTTGTTAGAAAAGAAATGATTTGGGGGCTGCTTTTTTTTTTTTTTTGAGACGGAGTCTCGCTCTGCCGCCCAGGCTGGAGTGCAGTGGCCAGATCTCAGCTCACTGCAAGCTCCGCCTCCCGGGTTCACGCCATTCTCCTGCCTCAGCCTCCCGAGTAGTTGGGACTACAGGCGCCTGCCACTGCGCCCGGCTAGTTTTTTGTATTTTTTAGTAGAGACGGGGTTTCACCGTGTTAGCCAGGATGGTCTCGATCTCCTGACCTCGTGATCCGCCCGTCTCGGCCTCCCAAAGTGCTGGGATTACAGGCTTGAGCCACCGCGCCCGGCGGGGGCTGCTTTTGTTAAAAGGGAAACTTGCCAAAGACTCTTTTGCCCTCGCTATCTGCCTAAATAATTTCTTTCTATCTCCTGTATCACATAGGCCAGTATGGAGGGTGGGGACAGGATGTAGAGCTTCTCTATCTTTTCTGAGTATCCGCTGTCCCAGAACATTCAGGTGTTTACCAACCTGGAAGCTCCATGAACTCCACTGGTTAGGGTTTTTATATGGGGTCTCTTGACATAGGCTCGATTGACTGCATCATTGGCCATTGTTGATTCATTCAATCTCGTCTTTCTTTTCTTCCTGGGAGTCAAGGTTGGAGCTGAAAGTTCCCACCCTCTAATCACGTGGCTGGCTTCTCTGGACCCCACCCTCACCCTGAAGCTGTCTAGGGGCCCAGCAGGGATCACCTCACTTAGCATAAACTCAGATTTGGGGGAAAGAGGCTTGTTATGAATAACAAAACACACTCCTATCACTCAGGAAATTCCAAGGGTCTTAGGAGCTCCATACTAGCAATTTCAACAAAGACCAAAAACATGTATTTTATTATACCACAGACACAGAGGTCTTTGGAGCTGAGGCTGGATGCTACTCTGTGTACTGAAGACATTCACCCGGGCCTTAAGGTCAAGGTAGAGGAGGCCCTGGTTTCCAGCAATGACATTTCACGGTGCCAGCCCCCACGTGCCGTAATATCTGCTCCCATGCGATTAAGCATAAGGGCTTTGGCCGGGCGCGGTGGCTCAAGCCTGTAATCCCAGCACTTTGGGAGGCCGAGATGGGCGGATCACGAGGTCAGGAGATCGAGACCATCCTGGCTAACACGGTGAAACCCCGTCTCTACTAAGAAATACAAAAAATAGCCGGGCGAGGTGGCAGCGCCTGTAGTCCCAGCTACTCGGGAGGCTGAGGCCGGAGAATGGCGTGAACCCGGGAGGCGGAGCTTGCAGTGAGCTGAGATCTGGCCACTGCACTCCAGCCTGGGCGACAGACCGAGACTCCGTCTCAAAAAAAAAAAAAAAAAAAAAAAAAAAAGCATAAGGGCTTTATACTTGCCTTGTGCACATGGCTGAGCAATGGCAGAGGTTTGAATAGGGTGGTCAATGTGGAGCCACATCACAACACACCCTGTGTGAGTGTGTTACCGGAAAGGAGTGTCATCTAGACTCCCAACAGTGGGTTCTTGGATTTTACACAGGAAAGAATTCATGGTGAGTTACAGAGTATAGTGAAGCTAAGATAATGTATGAGACTACTCAATTACAGAACAGGCTATCCTCAGAAAGCGGAAGGACTATACCCACCTCAAATACAATGCTTGCTTAAATAGGATAACAGAGCTAAGAATAATGTTTTTTTTTTTTTTTTTTTAGACAGAGTCTCACTCTGTTGCCCAGGCTGGAGTTCAGTGGCACGATCTCAGTTCACGGCAGCCTCCACCTACTGGGTTCAATCGATTCTCCTGCCTCAACCTTCAGAATAGCTGGGACGATAGGCACGTGCCATCATGCCTGGCTAATTTTTGTATTTTTAGTAGAGACGGGGTTTCACCATGTTGGCTGGGCTGTTCTCCAACTCCTGACCTCAAGTGATCTGCCCACCTTGACCTCCCAAAGTGCTGGGATTATAGGCATGAGCCACCGCGCCCGGCCAGAATAAAGTCTTACATGCTTTATTCCAAAGGTTTGTGATCAGGTTGTGACAGGCAATTAGTATTGCTATTCTCTCGTGTAACTATTGATTTCAGCAAGAATTAATAGGTATGCTATTATCTTTTTTTTTTTTTTTGAGACGGAGTCTCGCTCTGTTGCCCAGGCTGGAGTGCAGTAGCCGGATCTCAGCTCACTGCAAGCTCCGCCTCCCGGGTTCACGCCATTCTCCTGCCTCAGCCTCCCGAGTAGCTTGTGGGACTACAGGCGCCCGCCACCTCGCCCGGCTAGTTTTTTGTATTTTTTAGTAGAGACGGGGTTTCACCGTGTTAGCCAGGATGGTCTCGATCTCCTGACCTCGTGATCCGCCCATCCCTCGGCCTCCCAAAGTGCTGGGATTACAGGCTTGAACCACCGCGCCCAGCCTGCTATTATCTTTAAAGCAAAACTTTTTTTTTTTTTTTTTTTTTGAGACAGGATCTTACTTTGTTGCCCAGGCTGGAGGGCAGGGGTATAAACATGGCTCACTACAGCCTCAACCGTCCAGGGTCAATTGATCCTCCTGCCTCAGCCCGCCAAGTAACTAGGACTATAGGCATGTGCCATCACACCTGGCCAGTTTCTGAATTTGTTTGTAGAGATGAGGGTTTCACCACGTTGCCCAGGCTGGTCTGGAACTCCTGAGCTTAAGCAATCTGCCGACCTTGGCCTCCCAAAGTGCTGGGATTAGAGGTGTAAGCCACCGTGCCCAGCCTTGAAACTTATTTTTAAACTAAGAATGCTTTTTCTTCTTAAGATATCAGGGCATCAGAACATCTCTTTAAGTTCGAGGTCTTATTTAGTTAGTTGGTGTCATTAACTCATCCCTTCCACCATAAACACTTTGTAACCAAGAGTGCCTAACTTCCTGGGAATGTAACCTATCAGGTTTAGTTTTATTTGGCCATTATTCAGGATGGAGTCACTCTGGTTCAGACTCCTCCTATAGGTGGATCTATTCCACCATGGAGGGGTTGTGCTAAGCATATATGGACTGAGGACATCCTGGCACATGAGGGCCATGTGGCTCAGGTCATGCACGTCATGCCTCGGGAAAATGCCCCCCAGGAGAGCATAAAGCAGCTGGGATGAGGACAGCCCTTCCCTCAGCCAACTGTTCCACCATCAAATCGCATTTATGAAGTGCCCACATGCTCTTAGGAGCCCGTAAACACCCGAATCTGTGGCTCAAACCTTCAATCCTTCTAGCCGAACTGTTGCGGGGCCCCAGGGGACCCTCCGGGGCTGCAGAGGGACTACACTTGGCTCTGGGTCTCCTGTTCCCACAAGAACCCCCTAAATGTTCTTTATGGCTAAGCATTGCCTGTGTTCCCCCGACATGGCGTTGGAATGTTCCAGAATCCCTGAGCCTCACTCTGCCTTTGTAGTTATTTATTCCTGGGCCTCTCACTCAGTGCTTCTCTTACAGGCTTGGAGTTTTCTTCTTTTTTTCTCAATTGCCTGCATGTTTATCTTCCCAACTAGTCTATGAGCTGACTATGGGTTGCATCTTTTGCTGCCACTTTTTGGTCTGCTAGGACCTCACCTAGAGGAGAACAAAAACTGGGCTTGGCACCTCTGGACCTGCAGTCAAATCTGGTCCTACCACCTCCTAGTTGTAGAGTTTTGGACAGCAGCTCACACATGTAACCTCAGCACTTTGGGAGGCTGAGGCAGGAGAATTGCTTGAGGCCAGGAGTTCAAGACCAGCCCAGGCAACACAGCAACACCTTGTCTCCACAAAAACAAAACAAAAACAAAACAAAACAGAACAAAACAAAAAATTATCCAGGTGTGGTAGCTCAAGTGGACCTCAAGTGATCCACCCACCTCGGCCTCCCAAAGTGCTGGGATTACAGGCATGAGCCACCAAGTCTGGCCTATTGATATCTTTAAAGAAAACACAAACTTTTCTGTGACTTGAGGTGGGTGTTTCAGGAGAGTGTGGTGGTGAATGTGTGTCTGCTATCTGTGCCCAAAACACATGAGCAGAGGAAAATAAAATGTCCTTTTGTAAAACTAGGTCATGACACAGGACAGCCAGACTCAGTCACACTTAGTGTCCCTCTCACCATACTAATGGTAAAGTTAAAAGTCTGAATCTCTAAAATTTACATAAGAAATATTTCAAATTAACCAAAAAGTACATAAAACACGCCATAAAATACATATATACTTACCACCGAGATTTAACAGTTGTTAGCAATATGTCATATTTGCTTCAGTGTTTTCTTTTTAACTTTTTATTTTGAAATAATCCAGAACAGCGTGTTTTAAAGGAATAAAATGTTGTGGGCATGGCTAAAGTCAGGTACAATAAAGGCCTGTATGCCTTTTCTCTTTTCCCAAACGTGATGCTAATAAAATTGGTGGATGTCATTCCCAGACAAATTTCTGTACTTTTACTACATATATATTTATAGCTAGAAACAAAACGTACTATTGTGTGTTTTAAAATTTGCATAATGATGTTCTGCTGAATTCATCATTTTGTAGTTTGCTTTTTCACTTGACAAAATATTAGTAAGAGCTATACATATTGACTCTTTTACCTCTCATTCATTTTAACTGCTTTATAGTATTTCACTGCAGGGATATACTGCTGTTTATTTATTATTCCCCTACTAACAGATATATTGCTTCTACTTTTTCACAATTACAAACAGGGCTGCAGGGACTACCCTTGAATCCTTGTGCCTGTGAGCAAAGGATTGCCCGGACAGAAAATACTTACAGTTAATTCTTCTAGATGTGGTCAATTGCTCTCCACACTCAGTGTTCCAATTTCCACTTCAGTAGTGTACAAAAGTTTCCCATTATTCCATAGTCTAGCCAATTTTTCATGTTACCAGAGTTATTACATTTTGCACACAAATGGATGAGAAACTGTATATCATTTTAAAATTTACATTTCCCTAATACATCCAAATTTAAGCCTCTTTCAGTTTTGTTTGTTCAAAAGTTAGTCTTTAGACATCACTCTTGAATGATAGTTTAGCTGGGTATAAAATTCTGGGTTGACAGTCATTTTTCCTCTGCATATTGGAGATATTACATCATCTTCTAGCCTCTATTGTTGCTATTGAAAGATCTACTGAAGGTGTCTTTGGAGGTAATTCATTCCTTTTCTTTGGTTGATTATAATATTTTGTCATTGTATTTGGAATTCTGCAGAGTCATTGTGATCTGGTGTCTAGATATGGATCAGTTTGCTTGCCCATTTGAGACTCTTTGTAAGTCCTGAATCCTTGAATATATGAGGCTCCACATATTTTTAAATCAATTGCAGAAAACCTCAAGCTATTATCTCTTCAGATTTTGCTTCTTTATAAAATTTCCTCTATTCTTTGCTTCTGGACCTCCTTTTTTTATTTCTTTGTATTTTTATTGGCATATCATAGTTGTGCATATTTTGGGGGTACATGTGATATTTTGATATGTGTATATAATATGTAATGATCAAATATCCATCACCTCAAATATTTATCTTTTTCCTGTGTTGGGAACATTACAATTCTTCTCTTCTAGCTATTTTGAAATCTATAATAAATTATTGTTAACTATTATTTCTCTACTGTACTATTGAATACTAAAACTTAATTTTTTTTTTAAGAGACAGGGTCTCACTATTTTTTCCAAGCTGTTCTTGAACTCCTGGGCTCAAGCAGTCCTTCCACCTCAGCCTTCTAAGTAGCTGGGATTTAGAACTTATTCCTTCTATTTAGCTGTATGTTTTTATCCATTGGAAGTTCTTTCAGATAAAATCCTCATTCTCTCATTCTATCTTCTGAGTCTCTAAACTGCTCATAATTTCTATTTCTTGTGCATTTTGGGCAATGTTCTCAGATCTAGTTTTCATTTTATTTATCTTCTCCTCCGTGTGTCCAGTAATACTTTTTATCTGTTTAATTATTACTATTCTAATTTTCCCAAGTTATACTTAGTTACTGTTCACTTCTACCCTATTTTCAATTCCTTCTTTTAGCTCTTTTGATATTTTTAAACATTCTTATTTTATACATATGTCATATTTCCTTTCATATTTGATGTTTTATTTTCTCATGTTGCTGGGGCTTTCATCTTTCTGATTATTTTATTTTATTTTTGTTTGTTTTGAGACAGGGTATCACTCTATTGCCTGGTCTGGATTGTCATAGTGCAATCATGGCTTACCATAGCCTTGACCTTCTGTACTTGAGTGATCCTCCCACCTCAGCCTCCCAAGTTGCTGGGACTACAGGCATGCATCACCATGCCCAGCTTTTTTGGGGGTATTTTTGGCAAAGGCAGAGTTTTACCATGTAGCCCAGGCTGGTCTTGAACTCTTGGGCTCAAGCGATCCTCCCGCCTTGGCCTCCCAAAGTGCTGGGATTACAGGTGTGAGACACCGTACCTGGCCTTCCCTGGTGCTTTTATTTCCTCTCTCATGGTAGCTTGTTTCTTTGTTTGTTTTGTAGTTTTTTATGGTTAACTCATCTTTGTCACAGCTTGTTTTTCAATGAGAAAACAAGCAGTCTGGATTGTGGAACCACTCTTCCACAAAGCTTTGCAAGGCACTCCAGAATATCCCGGGCAGGAGTTGATTTTCATGTTAATTTCTTGATTTGTGGGTTTCTGGATAAATGCTAGTGAATTTCAGATATTAATTCAAACCTCAGATCCAAACAAGGCACAGGCCTGAGATTTGGATGTTATCAGGGGAGATTTTCTTTTTAAATTCAAACAAAGAGGAGACACTGCCTTGTTCCCTCACTCTGCTGATCAGCAGACAGTTTTCTAGCAAACCTTTCACAGATGGTTGTCCTTCCTTATTTCCTGGGTTATCAAAATGCGTGGGTGTAAAACCCCACACTGAAGCAGCTAGGTTACCATGACAGCCACCCCACCCAAGGTCAGTTATAGCATCTTTATAATATCATGTAGCAGCTTTTGTGTCTTCAGTTTTCTCTTTATTCTTGTAAGCACCTCCTTTCTTTCTTGGGATCTCAGCTATGCATTTATCACAATTTTTTATATATATATATATAAAACAGGGACTCACTGTCACCCAGGCTGGAGTGCAGTGGCACCGTCATAGCTCACCGCAATCTCAAACGCCTGTGCTCAAGGGATCCTCCCTGCTCAGCCTCCTAAGTAGCTGGGACTATAGGAGAATACCACCACACCCAGCTGATTTTTAAATCTTTTGTAGAAATGAGGTCATGCTATGTTGCTCAGGCTTGATTTGACCTCCTGGCCTCAAGCAATACTCCTGCCTCAGCCTCCCAAAGTGCTGGGATTACATGCATGAGCCACCACACCTGGCCAATTTTTGGTATATTTTGTCCAGTATTCCAAAGTGTTTGTAGGAGAGGTTTTTGTGGTTATCTATTATAACACCGTCCTGTTAAAGAGGTATCTTCTTAACCTTCTTAAGTTTCAATTTCTTTATTTAGACAGTGGGAATATTGTCCTTTCTACAAAGAATTATAGATCCTTACCTACAAAGGACTAGGTAAGGATTTAAGTAAACAATCTAACCACGTGGTAAGTACACCATAAATGCTAAGAATAATGATTATTATTACACTAATATCATATGCACTCTTTTTCCCTTTTTTTTTTTTTTTTTCTAGACCAAATCTCACTCTATCACCCAGGCTGGAGTGCAGTGGCGTGATCTTGGCTCACTGCAACCTCCGCCTCCTGGGTTCAAACGATTCTCCTGCCTCAGCCTCCTGAGTAGTTGAGATTACAGGTGCCTACCACCATACCTGGCTAATTTTTGTATTTTTTAGTAGAGACAGGGTTTTGCCATGCTGGCCAGGCTGGTCTCGAACTACTGACCTCCAAGTGATCCACCTGCCTCGTCCTCCCACAGTGCTGGGATTACAGGTGTGAGCCACCGCATCTGGCCTTCTTTTTCCTTTTCATTGATGTTTTTATGTAGCCCAGCATGAGGCCTTTGAAAACAAAATAGCTCATTTTCTCTCACTGTAAGTTGCAATCTTTAATTGTGCCAAATTTCTCCCGAGAAGGAAGTGGCAGAAAGGCAATACAATGAGAAGTGAGTGCTCTTATATTGTGCGAATTACATTAA
This sequence comes from Macaca fascicularis, assembly GCF_037993035.2. Classification (NCBI taxonomy): domain Eukaryota; kingdom Metazoa; phylum Chordata; class Mammalia; order Primates; family Cercopithecidae; genus Macaca; species Macaca fascicularis. Next base: position 50,137,407 of record NC_088377.1, read on the forward strand.
CATATATTATCTCATATCACCCCTATCATAACCCCATGATGCAGGATATTGTAATGGTCAGGATGGACTAGGTTGCACTTTGGTAACAAACAGCACCAAGATTTTAGCAGGTTAGCCCAACACAAGTTCCTGTCTTGCTCCTGCTTCATGTGCAGTGCTGGTCAGTGACTGAGCATCTTGGAGTTCCTTACAGTGACTCACGCCTGTAATTCCAGCACTTTGGGAGGCCGAGGCGGGTGGATCACTTGAGGCCAGGAGTTCAAGACCAGCCTGGCCAACATGGTGAAACCCCATCTCTACTAAAAATACAAAAATTAGCCAGATGTGGTGGCACACGCCTGTAATCCCAGCTACTCAGGAGGCCGAGGCAGGAGAATGGCGTGAACCCAGGAGGCGGAGCTTGCAGTGAGCCGAGATCACGCCACCGCACTCCAGCCTGGGTGACAGAGTGAGACTCCGTCTCGAAAAAACAAAACAAAACAAAACAAAACAGAGTTCCTTAGGGACAGAAGTTTCGCCATCTGGCAGCTGTGGGATGCCTGGGAAGTTGCGTGTGGATCTTTCACGGCCTCAACCTCTTATAACTTAACTGGTGCAAACAAATCATGTGACCGTGGTCTGCTCTAAGGCAGCAGGGAAATATAGGGAAGAAAATGGGGCATTTAGTCACTACATTTGTCTCTGCCACCCTCAAAATAGAAAGAAAGAAATTAGCTTTTTTTTTTTTTTGGAGACAGAGTCTCGCTCTGTCACCCTAGAGTACAGTGACACGATCTTGGCTCACTGCAACCTCTGCCTCCCAGGTTTCAGCGATTCTCCTGCCTCAGCCTCCGGAGTAGCAGGGATGACAGGCATGCGCCCCCACGTCTGGCTGATTTTTGTATTATTAGTCGAGATGGGGTTTCACTATATTGGCCAGGCTGGTCTTGAACTCCTGGCCTTAAGTGATCCACCTGCCTCGGCTTCCCAAAGTGCTGGGATTACAGGCGTAAGCCACCATGCCTGGCCCCACATCATATATTTCTACCGGGGGAGAGAAAGAGCCAGGAAAGGAAGGACAAGCATACATAGAGGAAGGAGAGAAAAGGTCAGAGGTCAGCTCTGCACATGCCAGCGCTGAGAGGTGATGCTGTTTCACCTGCCTGAGCCCTGGGAGCAGCCAGGTTCCAGCTAACTTGCGTGAGGTGCTCCCAGAGGACTGTCACATCAGGCTAGACACACGCATCTTTGGAGACACATTTTGACATCAGGCATGAACGCTGAGTGACAAGTATGAGTTTGGGTCTTTTGCATCATAGGCTATGATGCTGTAGGGGCCATCAAGACTCCCCGGGACACAGGCTTGTGAGCTAATGGACCAGAAAGGGTGTGGTCCTCACAGTCGCTTCCTTCTCTGTGCCCCCAGTAGCTTGTTCCGGGTTCTGTTACAGGTCTTGCCCCCAGACTCCAGCTCCCCCGCCTATGGCTGCCTTTGTTTACCTGCCGTCATGTGATCTCTGCATCCCCAGTGCTCTGGACAGGGCCTGGCCCTGAAAAAGCCTCAGGAAAGGCTCTTTGGAGGGACAGATGGACAGTTCTGGCAAAAATCTGTAGGGACTGGGGCTACAGGTGTTGGGGGTGGGGAAGGCAGCATAGGAGCAGTGGGAGGGAGAGGGCTGAGATGGGCCTAGGCCCAGCCGCGGCAGCCATGTGACCTTGGGATTGTCCCATCCTGTCTCTCAACCTCTGATTGCGGTGTGGGGTGTAAAATGATCTCAGCAGAGGACAGGCACGATGGCTCACGTCTGTATTCTCAGCACTTCGGGAGGCCGAGGTGGGCGGATCACCTGAGGTCTGGAGTTTGAGACCAGCCGGGGCAACATGGTGAAACCCCGTCTCTATTGAACATACAAAAATTAGCTGAGCGTGGTGGTGGGCGTCTGTAGTCCCAGCTACTCGGGAGACTGAGGCACAAGAATCACTGGAACCCGGGAGGCAGAGGTTGCAGTGAGCCAAGATTGCAGCGCTGCACTCCAGCCTGGGTGACAGAGAGACTCTGTCTCTAAAAAAAAAAAAAAAAGTGATCTCAGCGGGTTTGAGATTCTCTGGGATTTTCAGATCCGTCTTCACCCTCTGGGCATAGTTGACCCTTGGGAAGGGAACAGTCAGAGATCTTCAGTTTCACAAGGGCACTAAGCTCCACTGTCCATTCCACGTCTCCCCACCCCACAGCCTGAGGCCGTCCGTATCATATCCCGTAGGGAGCTCTGAAGCCTGGTCTTGGGGTTCGCAGGCCAGCCTCGGCAGAGACATTGGGGACAGTGGGGGCTCCAGGTCAGACCCCGAACTGCGGGTTGCAGGCAGCTTTGCGGTGGTGGGAAGGGCTGGAGACAGCCCCCACCCACCCGCCCTGGCCCTGCCATCAGCAGCTGCAGGGAAGAGGACTGGACGCATTTATAGAATTCCTGCCTGCAAAGCCATGCAGTTGTTTTAAATTAGCATACAAATCGACATTAGTGTAGTACATCTGTTGTTAATCCACATCCCGGTGGAAGGGAGATGCCAACACGCCTTTTATTAGGCACGTCGATCCCATAATGTCCTTTCTCCCTGCCTTTGTCTTCGATTGGAGTCCGTAATGGGTTCCAGGATGTCTTTTATTTTGCTACGGACCACGTTTCCTCCTGCCCAGCGGATCAGAAACGTAATGGATTCCAGGATGGAATTTATGTTCCTTTGGAATCAGACCCTGTACGATGAATTCTCAAGCCTTCGGGCAAATCTCCAGGGAGGCCACGGCCCTGTGTTCGCCCCCGTGGTCATCAGACAGGCACCGGGAACCCGGGCACAGTCCCAGGGCTGGAGGGGGAGGAAGGGAGCCTGGGCCGACGGCTCCCAATTAAGGGAATTCCAGGCAGGCGTGGGAGGAGAGGCCAGGGGTGCTGGTGGAGACAGACAGGGAAGCTGGGAGGATGCAGGGTGGGGAGGAGGGGGTACAGATATTCTAGAAACCCAGGAACCGGCAGCACCAGTGTCTCCGGGGCTGGTCACAGACATGACACCAGTTTGCAAGGTCCTGGAGAAAAAAAGGACCTTGATCCTGAGTATTCCGGCAGGCCGGGGGAGGCGGGCAGGGTGTTGTGAGCCAGAGACTACCCTTGGTGCCACCCAGGCCGGGACTAAGACACCCAGCTTTACCCTTTGCTCATGGCATGGCCCTAGAGAGTCACTGTCTCTTGTTGAGTCTTGGATTCTGTAGCCTGAACCACAACACCCCGTGTCGGCACCAAGGGCTCCCCAGCCAGCCTGCCCCCACTGCCTGCTACCAGGCCTCCAACCAGTTTCCTCGGGTTCTTTCAACCTCTCTCATGACATGGCTCTCGGTGCCCTCCCCACTATCTTGGCTCCTTCTAGGGCACACTCGAGGGGCCTCATCTCTCTCAAGAGAAGGAATCAAACCAGCCATGAAGCTGGGGCTGTGGAGGGCAGGGTCCAGGACTCTCCTCCCACCTCCGAGATGCTGCGCTCCTGTGCAAACCTGACCCTCAGCCACTCTGGCCACCGCTGTGTCCCCAGGGCCTCCAGCCCTCCAGCCAGCCCTGTGGTTGGCCACCCTGCCCATAAGATAAGCCCATGCCGTTTCACTGGGGCTGGAGGGGCTCTGGGCAGAAAAGACCACGTTCAGGGGCAGGTTTGACCCCCACCACAACACTGATTTTCCAGACCACGAAGGGAACCCACCGTGCACCCACTGGCCATTGCAGATTCTTTTTTTAATTTTGTTATAGAGATAGGGTCTCACTATATTGCCCAGGCTGGTCTCGAACTATTGCAGTGTCTTTTAAATTGAAGGCTTTTAAAAAATTGTGATTAGACTGGGCGCAGTGGCTCATGCCTGGAATCCCAGAACTTTGGGAGGTCAAGGCAGGCAGATCACTTCAGGTCAGTAGTTCAAGACCACCCTGGCCAACATGGTGAAACCCCCATCTCTACTGAAAAAAACCCAAAAAACAAGAATTAGACAGATGTGGTGGTGGGTGCCTGTAATCCTAGCTACTGGGAGGCTGAGGCACAAGAATCGCTTGAACCCGGGAGGCGGAGGTTGCAGTGAGCTAAGATCGCGCCACTGCACTCCAGCCTCAGTGATAGAGTGAGACTCGGTCTCCAAAAAAAAAAAAGTAATTAAATATACATAAAATACATTTCAACATTTTAACCCATTTTTAATTTTATTTAATGTGTGTGTGTGTGTATATATATGTATATGTATGTGTGTGTGTGTATATATATATATATATATATTTTTTTTTTTCCAGACAGAGTCTAACTCTGTCTCCCAGGCTGAAGTGTAGTGGTGCAATCTCGGCTCACTGCAATCTCCACTTCCTGGGTTCAAGTGATTCTCCTGCCTCAGCCTCCGGAGTAGCTGGGATTATAGGTGCCCGCCACCACGCCCGGCTATTTTTTGTATTTTCACTAGAGACAGGGTTTCACCATATTGGCCAGGTTGGTCTCGAACCCCTGACTTCAGGTGATCCTCCCTTCTCAGCCTCCCAAAGGGTTACAGGCTTGAGCCACCACACCCGATCTTTAACCAGTTTTAAGCGTTCAATTCAGCCGTGTTAGGTACCATCACACTGTCGGGCAGCCATCTCCACCGTCCATCTTCAGAACTTTTTCATTGTCCCAATTAAATTGCAGACTTTTAAAGGGGGAAAAAAGGTTTACTGTGTGTGTCCTGTCTAGCGCACTCTTCCAGGTTAGCTGTACCTTTTATTGTCTTTGAGCCAGTTTACAACTCTGTAAAGTTGTGCAATAATAGTCACGAGAACGGATTTTTGTCCACGTTCCTGTAAGTTAATTGTGTCCGGTGGAATGCAATTGGATATTGCCCTGGGGACAGACCTGTTTCGCGTCTATTTGTAAATTCACAGCAGCATTCCGTGTGTGCCTGCAAGATCCCGTGCTTCTGCGAAATTTGCCTTTGAACAGCCCGTGGCATCTGTCTGCTTTGTTCCTCTTTGATTAATGTGCTAAATAAAATCTTTGACACATGTTCATTTTCTACTTGTATGAGAGCCGCGATTTTTTTTTCCCCCTCTTGTGGGAATCAGTCCTCTAACAACAGGATTTTAGTTTGCGGGATTGGAGGAGCTGTGGTTTAACCCCTGAGATTCCTCAGCCAAAGGCACAGTCCCAAATGAGGTTAGAATATGTGGAGTCCAGCTAGGGAAAGAGGTGCCAGATATATTCCATCCTCTGTCACCCTAGGAGCAAATGACAGTGATTCTGTGCTCAGCCTGACCAGAGCTGCAAGGGACCTGAGAGCTTCTCTCCAACTGGCTCATGTTGTTACAGGAACGGGGTTCTGATCCAGATCCCAAGAGAGGGTTCTTGGATTTCACACAAGAAACAATTCATAGCTCACCTCAGCTTTGAACTCCTGGGCTTAAGAGATCCTCCTTCCTCAGCCTCCTGAGTAGCTGGAGGTATGCACCACCACACCCTGCTATTTTTTTATTTATTTGAGATGGCGTCTTGCATTGTTGCCCAGGCTGGAGTGCAATAGCCGGATCTCGGCTTACTGCAACCTCTGCCTCCCGAGTTCCAGCGATTCTCCTACCTCAGCCTCCCAAGTAGCTGGGACTACAGGTGCACGCCACCACACCTGGCTGTTTTATTTAATTAATTTATTTATTTCAGTTAGAGTCTTGCAATGTTGCCTAGGCTGGAGTGCAGTGGCATGATCTCGGCTCACTGTAACCTCCACCTCCCAGGTTCCAGCAATTCTCCTGCCTCAGCCTCTCAAGTAGCTGGGACTACACGCGTGTGCCACCACGCCTGGGTAATTTTTGTATTTTTTAGTAGAGATGGGGTTTCACCATATTGGTCAGGCTGGTCTCAAACTCCTGACCTCGTGATCTACCTGCCTCGTCCTCCCAAAGTGCTAGAATTACAGGTTTGAGCCACTGTGCCTGGTCTTTTTTAAAGTTTTAAGTAGAGACAAAGTCTCAGTCTCACTATGTTGCCCAGGCTGGCTGCAAACTCCTGAGCTCAAACGATCCTCCCACCAGGGCCTCCCAAAGTGCTGGGATTACAGGAAAGAGCATTGTGCCTGGCCAACAGTCCATTTTTGTGGGAGGCCCATGATAAACCAGAGAGGCAGGCCAGGGACAGTGGCTCACACCTGTAATCCCAGCACTTTGGGAGGCCGAGGTGGGAGGATCACCTGAGGTCGGGAGTTCGAGACCAGCCTGGCCAACATGGTGAAACTCATCTCTACTAAAACTACAAAAATTAGCTGGGTGTGGTGGCACAAGCCTGTAATCCCAGCTACTCGAGAGGCTGAGGCACAAGAATCACTTGAACCCAGGAGGTGGAGGTTACAGTGAGCTGAGATCACGCCATTGCACTACAGCCTGGGCAACAGAGTGAGACTCTGTCTCAAAAAAAAAAAAGGTCGGGCACCATGGACCATGGTTCATGCCTGTAATCCCAGCACTTTGGAAGGCCAAGGTGGGCGGACCACCTGAGGTCAGGAGTTCGAGACCAACCTGGCCAACATGGTGAAACCCTGTCTCTACTAAAAATACAAAAATTAGCTGGGCATGGGGGCGGGCACCCGTAATCCCAGCTACTCAGGAGTCTGAGACAGAAGAATTACTTGAGGTTGCAGTGAGCCGAGATCACACCACTGCACGCCAGCCTAGGGACAGAGCATGACTCTGTCTCAAAAAAAAAAAAAAAAAAAAATAGCCGGGCATGGTGGCGCATGCCTGTGTTCCCAGCTACTCAGGAGTCTGAGGTACAAACATTGCTTGAACATGTGAGGCAGAGATTGCAGTGAGTCGAAATCAGCCATTGCACTCCAGCCTGGGCGACAGAGCAAGACTGTCAAAAAAAAAAAAAAAAAAAAAAAGGCAGAGAGGCAGAGAGTTTGAGTCTCCAAGTATATTACCTTAAGCCCTGTGAGCCTCAATTTTCTCACCTGAAAAATGGGGATGATTGTGCATGCTCCCCCCTGCACGGCGTGGTCAGCTGTGTTAGAAGCCACCTCCAACTAGATGACAAGAGCTGGTTTTGTGTGTTGCCTCCCAACTCCTGTGCAGGGGTGTCCATGTTGGTGACTTGAAATTGACCATGCTGGGAGTGTTTGTACCATGGAAATTGACAGACGCTACAGAGAGCTGGTTAAACACTTACCAGCACACCACAGGTGGCTGTCCCAAATGTGTGGCTGTGCTACAGGAAAGGGGTCCCAATCCAGACCCCAAGAGAGGGTTCTTGGATCTCACACAAGAAAGAATTGAGGGGAAGTCCACAGCGCAAAGCGAAAGCAAGTTTATTAAGGAAGTAGAGGAATAAAAGAAGGGCTACTCTGTAGACAGAGCAGCCCTGAGGGGTGCTGGTTGCTCATTTTTATGGTTATTTCTTGATAATATGCTAAACAAGGGGTGGACTATTCATGCCTCCCCTTTTTAGACCATATAGGGTAACTTCCTGACGTTGCCATGGCATTTGTAAACTGTCATGGCGCTGGTGGGAGTGTAGCGGTGAGGACGACCAGAGGTTACTCTCGTCGCCATCTTGGTTGTAGTTGGTTTTGGTCGGCTTCTTTACTGCAACCTGTTTTATCAGCAAGGCATTTATGCCCTGTATCGTGTGCTGACCTCCTATCTCATCCTGTGATTTAGAATACCTTAACCATCTGGGAATGCAGCCAGTAGATCTCAACCACGTTTTGCCTAGCTCCTATTTAAGATAGAGTTGCTCTGGTTCACATTCCCTTAGTTGGAGGACCTGGCATTCGGGATGCATGTCCCCTCTGAGGTGTGGGAACTTTGGTACAACAGGATGGGTGGACAGGCTGGGGTCCTCTGGGGAAAATCTTGCTGGGATGGAATGGCGAGGGCAGGGTCCTCACCTGGAGGCCAAGACAGTGGGAGTCAGAGGAAGCTGCTGGTTAGCCTGGACGTTGAATTTAAGAGGGAGAGAACTGAATCCTCCTGGAAGTGACATTTCCTGCTCTTTCCTCTTGTCCAGACAGCAGAATCTTGACGGAAAAGACTACTGTTATTTTCCCTTAAGAAAAAGCAATAGATAGGCTGGGCGCGGTGGCTCAAGCCTGTAATTCCAGCACTCTGGGAGGCTGAGACAGGCGGATCACGAGGTCAGGAGATCGAGACCATCCTGGCTAACACTGTGAAACCCCGTCTCTACTAAGAAATACAAAAAAAAAAACTAGCTGGGCGAGGTAGCAGGTGCCTGTAATCCCAGCTATTCGGGAGGCTGAGGCAGGAGAATGGCGTAAACCCGGGAGGCGGAGCTTGCAGTGAGCTGAGATCCAGCCACTGCACTCCAGCCTGGGCGACACAGCGAGACTCCGCCTCAAAAAAAAAAAAAAAGAAAAAGAAAAAGAAAAAGCAATAGATAAAAATAATAGTAAAAATCACACGGAGCATGAGGAGGACTTGCCACTGTTTCTTGGGGAGCCTCTAGGTATGAGGTATGGTGGGCAAACCATGGTCATCAACTACTGCTGAAACTATTATTTTACTTTAAAACGATTATTTATTATTTTTAAAAATAGAGACGAAGGCCAGGCGCGGTGGCTCATGCTTGTAATCTCAGCACTTTGGAAGACTGAGGCAGGAGGATCACCTGAGGTCAGGAGTTCAAGATCAGCCTGGCCAACATGGAGAAACCCCGTCTCTACTAAAAATACAAAAATTAGTTGGGTGTGGTGGTGGGTGCCTGTAATCTCAGCTACTCAGGAGGCTGAGGCAGGAGAATTGCTTGAATCCAGGAGGTGGAATTTGCAGTGAGCTGAGATCATGCTGTTGCACTCCAGCCCGGGCAACTGAGCAAGACTCTGTCTCAAATAAATAAATAAATAAATAATACAAATAGAGATGGGATCTTGCTCTGTTGCCCAGGTTGGAGTGCAGTGGTATGATTATAGCTCACTGCAGCCTCCAGCTCTTGGGCTCAAGTGGTCCTCTTGTCTCAGCCTCCAAAGTAGCTAGAACTACAGGTGTGCACCACTACACCCAGCTAATTTTTGATAGGGGTCTTGCTGTGTTGCCCAGGCTGGTCTCAAACTCCTGGGTTCAAGCAATCCTCCACTTTGGCCTCCCAGAGTGCTGGGATTAGAAGTGTGGGCCACTGCACCTGGCCCATTGTCAGAGTTAGTCCTCAAACAAGATGGAAATCGTCATTCCCCTTTCACAGAGGAGAATAAGAATGGGGAAGAGAGGTTACTTTGCTCAGGGACATTCAGCCGGGAAATATCAGAGCTGGGATCTGTCTCAAGCCAAAGTGTGTCTTTCCCCATCTCACTGTAAGAAGCTAGGATGGACCAGGCTGCCCACCCCCTCCCCCTGCCCCTGCCTCCCTCCCCACCCTGCTCACTCCATCAAACTGGCCACTCTTCCCTCCTCCCTCCATGCTTAGGCCACAATACTCCACCCTTACCCCTTCAGTGTTTGTCTGGCAGGCTCCAGTCCGTCTGCAAAGGCTCAGCTCAGAAGTCCCCGCCTCCATGAAGACGTCCTGACTACTGGGTTCCTGCACAGCTGACTTTTGCCATTAGTTCAAGTCCTCACCACACTAGGTGAGAACAGCTGTCACCTTGGTCAAGCGCTCTTCACTTGTGGACCTCTTTGGCTGTCTGCTGAATCCTGTAGACTCTTTCTCAGAACGGTATTTTTAAGTGCATAAAATGAGCTGTGAGGATTATCAATGACCATGAAATACAGTGCATCGGAATTTTGTTTTAAAAACTCAAACTATATGCAGAATTATGTGTGTGTTTCTTTCCTAACACACAAACAGCAAGATCCCACACTAAGGCTGGCAACTTCCAGAATGTTGGAGTAGGAATGAGTGGGAAAGGTATTTCAAGACAGCAGCAGTAATTGTGTGAATTCTATTGGGAACGAAGATACAAGTACTTCTACTTCTCTGTTTAAGTGCAGCTGGAAGAGCTGGGACTGCAGAATTGTCGTTTTGTTTTGTTTTTTTGACAGAGTCTCTCTGTTGCCCAGGCTGGAGTACAGTGGTGTGATCTCGGCTCACCACAAACCCCGCTATCTGGCTTTAAGCAATTCTCCTGCCTCAGCCTCCCGAGTAGCTGGGATTCCAGACACTTGCCACCATGCCCGGCTTATTTTTGTACTTTTAGTAGAGATGGGGTTTCACCATGTTGGCCAGGCTGGTCTCGAACTCCTGACCTCAAGTGATCCGCCGGTCACAGCCTCCCAGAATGCAGGGATTACAGATGTGAGCCACCGCGCCTGGCCATCTATTGCACTGTTGATGTTGTTGTTGCTACATTCATAACAGGAAGAGATGCTAAATTGCAGTTTGAGTTTGGTGAAAGTAAAGGCGTAGTTCTATTTCCCATCAAAGTTCACCCATCCCTGATTTCTATCCTTGGACCCTGGCTAAGAGCCTAAGTTACAGACTCAGAGCCCCTTGAGGGGCAGGATTGAGTTTCGTCTGCATTTCCAGCCAGGTTTGCACATTGCAGACAAGCTGACTACAGCCAATCATGCAGGTTTGGTGAATGGGTGAGCGAGTGAATTAAGTCAAGGAAGCCACAGCAGGGGGCCCAGCCCCGCTCCTCCTGCAGTCCCAGCTCTTCCAGCTGCACTTGTTTAATGGCATGAACGTGACTTGGCTTGGTCCTGGCGCCATGGCTGGGAGCACAGGCTGCCCAGAGCGTACACTGCAGGTTGGAAGGAGACCCTCTCTCTGAATCAGTGCCTGTAACGTGTGCTGCCTAGAGATGGTCGTGATTCATCTCCTGTATGGGGAGAGGAGCTGCGTTCATGTCAGCCCTGGGCTTCTTTCCCTGTGGCTTCCAAACCCTCCTCCTGGCGAAAGGCAGCCTGAAGGAGCTGCTGAGGTTTAAGAAAGTGATTGACCTGATATTATTCTGGCCCAGAGAAAAAAGATCCTGAGTGTTGTCTTAGAGAGGCATTACCTTATCTGCTGAGAATGTCGGGAGATCAGGGGGATCGGCCCCCCCACACCCCACCCCGGGTAGAGGAGCCATCAGTCCCAGCTGGAACCCAAAACACAGGGCTAGAGCCTTATCTACATGAGGCAGCCAGGATGTGGGGCAGACCAGGTGCTGGAGACCCTGGTAGTCAGAGGTTTCCAAAGCACGTTGACTTGATTTCCCTCTCTTTCCGAGAGAAGCTGTCGAGCAATTCAAGCTTCCAGGGCACCTCTTCTGGGGGGATTTGGTGCATGGGCACAGGCAGGGGCTATGTATGGGCAGCCTGGGTTTTTTTTTTTTTTTTTTTTTAGATGGAGTCTCGCTCTGTCGCCCAGGCTGCAATGCAGTGGCACGATCTCGGCTCACTGCAAGCTCCGCCTCCCAGATTCATGCCATTCTCCTGCCTTAGCCTCCCGAGTAGCTAGGACTACAGGCGACCTCTACCATGCCGGGCTATTTTTATTTTTTATTTTTTAATTTTTAGTAGAGACGGGGTTTCACCATGTTAGCCAGAATGGTCTCAATCTCCTGACCTTGTGATCCACCCACCTCTACCTCCCAAAGTACTGGGATTACAGGCGTGGGCCACCATGCCCGGCCAGCCTGGGGTATTTTTACCACCACATCTGGCATCTGGTCACTCTGTGCCTAGGGCCTTCAAAGGCCTCACACACAACCAGAAATATGGCTCAAGGCCGGGCGCAGTGGCTCACACCTGTAAGCCCAGCACTTTGGGAGGCCGAGGCAGGATGATCACAGGAAGACAGGAATTTGAGACCAGCCTGGGCAACATAGTAAGACCCTGTCTCTACAAAAAATAAAAAAAATTAGCCCAGCATGGTGGGACATGCCTGTGGTACTAGCCACTTGGGAGGCTGAGGCAAGAGGATCACTTGAGCCCAGGAGATCCAGGCTGCAGTGAACCGTGATTACAACATTGCACACCAGCCTGGGCAACAAAGCGAGACCCTGTCTCAGGAAAAAAAAAAAAAAGGCGGCTCAGCATGACTAGGCATGGCCAAGTTCCCAACAGCCCACGTCTCCTGGCAAACTGGACATTGCGTTTCCCAAGACTATCTGCTTCCATCCAGAGTGGAGAACTCCTACTGGGCAGAGTCTAAAGGCAGCTGGTTCCTGGACCAGTCGGCTGTGGCCAGGGCCATGGCGTTAATGCCCGGGTAACCAAATAGGTTCATTGTCCAATGCACACAGCAGGTCAATTCACCAAGACACCGGGTTGCAGCAGAAAAAAAGAGGTTTAATCATAGGGTCACTAAACGAGGAGATGGGAGGAAACCTCAAATCCATCTCCCTGAGGAGTTTGGGGCTGGGGTTTTGGGGTTTTGGAGTGGGCTGAAGTGTGGAGATGGTTGGTGGGTGGAAGAGTGCAGGGTGAGGTCCTGGAACTGAGAAGGGAAGAAGCTGTGTTCTACCCTCGTCCTCTTCCTCTGTGGGGTCTTCAGACTCTACAGGAAAGGGGTGCAGGTCCTGACCTTGGACGGGCGCGGTGGCTCACGCCTGTAATCCCAGCAGTTTGGGAGGCCAAGGCGGATGGATCACTTGAGCCCAGGAGTTCGACACCAGCCTGGGCAACATGGCAAAAACCCGTCTCTACCAAAAATACAAAAATTACCCGCGTATGATGGGCGCATGCCTGTGATCACAGCTACTCAGGAGGCTGAGGCAGGAGGATCACTTGGACCTGGGAGGTGGAGGTTGCAGTGAGCGAGATAGTGCCATTCAACCTGGGCAACAGGGTGAGATCCTGTCTCAAAAAAAAAAAAAAAAAAAAAAAAAGAAGTATTCAGAGTGAGTCCATAAAGCGAAAGTAAGTTTATTAAGAAAGTAGAAGAATAAAGACCAGGCCCGATGGCTCCTGTTTATAATCCCAGCATTTTGGGAGGTTGAGGAGGCTGGATCACCTGAGGTCAGGAGTTCAAGACCAGCCTGGCCAAGATGGTGAAACCCTGTCTCTACTAAAAATACAAAAATTAGCCGAGCGTGGTGGTACCTGGGCACCTGTAATCCCAGTGACTCAGGAGGTTGAGGTGGGGGAATCGCTAGAACCCAAGAGGCAGAGGTTGCAGTGAGCCAAGATCGCATTGTTGCACTCCAGCCTGGGCCATAGAGACAGACTCTGTCTCAAAGAAAAAAAACAAAAATAAAGCAGAGGAATAAAAGAATGACTACTCCATAGAGCAGCCCTAGGGGTCACTGGTTGCCCATTTTTGTGGTTATTTCTTGATGATATGCTAAACAGGGGTGGATTATTCATGCCTCCTCTTTTTAGACCATATAGGGTAACTTCCTGACGTTGCCATGGCATTTGTAAACTGTCATGGCGCTGGTGGGAGTGTAGCAGTGAGGACGACCAGAGGTCACCCTCGTCGCCATCTTGGTTTTGGTGGGTTTTGGCTGGCTTCTCAACTGCAACCTGTTTTATCAGTGAGGTCTTTATGACCTGTATCTTGTGCTGACCTCCTATCTCATCCTGTGATTTAGAATGCCTTAACCGTCTGGGAATGCACACAGTAGGTCTCAGCCTTATTTTACCCAGGCCCTATTCAAGATGGAGTTACTCTGGTTCAAATGTCTCTGATGAAACTGGTTGCTGGAATTCGAGGTCTGTAAAACATCTGAAGTGATTCTCAAAAACCTTATGATTCTAATGTCAGAGATCCTGTCTATAGGAACAATGAGATGTAACGGTCAGGATCTAGTGACGTTTAAAAACAAGGAGGTGGGCCAGAATACAGCCTAATGAATGCTTAATTACAACTCTTAATTACAACTTTTTTTTTTTTTTTTTTTTTTTTTTGAGACGGAGTCTTGCTCGGTCCCCCAGGCTGGAGCGCAGTGGCCGGATCTCAGCTCACTGCAAGCTCCGCCTCCCGGGTTCAGGCCATTCTCCTGCCTCAGCCTCCCGAGTAGCTGGGACTACAGGCGCCCGCCGCCTCACCCGGCTAGTTTTTTGTATTTTTTAGTAGAGACGGGGTTTCACCATTTTAGCCAGGATGGTCTCGATCTCCTGACCTCGTGATCCACCCGTCTCGGCCTCCCAAAGTGCTAGGATTACAGGCTTGAGCCACCATGCCCGGCCAATTACAACTTTTAATGGGCAACCAGTAGCCCTTAGGCCTGCTCTATGGAGTAGTCATTCTTTTATTCCTCTACTTTCTTTTTTTTTTTTTTTTTTTTTGTTGTTGTTGAGACGGAGTCTCGCTCTGTCGCCCAGGCTGGATCTCAGCTCACTGCAAGCTCTGCCTCCTGGGTTTACGCCATTCTCCTGCCTCAGCCTCCCAAGTAGCTGGGACTACAGGCGCCCGCCACCTCGCCCGGCTAGTTTTTTTGGTATTTTTTTTAGTAAAGACGGGGTTTCACTGTGTTAGCCAGGATGGTCTCGATCTCCTGACCTCATGATCCGCCCGTCTCGGCCTCCCAAAGTGCTGGGATTACAGGCTTGAGCCACTGCGCCCGGCCTCCTCTACTTTCTTAATTACAACTTTTAATTACAACTTAAAAAGTTGTAAAAAGTTCTGTCCAGAACTCGCATACAGTTCTTGTTAACCCTGTGGGAATGGTCTCACCAGGCCCCATCCTGAAGGAGCCATCAGGGCTCAGGTGCAAAGAGTGGCTTCGCTGCTAGGCTCCAGCATGGTGGGGGCAGGAGCAGACACTTGTCAGGTGCCAGAGGCATCAGGGCCTCATCAGACACAGCCAAAGAGCCCCACTGGTTGCTTCTGCCCCCAAGGGGTGGACACTTGGAGCTCGCTCACTACCATGCTCTAACTCTGGAAAACCTACCATCACCATGAACCTTCCCGGTCCTTCCCTTCTCTTCCTTTCTTTTCCCTTCCCTTCCCTTCCCTTCCCTTCCCTTCCCTTCCCTTCCCTTCCCTTCCCTTCCCTTCCCTTCCCTTCCCTTCCCTTCCCTTCCCTTCCCTCCCCTCCCCTCCCCTCCCCTCCCCTCCCCTCCCCTCCCCTCCCCTCCCCTCCCCTCCTTCCCCTTTCCTCCTTCCCCTCCCGTCCTTCCCCTCCCCTCCCCTTTCCTTCCCTCCCTCTTCCCTTCTCTTCCCATCCCTCCCCTCCCCTCCCCTCCTTCCCGTCTCCTCCTCTTCCCTTCCCTCCCTTTCCCTTCCCTCCCTTTCCCTTCCCTCCCCTCCCCTCTCCCTTCCCTCCCCTACCCCTTTCCTTCCCTCCCCTCCCCCTTTCCTTCCCGTCCCCCTTCCCTCCCCTTTCCCTTCCCTTTCCCTCTTCTTTCCCTCCCTCTTCCCTCCCCCTTCCCTTCCTTCTCTGGATCTTGTTTGTTACTAAACTGGGTCTACAGCATTTGGCAAACTGGGCGGGGGTTTGGCCACAGTGGCCACTGGCAGGAGGAACAGGCGATTGCTCTGCACTCCCAAGGTCTGGAGACAGGGCTGGGCGTGGTGGATTACGCCTGTAATCCCAACACTTTGGGAGGCCGAGGTGGACAGGTCACTTGAGGTCAGGAGTTTGAGACCAGCCTGACCAACATGGTGAAACCCGTCTCTCAAAAAAACAAACAAAACCCCACAAAAATTAGCTGGGAATGGTGGCATGTGCCTGTAATCCCAGCTACTTGGGAGGCTGAGGCAGGAGAATCGCTTGAACTTGGGAGGCAGAGGTTGCAGTGAGCCAAGATCAGGCCATGACACTCCATCCTGGGGGACAAGAGCAAAACTCCATCTCAATAAAAAACAAACAGAAATAATTCTGGAAACATGACCTGTGACCCAGGGAGCAGGAGGCTCCTCCTATGTCAGGTTCACTCTATTTTGACTAACATGTACCGAGCACCTGGAAACCCAGGCATTAGGCTGAGCCCCTTAAAGGTAGTTAACCCTGGCCACATGCGGTGGCTCATGCCTGTAAACCCCGCACTTTGGAAGGTCAAGGACAGTAGATTCCTTGAGCCTAGGAATTTGAGACTGGCCTCGGCGACATGGCAAAATCCTGTCTCTACAAAAAATACAAAAAATTAGCCAGGTGTGGTGGTGCATGCCTGTAGTCCCAGCTACTCAGGAGGCTGAGGTGGGAAGATTACTTGAGCTCAGGAGGCTGAGGCTGCAGAGAGCTGTCATTGCACTATTGCGCTCCAGCCTGGGCAACAGAGCAAGACCCTGTCTCAGAAAATAAGGCCAGGCACAGTGGCTCACACCTGTAATCCCAGCATTTTGGCAGCCCAAGGCGGAAGGATCACTTGAGCCAAGGAGTTTGAGACTAGCAGCATAGCAAGGGTCCATCTTACAAAAACATTTTTTTTTTTTTAATTGGCTACATGTGGCATCACGCACCTATAATCCCAGCTACTTGGGAGGCTGTGGCAGGAGGACCACTTAAGCTCAGATGTTTGAGGCTTCAGGGAGCTTTGCACCACTGCGCTCTAGCCTGGGCAACAGAGCAAGACCCTATATTCATGAGTGTTCCAATGAGTCAAGAAGAGGAGGTTGGCTTTTGAAGACAGAAGAGGACTGAGAAAAGCTAACACAGAGAACAAAAACCCAATTGGTCATTTCAAAGTTACTTTCCTTGTAAAGGCTAAGCCGAGGATGGCTTCCTCATCATGCTGGCTAAAACTGGCCGGTTTGGGGATCTGGCTATTGTCTCATTCTTGCCAGATTTCTCAGAAGGTCAGATAAAGATCTTAGTTTCTATTTGGTGATGTGAATCTTAGCATGAGTGACTCCATTTTGGTTTGGTCTGTTGGAGCCTAGGGCAGGAGCTCAGTCCAAACCATTGACCTCTTTCTTATCAGTTTTACGTAACACAGAAAAACTAAAGCCAAGGCTGCCCCCAGTGCTCAGTTCCTTGGGGCTCCCCCTGGACACCCAACATCCTGTGCTTGGGTCCCTCAAAGTTACAGCGGAATGATTGAGAGAGGAGACCATGGTGTGCACAGCCAGCAGAGTGTGGCATGAGCACTGTGCAAGAATTGGGAGCCCTGGGTTCTTGCGCTGGCTCTGAGCACTTTGGTGAGCCTTGAGCAAGCGTCTGATGCCTCTAAGCATTTCTTTGCCTTTCTTTGCATGAGAAACAGTGACCCTGCCAGTGACACCGCGGCTGTGGATGCATGTGGTGGGGTCTCCACTCTGCACACTGTGGAGTTATTTTGTGATGTTGTTTTTCATTTAAAGAAGGTCTTTGAAACAAGCAAGCAGTGAGATGTTCTCCTAGACATGTATGTTGCAGGCTTTGGTGAAATTCAAGGGAATGTTTTCCCAAGTCAAAGGCTATTGTTGGGAGACACAGGCTGGAGACGGATTCTCCAGGGATTTGCAAAGGCGAGGGAGGCTTGGTGCTGGCTCCCCACCGCGAAGCACCCCTGAGAATCTGGTCTTCATCGAGCGCTCTCAGGCACGGCGTGTAAGCCGATCTTCGCACAAAACTGCATTAATGAAAGTTTTGACAGAGAGATTTCATTTTGGAGCTCACGTTCCCTGAAGGGTTTGTAATAATTGCACTTGAAATGGAGCTATTCGGCCTCAATGCTTTCCAGATTGGGGGCACAGAGGTATAGCCCATCCCGGGGAGGTTGACTGGGGAGGGGGAGGCCAAGAGAGGTGCCTTGGCTGGAACTCGCGGGGATCTCTGGCACTGGCTGACCTGGGGACCGTGTGTCCACAGCCTCGACCTGCATCGTCCCAGCCATCACAAGATGGGTGTTACGACTCTTGATTTAAAGCTGAGCACAGAGCGGGGCACAGTGGCTCAATCTATAATCCCAGCACTTTGGGAGGCTAAGGTGGGAGGATTGTTTGAGCCTGGGAGTTTGAGATCAGCCTGGGCAACATGGTGAGATCCTGTCTCTACAAAATAGATAAAAATTAGCCACGGCCGTGTGTGGTGGCTCACACCTGTAATCCCAGCACTTTGGGAGGCCGAGGTGAGCGGATCACCAGAGGTCAGGAGTTTGAGACTGGCCAACCTGGTGAAACCCCGTCTCTACTAAAAATACAAAACTTGGCTGGGCATGGTGGCGCATGCCTGTAATACCAGCTACTCTGGAGGCTGAGGCAGGAGAATCACTTGAATCTGGGAGGCAGAGGTTACAGTGAGCCAAGATTGCACCACTGCACTCCAGCGTTGGTGACAGAGGGAAACTCTGTCTCAGAACAATAATAAAAGTAATATTTAAAAATAAAAATAAATTTAAAAATTAGCCAGGCATGGTTGCACACACCTGTGGTCCTAGCTAATCTGGAGGCTGAGGCAGGAGGATCACTTGAGCTCAGAAGATGGAGGCTGCAGTGAGCCATGTTGTTCACGCCACTGCACTCCAGCCTGGGTGACAGGGAGTCCCTGCCTCAACAACAACAACAACAACAACAAGCACCTGTGTTATGGTTTCCTGTGTTCCCTTTAAAACAGATTCAGGCACAGTGGGTAGGGGCAGAGGGGCAGTGTTCCACCCCCACCCGTGAGTGGAAACTGGACATTCCCATAGCCATTTGACAGTATTGAAGTCAGAAGCTCTGATGTAACAGGGGCTATGTCTTGTTCTATGGAATAAGCAAAACTGCAAACTTGGTTCAGCATTGAACCTGCCCCTTCCGCATTTGGGACCTGCTATTGTGGCTGTTTGGAGTGGTCTGGGGCACGCATGCCTTCTCTGCCATTGCAACTTCCCCGCCTCTCTCGCCACCCGCCTAGCCTCTCCAGGGTTGAAGCGGGGATTGCCGGGAGGTGGGGCAAGTTGAACACGAGAGCGGTACTTGCTGTGGTCTCTCCTCCTCTCTGGGCTACAAGGCTCAAAGCTGCCTCTCTCTCTGGAGGGACACCCTTACCCCCATCTCAATCCCAATCACTTGGCAAGTGCACTTCCTTCTGGCCATTGCTTATGGTTTTTTCAGCATCCAGGAGTTCAGGGACCACCCCCCAACTTCTCCTCTGCTAAGATCTGTTCATTACCCTGGACAGGAGTTGATGCCCTGGCCAGCTTGCTGTCTGCACGGCCCACATCTGATCTAAAAGACCAGACCGGGTGCAGTACCTCATGTCTGTAATCCCAGCACACTGGGAGGCCGAGGTGGGTGGATCACTTGAGGCCAGGAGTTTGAGACCATCCTGGCTAACCCGGTGAAACCCTGTATCTACAAAAAACACCCCACAAAAATTAGCTGGGCATGGTGGTGGTCACCTGTAGTCCCAGCTACTCGGGAGGCTGAGGCGGGAGAATCACTTGAATCCCGGAGGCTGAAGCTGCAGTGAGCTGAGGTCACGCCATTGCGCCCCAGCCTGGGCGACAGAGTGAGACTCTGTCTCAAAAAATAAATAAATTAGTAAATAGATTAAAAAAAAAAGAAAGTGCCTTGATTGTCTAAGTGAGGCTTAGAAATGCTTAGGAACCACCAGGCGCGGTGGCTCACGCCTGTAATCCCAGCACTTTGGGAGGCCAAGGTGGGTGGATAACGAGGTTAGGAGTTTGAGACCAGCCTGGCCAGCATGGCAAAACCCCATCTCTACTAAAAAATACAAAAAAAAATTTAGCTGGGCATAGTGGTAGGCGCCTGTAATCCCAGCTACTCGGGAGGCTGAGGCAGGAGAATCGCTTGTACCTGGAAGGCGGAGGTTGCAGTGAGCCAAGATTGAGCCACTGCACTCCAGCCTGGGCAACAGGATGAGACTCTGTCTCAAAAAAAAAAAAAAAAAAAAAGAAGGAAAGAAAGAAATGCTTAGAAACCTGCCAGTTGGAATAATCCTGCAGAATCAGGGAGTAAGTGAGTTGGGGGCCATGAGAGTCATTGGCTAGGATATGCGCACACATCCTCATGTCGGCCCCAGGCCTATTCTAGCTCCCATGGCCACTGTGTTGGGTCTGGGGTACCTAAATGCCTCCGCAGCAGTGGTGGGGAAAGGCCAGGAGGAGCTCAGAGGTGATACCCCTTGAAGATAGCCAGTTTCTTCAGCTCCAATATCTTCCTCTGCTGCTTCCATATTCACCAGACACCCCCTCCAGGAAGCCTTCCCTGGTCTGTCCACATGGAAGCCAGGTTCCCTCCAGGAGCTGCCCCTCTTTTCAGCCCTTGTCACTCTCTGCCTGTTGTTTCTGCCCCAGGCCTGTATCCTTTGCTCTGTGTCACACTCCATTTGAGCAGGATGGTCCCTGGGTTCATCCCCGTGGTGCCCAGCACAGGGCTTTGTCCATAGGGGTGCTCAGACTCTTGGAGGTGCACGCTCATAGAGAGAGTGTGTGTGCAAGTGTGCACCATGGGCTGTGTACGTGAACTGTGTACAAGCATGGACTATGTGTGCAAACACAGGTTGTGTATACAAACAGCTGAGTTTGTGTGCATGTGTGTGATGCATGGGCGCTGTATGTACATGGGCCGTGTGTGTGCATAGTGAGTACATGTACACGGGCTGCAGCTCCAAAATCTTCCATGCTTTCTTCCAGATTCACCAGACACCTCCTCCAGGAAGCCTTCCCTGCTCTTTCCAGGGATGCAAGCCAGGCTCCCTAGAAAAATCTAGTTCACAACTATGTTTGAAGAATGGGTGCAGTGGCTCACGCCTGTAACCCCAGCACTTTGGGAGGCTGGGGCGGGCAGATCACCTGAGGTCAGGAGTTCAAGACCAGCCTGGCCAACATGACAAAACCCCGTCTCTACTAAAACTACAAAAATTATCCGAGCATGGTGGCACACGATGGTAGCCTGTAATCCCAGCTCCTCAGGAGGCTGAGGCAGGGAGTCACCTGAATCCAAAAGGCGAAAGTTGCAGTGAGCCGAGATCGCACGACCG
This sequence comes from Macaca fascicularis, assembly GCF_037993035.2. Classification (NCBI taxonomy): domain Eukaryota; kingdom Metazoa; phylum Chordata; class Mammalia; order Primates; family Cercopithecidae; genus Macaca; species Macaca fascicularis. The sequence goes on from NC_088377.1 coordinate 50,158,153, forward strand.
CACTCCAGCATGGGCGACAGAGCAAGACTCAGTCTCAAAAAAAAAAAGCTATGCTCAAGAAAAATACCCGTGCATGGGATATATTGCCCCTTCCAAAGCCTTTGAGGTCATTTGGCCCAATCCCCTCTTGTTCTAATGGGGAAACTGAGGTTCCAAGAAGGGATCGGGCTTTCCATACTAACAGATCCCAGACTCAGAAACTCCTGCCAGGCTGGAGGCTGAGGCCTCTCAGGAACTGGCAGGTGCTGGGGAGAACACAGGGCCAGGGCCGGAGTTGGGCTGGAGCTGGGCTGGAGCCTCGCTGTCCGGGGGTACCCATGAAAGGAGCTGTTCCACTGCAGCCTGGGAGGGTGGCTGGATTAGGGGCCCCTCCTCTGACCCAGTGTGGGTGGGTGTCTCAGCCCACAGGAGTCTCAGCTCACAGGGTCTCGAGGAAGCATGCCTCCCTTTTGTTGCCATGGTCCCCAAGCGGCTGTCCAGTCTCTTCTTGGGCACTTATAGGGACAGGTACTCCCTCCTCCCCGGGGCTGCCTGGCTCTCTGCTGAAAGCTCATTCTCTAAGGGATGCGAGCTGCTCTGTATGATGTGTGCCCAGTGACTTTGGGTCCCAAAGTGGGGCCGTTCTGCTGCCTCCTCCTTCTCAGGGTGAGCTGCCCAGTCCCTCTGTGGCTCCCCAGGGCCCAGCCTGCCTGCTGCCCCCAGAACCTTCTCCAGCTCACCCTCCATTGTGAAGACTAGAGCCTGGGCCTCATATATGCAGTTATTCCTGTTACACGCCTTTGTCATGATTTCTTCTCTCATCAGTGATGCATCTTCCTCCCAGGCCCCAGAACCGGTGTTGGGGGCAAGGTCTGTGGAGTCCCCTTTGCCCCGTTCCCTAACAACGCATGGTGCTGGTGACAGCAGGATAGTCACCACCTGTGAGTTTGTCACGTGCTTCTGGTTTGTGTGTCTCAGAAATGATGGTTTGAAAATGAAATATAAGCCGTGCTTCTCAAACTGTCCCACGTGCAGGAGTCACCCTGGGGGGTCTTATTTAAATGCAGATTCAGATCGATAGGTCTGGGATGGGGCCTGAGTGTCATCCTATCCTGCCCTGCCTTGTTGCCCAGGCTGGAGTTCAGTGGTGTGATCATAGCTCATTGCAGCCTCAAACTCCTGGGCTCAAGGGATCCTCCAGCCTCAGCCTCTAAGGTAGCTGAGACTACAGGTGTGCACCACCACACCCGGCTAATGTTCTTATTTTTTGTAGAAGCAGGGTCTTGCTGTGTCGTCCAGGCTGGTCTTAAACTCCCAGGCTCAAGTGATCATCCCACCTTGGCCTCCCAAAGTGCTGGGATTACAGGCATGAGCCACTGTGCCCCGCTAAGGGTCTGCATGGCTCACAAAGCCACACCACCTGCAGACAGGGGGTCTGAACCACACAAGATTGCCTCAAGGGAAGGTGCTGGAACTTTTGTTTTAGTCCTGAAGTCATAGGCACTGGTCAGGCTTGTGAGCAGGGAGTTGATGCCTCCAAGGGACATGAGCAGGGAGCAATGGCCATTCTCCTCCTTGGGGAGTCCCTTGCTAGAACCCAGGCCTGCCACTTCCTGTTTCACAGTAGTTCAGTATTTACGGTAACGTCCAGGAAGGGGACCACGGGTCAGGCCTGAGCTGACCCTCTCTCTCTGCGGCGAGCTCAGGATGCGGGCAGGCGACCTTGAGCCCAGGAGGGCCCTCCATCTGCAGGTGTCCCCCAATTCCCCAGTGTCCCTGAGCTCACTACCCCAGGTGAGCCCCAACACCTCTTTTTTTTTTTTTTGAGACACAGTCTTACTCTATCACCCAGGCTGGAGTGCAGTGGTGCGATCTGGGCTCACTGCAACCTCCGCCTCCTGGGTTCAAGCAATTCTGCCTCAGCCTCCCGAGCAGCTGGGATTACAGGCGCCCACCACCACACCCCACTAAATTTTGTATTTTTAGTAGAAACGGGGTTTCACCATGTTGGCCAGGCTGCTCTCCAACTCCTGACCTCAAGTGATCCACCCTCCTCGGCCTCCCAAAGTGCTGGGATTACAGGTGTGAGCCATAGTGCCCGGCCCACTGGCACCACTTCTTCACCCCATGCTGACTCCTCTCATGTTGGGATTAGGGACCAAGGCCAAGTTCCTCCCCTGTCTATGCTTGCCTGATTCGGGGATTTCCGCCTCGCTCCTCTCCACTGCAGAGGCACCAGCGCTTCTGTCTGAACTGTGACCCCAAAGCTGCTGTTGACAACTGACATGTGTCCTGGGGCCTGTGATTTAGAAAACATCTTACCTCTGCCTCGTCCATCTTATTGGTCCTTCTCCAGCGCCCCCAGAGGCTGGCATTGCTGTGAGGATTTATATGAATTTTTTACTTCCTCGTCATCCTCACGAGGCCACTGAGCTCAGAGCGATTCACCTAAATTTTCTACTGTCACTGGCCATGAAGGGCCAGAGCCTGGACTCCTCGTTGTTACCCAGACTCTGTGTGTGTGTGTGTGTTTGTGTGTATGCCTGTGTGTGTCTGTGTCCATTTATGTGTGTGGGCTGGGCACGGTGGCTCACGCCTGTAATCCCAATTTTGGGAGGCTGAGGCCGGCAGATCCCTTGAGGTCAGGAGTTCCAGACCAGCCTGACCAATATGGTGAGACCCCATCTCTACTAAAAATAGAAAAATTAGCCGGGTATGGTGGCAAACGCTTGTAATCCCAGCTACTCCAGAGGCGGAGGTGGGAGGATCGCTTGAACCAGTGAGCTGAGATGGCGCCACTGCAGTCAGCCTGGGTGACAGAGCGAGACTCTTGTCAAAAAAAAAAAAAAAAAATTATGTGTGTGGATGAATGCACGTGGGTCTGGGTGTGCACGTGTGTAGACCCATGTTGGGTGGGTGTGCCCATGTATGTGAGCACTCTGTGTGTGTGATTGTGCAGGAGTGTGTATGTGTGTCGTGAGTGTGCATGACTATGTGAGTGTGCATGAATGTGTGTGAGTGTGCATGAATGTGTATGAGTGTGTTGTGTGTATGCATGAGTGTGATGGGTGTGTGGGCACTCTATGTGTGTGCATGGGTGCATGTGTGTGCTTAGGTGTGTGCATGAGTGTGTGTGACCACTCCATGTGTGTGCATGACTGTGAATTCACATTGTGTTTGTGTGTTCATGAGTATGTGTGTATACTTTTTTTTTTTGACGGAAAGGGAAGTTTGTTAAGGAATATTAACTCGTGATCACAAGGTCCCACCATAGGCCGTCGGCAAGCTGAGGAGCAAGGAAGCCAGTCGGGGTCCCAAAGCTGAAGAACTTGAGTCTGATGTTCGAGGGCAGGAAGCATCCAGCACGGGAGAAGGATGTAGGCTGGGAGGCTAGGCCACTCTAGTCTTTTCACGTTCTTCTGCCTGCTTTGTATTTTGGCTGCACTGGCAGCTGATTAGATGGTGCCCACCAGACTGAGGGTGGGTGTGCCTCTCCCAGTCCGTCCACTGACTCAAATGTTAATCTCCTTTTGCAACACCCTCACAGACACACCCAGGATCAATACTTTACATCCTTCCATCCAATCAAGTTGATACTCAATATTAACCATCACAGCCACCTTCTCTTATAAGATGGGGAAACTGAGTCCCAGAAGCCCAGAGATGGACAGACAATTGCCTAAGATGACACAGTGGTATTACAGACTAGACCCTGAGTCTTCTGGTCCCTCCCAGCTCGTTACACCTACGAGGACCCTAGGACAGGAGAAGCCACAATCTAAGCTGGAACCTGTCCTCACACCACAGCCCTTGAGTTCTCCTCCTGTTCTTTCCCTCTGCTCGAATGGGGTCAGTGGAGGGAGTGGACTCGGGGTGAAATCACACCCATTCAGAGCCTTTCAGACAAATCCTTGAGAGTCACAATTACCTGATCATCAAGGACATGCTTTTAACTTCCTGACCATCCCGGTTGCTGGGGCGGCCTGAGGCCCCCCTGGAATCTCCACTGTCACTGGCATATTGCAAGCACATGTTTTCCGCACACAGAGCTGCTCACAATAAACCAACGCTGAAAACCACATTAAAATGAATCAGAGAAGAGAGAGTCACTTTGTAACATGCTTTATTTTATTTTGTTTTTGCCTTGGAAAGGAGCATATTTTGGCTGCTAATCAAAGAGCTGGTGGGGGCCTCTTAGCAGAAACCAAACCGGTCCGGGTTAGATCTACCCAGCCCGCCCCCTGGGACAGTGGCTCTGGCTCCAGGGAGCTGAGAGGGGCCCCGAGACCAAGGGTGAGCTGCAGGACTGGTCTAGAAACTGGAGATCCCGGGTACCAGCCCTGAGCTCTGGGACACTGGATCCCTTTTCTCCTTTTGCCTAGCCTCTGTGTTCTAACTGCAGAAGAGGTTCCTGGGCTGTATTTGCTCCTTCTGATTAGTCAGTGGGCACCACGGTCCCTAAGGAGAGAGTGCATTTCTCATAACAGCTCTGCAAGATGGTTTGGACCATCACGGGGATTTCCAGCCAGAGTGCTGGAATTTTGCATGGATTGGTCACACGCTGAGATTCATACCTTTCCGTCCAATCACTCTCCAGCTTCCCTCTTAGGTGGTCTGTCTGCAGCCTTCTCCTCCCCGCACACATCCAAAAGCAACTCCTCACTACTCCCTAGAACCATTCCTCTCCCCCCCATCTTTTTTTTCCCCTCACTCTGTCGCCCAGGCTGGAGTGCAGTGACATGATCTTGGCTCACTGCAACCTCTGCCTCCCGGGTTCAAGCGATTCTCCCACCTCAGCCTCCCGAAGTAGCTGGGTCTACAGGTGCGTACCAGCACACCTGGCTAATTTTTGTATTTTTATACCAGAGACGAGGTTTCAACATGTTGTCCAAGCTGTTCTCAAACTCCCAGCCTTAGGTGATCTGCCCGCCTGGGCCTCCCAAAGTGGTGAGATTACAGACATGAACCACCGCGCCCGGCCTTGCCTAGAACCACTTCTCATCCTCCTTGCTCAGTGAAAAACGCCACTCCATCTAGCCAATCCACTGTTGAAATCAGAAACCTCAAAGCCTCAACTCTCTCCTTGCGACCCTGTTACAAGGGATCCCCAACATCCCATGGATTCTTCTGTCTCTACAACCCTCTCTAATCCATCTCCTCTTTTCTGCCCCTCCTGGCTTTTTTTTTTTTTTTTTTTTTTGACAGGGAGAGGGAGACAGAATCTTATCCTGTTGCCCTGGCTGGTGTGCAGTGGTGCGATCACAGTTCACTGCAACCTCCACCTCCCCGGCTCAGGCGATCCTCCCACCTCCCCATCCTGAATAGATGAGACCACAGGCACACGCCACCATGCCTACTTTTTTGTATTTGTAATAGAGATGGGGTTTCTCCGTGTTGCCCAGGCTGGTCTCCAACTGCTGGGCTTAAATCATCCTCCCTCCTCCGCTTCCCAAAGGCTGGGATTACCTGCGTGAGCCACCGCAAGTGGCCCATTTTCTTACCTTAGATCTCACCCACCTATCAGAACTGTCTCAGCTACCTCCGGTCTCTCCCCACCAAGAGCAAGCAGAAATCTAAACATTCCCTTTCCCTGTTTGAGACCCTTCTGGACTTTCCACCCCACCTGGATAGCAGCCAAACAGCACCGCCGCTGGTCCCTGTGGTTTCTTTGTGCAGATTGAGGAAAAAGCGCCCCTTCCTCAAGGCACGTGACTGCCATCTGCTGGAAAACTGCCGTAATATATATAAAATCTATGAGGACCATGATATGATGCCGCCCCCTAGGGTTGTGCAAACACAGCATCCTGAATCCCACAGCCTCCTGGCTTTCAAGAGCCTGATGGCCCTCCAGCCTCATGTCTTTCCACTCCTTGTCCCTGCTCACATCTTCTCTTCCACTGATCACAAGCTGTTTGAGGCTCTCCAAACACTGGAGCATGGTGGTGGAGAATGTGGACTTTGGAGACAGAATCCCAGCTCCACCATGTACCTGTTAAAAATTCCTTAACCTGGCCAGGTGCGGTGGCTCACGCCTGTCATTCCAACAGTTTGGGAGGCCGAGGAGGGAGGATTGCTTGAGGCCAGGAGTTCAAGACCAGCTTGGGCCACATAGCGAGACCCCATCTCTAAAAAAAAAAAATAGAAAAATCATCCAGGCATGGTGGTGCACGCCTGTAGTCCCAGCTACTCGGGAGGCTGAGGTGGGAGGATTGCTTGAGCCCAGGAGTTTGAGGCTGCAGTGAGTCGTGATCACTGTACTCCAGCCTGAGCAACAGAGATAAACTCTGTAAAAAAAAAAAAAAAAAAAAGATAGGTCTTAACCTGTAGGGAGGCATGAACAAACAACCCTCCCTTCCCACCCCGCCTCAAGAATCAGATGAAACGCTGGCCCCTCTCTCCTAAAGCATGCCCAGGCACAGAGAATCTTATTTACAGGAACCCTTAGAGGATTCTCCAATCACTCACGAAACCTGACTCTAAGGTCTTTCGGCTCAGATGAAGGAGGAGACTCCCCTAATCTTTGCTGGGTGTTATTTCACATGCAGAAGCGGTCACTTTTCAAATTCAGGTCCTTACCTTCTCACCTGTATTAATTTGTTTTGTGTTGCTATAAAGGAATACTTGAGGCTGGGTAACGTATACAGAAAAGAGGTTTGTTCCAGCTACTTGGGAGGCTGAGGCGAGAGGATCCCTTGAGTCCAGGAGGTCAAAGATGCAGTGAGCTGTGATCATACCACTGCACTCCAGCCTGGGTGAGGTTTACTTGGCTCACAGTTCTACAAGCCTGGCACCAGCATTTGCTCACCTTCTGACGAGGCCTCAGGAAGCATTTACTAGTGGCAGAAGGTGAAGGGGGAGCTGACACATCGTGTAGCAAAAGAGGGAACCAGAGAGCGGGGAAGAGGAGGTCCCAGCTCTTTAAGACAACCAGGAGGCTGGGCATGGTGGTTCATGTCTGTAATCCCAGCACTTTGGGAGGCTGAGGTGGGCAGATCGTTTGAGGTCAGGAGTTTGAGACCAGCCTGGCCAACATGATGAAACCCATGTCTCTACTAAAACTACAAAAATTAACCTGACGTGATGGTGTGCGCCTGTAATTCCAGCTGCTCAGGAGGCTAAGGCAGGAGAATAGCTTGAACCTGGGAGGTGGGGGTTGCAGTAAGCTGAGGCTGCGCCACTGCACTCCAGCCTGGGTGACAGAGTGAGACCCTGTCTCAAAAAAAAAAAAAAAAAAAAAGAAAAGAAAAGAAAACAAGCTCTGATTCCTTCCCTCCTCCTTGCACCAAAAGTAATGGCGTCTCACTGAGGCCAGGAAACTCGCTAATGGGATGCCAGTCTGGCCGGGGATCACTGGTTCTTGCTGCCAGATGAAGAGCGGGGCTGCGGAGGTATAGGTCAGGGTTCATTCCCACCCCCAGAATGGTCTCGGTCCGGCCAGCATGGGTGAGCTGAAGCAGAGATGAGGCCCCCGGCAGCTCAGGGTTTGGCTTCCTGGCCTCTTTCAGCACTGGGGGCTCTTTTTCGTTTGTTTGTTTTTTGCTTTTTTTGAGACGGAGCCTCACTCTGTCACCCAGGCTAGAGTGCAGTGGTGCAAGAGCTTGGCTCACTGCAACCTCCGCCTCCCAGGTTCAAGTGCTTCTTCTGCCTCAGTCTCCTGAGTAGCTGGGACTACAGGCGTGTACCACTGTGCCTGGCTAATTTTTGTATTTTTAGTAGAAACGGGGTTTCATCATATGGGCCAGGCTGGTCTCGAACTCCGGACCTCAGGTGATCTGCCAATCTTTCCTCCTAAAGTGCTGTGATTGTAGGCATAAGTCATCGCGCCCAGCCTTTTTTTTTTTAAAGAGAGGGTCTCACTCTGTCACCCAGGCTGGAGTGCAGTGGTGCAATCATAGCTCACTGCAGCCTCCAGTTCCTGGACTCAAGTGATCCTCCCACCTCAGCCTCCTGAGTAGCGAGGACTACAAGCAATCACTACGAAGCCCGGATAATTTTTGATTTTTTTTTGTAGAGATGTGGGGATCTCACTATGTTGCCAGGCTGGTCTCAAACTCCTGGGCTCAAACAATCCTCCCATCTCGGCTTTCCAAAATGCTGGGATTACAGGCGTGAGCCACTGCACCCAGCCCCTCACAGGAGCCTTTTAAAGATGTAAATGAGATCATGAAATCGCCCTCCCTGAAACTCAGTAATTCCCTCCACTGTGATAAAAGCCCCCTCCTGGGCCCCGCAGGTAAGGCTGCATGTCATCCCACATCACACACACCTTTGCACACTACCTGCCAGCCTTTTCCCTGCCTAAGGGCCTTTGTGCCTGCTATTCCTGCCTTCTGACACAGCTGCAGAGGCAGGGCGAGCCTGGGGCTTGGGGCTGAGTCAGGCTCACTGCAGCTTCAAATTCCTGGGCTCCAGTGAGCCTCCCACCTCAGCCTCCCATGTAACTGGGACTACAGGTGTGCACCACCATGCCCAGCTAATTTTTTAATTTTTTGTAGAGAATGGGGGTGGGGGGATCTCACTATGTTGCCCAGGCTGGCCTCAAACTCTTGGTTTCAAGACCACCTCCTGCCTTGGCCTCCCAGAACATTGGGATTACAGGCGTGAGCCACTGTGCCTGGCTAATGGAGGCTCCTCTGAGCGAGTCACACAAGGTGATTCAGAGTACTTGTGCATCTCACTTTTTTCTTTTTTTTTAGATGGAGTCTTGCTGTGTCACCCAGGCTGGAGTGCAGTGGCGCGATCTTAGCTTACTGCAAGCTCTGCCTCCCAGGTTCACGCGATTCTCCTGCCTCAGCCTCCCGAGTAGCTGGGACTACAGGCATCCGCCACCACACCTGGCTAAGTTTTTTTGTATTTTCAGTAGAGACGGGGTTCCACCATGTTAGCCAGGATAGTCTCGATCTCCTGACCTCGTGATCCACCCGCCTTGGCCTCCCAAAGTGCTGGGATTACAGGCGTGAGCCACCGCGCCTGGCCCATCTCACTTTTTTCAAAAGTGTTCCCATCTGAGTTCAGGTGGACATCAGGTGCTGGCGTGTGGGCAGAGGCCCTCTCCCTGCCTCCCTTGGCCTGGCCACACCAAACCCTTTAGAAGGCTTTGACTTGGGAAAGCATAACCCACAGGACTCGGTTTCAGGGCTGGGTCTCCTGGATGCTCAATGTGAATGCTACTAACTGAACTCCCAGAGCAAATCCTGATTCTCAAGGGCAAAAATGGCCTGGCTGGTCCAGGAGCTGAGCCGTTGTGTGTGCTGTTAAGCCATCCTAAGAAAAGGCGGCTCAGAGCCCTGCATCAGGCTGAAGGCAGACAGGACCTGCTGGTCCCTGGCCGTGGTAGTCACCAAGTGCCACACATGGACAAGAGCATTTCAAGTCCCAGGACATAGGCTTGTCCTCTGATCTGGCCAGTGTGGCTGATAGGATTCATGTGACTACTTGCAACCTTACAAAAAGGGGCCCACCGGAAGTGTTTCCCTACAGGCCAACGAAAGGGGGGACCCTGGTTCTGCTGAGGTCCAATTCTGCCAGGACTATAGATGGGAGGATTGCATGAACCTGGGAGTTTGAGACCAGCCTGGACAACTTAGTAAGACTACATCTCTACAAAACCCCCCAAAATTAGCCAGGCATGGTGGTACACACCTGTAGTCTCAGCTACTTGGGAGGCTGAAGAGGGAGAATTGCTTGAGCCTGCTTAGGAGTTTGAAGCTGCAGTGAGCTATGATCACACCACTGCACTCCAGCCTGGGCAACACAATGAGATCCTATCTCTCAAAGTAGTAATAATACATAAAATAAAAGACACAGCTGAATTCACAAGGCAGGAATGTGCTCTAGGTGCCGCAGTTACCAGAAGCTAAGGAAGCAGAGGGTTTCGCTGCTGGTGCTGTGGTCACCGTGGAGGTGGGGGTGGAGTGAGAATGTTGGTCTTCATTTACACCTGAGCCCGCACAGGGGAGGGGGTTGGGGTCCTCTGTTGCTGAGTTAGAGCTGTGACTTAGTGGAAGAGGCAACCCAAGAAAGCCTACTGGGTCGTGGAGGCAACAAGAAGACTTGTCTATCTTCTGTGTACTCTGGATGGGGAAAATTTGGCCTGGGAAAAAAAAAAAAAACCAAAAAAAATCTAGCCAGGTGTGGTGGCTCACGCCTGTAATCCCAGCACTTTGGGAGGCTGAGGCGGGAGGATCACTTGAGACCAGGGGTTTGAGACAAGCTTGGGCAACATAGCGAGAGCCCTGTCTCTACAAAAAGTAAAAAATTAGCCAGTGTGTGGCATGTGCCTGCCTGTAGTTCAAGCTACTAGGGAGGCTGAGGCGGGAGGGTCGCCTGAGTCCCGGAGGTTGAGGCTGCAGTGAGCTATGATCGTGCCACTGCACTCCAGCCTGGGCAATTGAGCAACACCCTGGCTCAAAAAACAGAAACAAAATCTTGACCTCTACCTCCCATAGATTCAAGACTCAAATTGGCCCTACCTCTGTGACCACCAAATATTCGGTTGGCACTATAAATGATTTAGGCGCAAATCCTCAAATAAAGTAGCTATTCAAATCCAGCAGTGCACCAAAAAAGTAATAGGTCCTTACCATGCAGTTCTTCAGAAACTCTGTTTATGTAATTCAGCTCATTCACAGATTAGAAGATAATATAGTTTGATGAAATTCAACACCTGTGCATGATGAAAACTCTTGCTAAACTAGGAAAAGAAAGAAGCTTCCTGGCACATAGATCCTGGCTGCCGCATTCCCCAGAAAGCATTGTACTAGTGTGAGACATTAAAAGCCTCCCTTTATTTATTTTTATTTATTTTGAGACAGAGTTGCCCACTCCACTGAGTGCAGTGGCGTGATCTTGGCTCACTGCAACCTCTGCCTCCTGTGTTCAAGTGATTCTCCTGCCTCAGCCTTCTGAGTAGCTGAGACTACAGGCATGTGTCACCACGCCCAGCTAATTTTTGTTTTTGTTTGTTTGTTTGTTTTTGGTTTTGTTTTTGGTAGATGTGGGTTTTTGCCATGTTGGCCAGGCTGGTCTCAAACTCTTGGCCTCAAGTGATCCACCTGTCTCAGCCTCACAAAGTGCCGGGATTACAGGTGTGAGCCACCGTGCCTGGCCAGAAGCCTCCCTTTAAGGTCACGAATAGGGATTCGGAGGTAGTTGTTACAACTTTACCTGGCATTGCCTTTCAGATCCTAACCTGTGCAATATGTGGAATTAAAGGAATGAAAGGTAAATTGGAAAAATGTTTATGACAAAAGGCAGTGTTACCACAGCACAAACACACGCCACAGATTGGGAGGAGATATTCGCAAAGCATGAAATTGGTGACGGGCTGGTATCGGAAATACAGCAGAAAGAACTCCTATGCATCAAAATGAAAAAGACAGAACAATCGAATAGGAAAACGGGTCGAGGGCATGAATGGGCATTTCCCAGAATGGGGAAACAGAAATGGCTCAAAAACCTGTGAAAAGATGTCCAGCCTCATTAACAATGTGGAAAATGCAAATTTAAACCACAACAAGGCTGGGCTCACTCCTGTAATTCCAAGGAGGAGTGGATCATTTGAGGTCAGGAGTTCCAGACCAGCCTGGCCAATATAGTGAAACCCTGTCTCTACTAAAAACACAAAAATATTAGCCAGGCGTGGTGGCGGGCGCCCATAGTCCCAGTTACTCGGGAGGTTGAGGCAGGAGAATTGCTTGAACCCAGGAGGTAGAGGCCGCAGTGAGCCAAGATCACGCCACTGCACTCCAGCCTGGGTGACGGAGTAAGACTCTGTCTCAAAAAAATAAAAATAAGAAAAAAATAAACCACAACGAGATTCTGTTTCACACCCACCAGATTGGCAGAGCTGCTGAGGTTTTGGACGGCTGCCTCTCTGGGCCCTGGGGTCTGGAGGAGGAGGGGTGTTGGAGGAGTCAGGGGACCTGAGGTTGTCCCCAGCAACCCCATTAGGGAGGTTATTCCTTCCAGCTGGGGCTGGCCGGACAGCAGGGGATAGTGAGCTATGGCCAGCGAGGCAGTGCTGTCTGGGTCTTACCCCAGGCTCTGGGGTGGGTGGGGGTGATCCACTGGTGTCAGGACCCCCCTCCCAGAAAGCTAGATGTGTCTTTGGCTGCAGCGCCTGGGCCCAGCCTGCAGAACTGGGGGGCAGGAGAGAGGGAGAAAGGGGATGCGGGGTAACCAGGCCAGGCTGCCCTTCCCTTGTACTTGAACAGTCTCCTCCCCACAGAGAATCTTCGTCCCCAGCTACCCATCTGCCACCACCATATCCCTAAAGCTGGGAGAGGCTGAAATGAGGAGGTCTAGGCTCCCTTCCCGGCTCCTCCCATGCTCCAGCCCAGCTGTGAGCAGACAGCAGGCATCAGACACTGAGGCCAGCCTCTGGTTGTCCCCAGTTCCTTCAGTGGCTTTGCTTCTGGCCCGAACGTCCTCCCATCTGCTCCTTCGTGAGTCCAGCTGGGCTCCCAGAAGTCTGGGATAAGACCAGTGTGGACGCCAGCCCTGCCGACGGGGTAGGAGCTTTCCTCGTTGCTCCAGACCAGTGTCTGGGTGCCCATAAACAAGGCAGACAGGAGCCCCAATTTAGTAGCCTCACTCTGCCTGAACAGAAGGCCTTCTGTCCCCTTCTTGGAACCTGCACACAGATGGTGCCTCTCTGATCAAGGAGGATTGGTGTTTCTGGATTCGAGACCCTCTCTTACCTTTTTTTTTTTTTTTTTTTGAGACAGGGTCTCACTCTGTCGCCTAGGCTGGAGTGCAGTGGCGCAATTGGCTCACTGTAACCTACACCTTCCAGTTCAAGCGGTTCTCCTGCCTCAGCCTCCCGAATAGCTAGGAGTACAGGTGTGCACCACCACACTCAGCTGATTTTTGTATTTTTAGTAGAGACGGAGTTTTGCCATGTTGGCCAGGCTGGTCTCGAACTCCTGGCCTCAAGTGATCTGCCCGCCTTGGCCTCCCAAAGTGCTGGGATTACAGACATGAGCCACCATACCTGGCTTTTATTACTTTTTTTGTTGTTGTTTTGAGACAGAGTCTCTGTTGCCAAGGTTATAGTGCAGTGGGTTGATCTCTCGGCTTGCTACAACCTTTGCCTCCCTGGCTCAAGTGATTCTCGTGCCTCAGCCTCCCAAGTAGCTGGGATTACAGGTGCGTGCCACCACAACCAGGTAATTTTTGTATTATTGGTAGGGACAAGGTTTTGGCTTCCAGTGATCTGCCTGCTTTGGCCTCCCAAAGTGCTGGGATTACAGGCATAAGCCACTGCACCCGGCCAGACCCTCTCTTACCTTTTCTGGGCTTTGCCATCTCTCTCCCGTCCTTCACTGTGGGGACAGAACTACCTCTCAGGCATCTGGAAGGCAAGGGGGGTGCTTTGTAAAGCACTGTGTCCCCTGTGGAACTGAGGACTAATTCTTACTTTGGTGTAAATAACTGAGGGGGAAGTAAGGAGTTGCTGCCCCGGGAGGGTGAACTTGGTTTTAGCCCTGGGTTGGCCACCATTCAAATGTGTAACTGTAGCTATGAGCCACTTAACATCCAGATCTCCTTTCTAATCTGCACAAAGAAAGGGCTGAGGGAGATAATTCTAAGATCCTTCTTGTCTTTACAACTGTACGGGAGATTTGCTTTTTTGTTGTTTTTGTTTTGTTTTTTAGAGAGAAAGAGGGTTTTGCTCTGTTGCCCAGGCTGGAGTGCAGTGGCAATAATCATAGCTCACTTCTGCCTTGACCTCCTTAGCTCAAGCAATCCTCCCACCTTAGCCTCTCGAATGGCTACTACAGGTGCGCACCACCATGCATGGCTAAGTAAAAAAAATATTTTTTTTTAGAAATGGGGTCTCACTAGGTTGCCCAGCCTGGTCTCAAACTCCTGGGCTCAAGCAATCCTTCCGCCTCAGCTCCCAAAGCTCTGTGATTACAGGCGTAAGCTAGTGCACCTGGTGCGATTTGCTTTTTAATATAAGTGTACAAATTATAGCTGTGTTTTCTCAGCCATGCAGTCTAATCCCACATTCTCTAACCAGTTCAGGGGCCCAGGAGACAGCTTTGATCATTCTTGTCTTAAGGGCCAAACAACTGAGGTTCAGAGAGCCGAGAAACTTTCTCAGGGTCACACAGCGTGTTGGGGGCAGGGTCCAGAGAGATGACTAAGCCTTATGGTATTAGGCAACCACTGTAAAATCTTGCACAGAGGCCGTCATGGTGTTTGAATGTGTTTTAAAGAACTATTCAGGGCAGCGATACAAGAAAGTCTCCCTAAGAAAGAGCCAGATTGTGTCTGGGTGATCTCCCAGGCTGGAAAATCCAGGCAAGTGGAAGAAAAAATTCATCCTTGGTGAAGGTCCGTGCCTGGTAAGGGGAGGGGCCCTGTCGAGGGCTCCTCGGGTTACCATGGCAACCGCCTCCTGCCAGGAAAGGTGTGATCCTGAGTCTGACCCTGAGACTTAAGGAGTCTCCTTCACCCGCCTTGTGATTCTTCCCTTCCTGTCTCCTTCACCCATCCCATCTCCTAGGGTCCTGGAGTCCAGCCAGAAACTACTCCTGGCTAGAAGAGGTGGCAGGGGCAGCTGGCCAGCAGATGGTGGCCCCTGAGGGATAGATGTGGTGGGAAGGAGCAAGTCATGCTGCTCCTCTGTGGCTCAGAAGCACCCAAGCGCCTGGGCTGACATCACTGCCCTGGGGAAGCTGAGCCCAGGCTGCCAAATGCCACCAAGCAGGCAGCCTCCATGTGATCGCAGCATCCCTGAGAGATGTAGATGGCTCTCCTTCACCTGTTCCTCCCTTGGGTGCCTAGGAACCTGGGCAATGGGGCTCTGAGACCTGCACATCTGTATCGGTCCATTTTCACGCTGCTGATAAAGACATACCCAAGATTGGGCAATTTACAGAAAAAAAGAGAGGTTGAATGGACTTACAGCTCCACGTGGCTGGGGGAGCCTCTCAATCACGGCGAGGTGATTTGCTCCTCCTTGCCTTATGCCATGTTTGTGAGGCTTCCCCAGCCACGAGAGAGCTTGTGCAGGTTGCAGAGAAACTCCCCCTCATAGAACCATCAGATCTCGCGAGACTTACTCACTATCACGAGAACTACCCCATGATTCAATTAGCTCCCACCGGGTCCCTCCTACAATACCTGGGAATTCAAGGTGAGATTTGGGTGAGGACACAGCCAAACCATATCACTATCTTTTGCCCATCTTGAGTCCGGGAGATAGAAGATAGCTGGGCTGGAAGATGGGGTGGGGGTGCTCCAAGGCTTCACCCCTGCAGTCAGGGAAGCTTCCCTTCTCCCTGCTTTTTTTTTTTTTTTTTTTTTTTTTTTTTTGAGATGAGGTCTTACTCTGTCTCCCAGGCTGGTGTGCAGTGGCGCCATCATAGCTCACTGCAGCTTCGAACTCCTGGGCTCAAGCGATCCTCCCACCTCGGCCTCCCGAGTAGCTGGGACTACAGGCATGCACCTAGCTGGTTCTAAAAAACTGATAGAGACAATGTCTTGCTAAGTTGCTTAGGCTAGTCTTGAACTCCTGGGCTCAAGAGATTCTCCCACCTCTACCTTCCAAAGTACTGGGATTACAGGTGTGAGCCACTGCGCCCAGCCTGTCTTTAGTTTTTAAAACTCTGCTGCCATTTCTCTCTGAAAGCCCCAATGACCAGAGGACCTTGCCTTCGTCTTGCTGTATTTTCAGGAACCTCGTCTGTTCCTTGAGAGGTTATTGCCTCCTCCTGAGCCTTGATCAGTGGGTGCTATAGGAAGATGAGGCCTCACCTAGTCCCAAGGCTGTGGGTGCCCCTCTCAGCCCTCTGGGGTTCAGAGTGCCTGGCAGTGTCAGGCCGCTCCCCACCCCACCACAGCCTGGAGGCTCCCAGGCTGCCAGCTTTGTTTCATGACCCTTTGAACCTTGACCTTGGGCTTGGAGCACCATTACGACAAATTCTTTCCCAGTGATGAAGAGCAATGGCAGCGCCAACTCCCCGTGTCCAAATGGGTCAGGAACCATGGAGTTCGTCTCCCCCTGTACTTGGCGTCATCTTTCAGGCCCGGGCGGGGCCAGCTGCCAGCTTTGCGGGGCCCTGGAGTTATTTATGATTTCTTTCTGGATGAGGAAAAAAGGGTTAGAGCACTTGAAGCAATAACTTCGGATGAACAATGCGATCTTCAGAAATCCACCCAAGAGAAGCAATTGAATCGCTGAAACCGGCAAGATAAACATGTACAGCGATGTTCCCCTCTCCTGATATCCTCGCTCCCCCAGACAACTGCTGGAACTGATCACTTATTTCTGTTGTGATGAAATCTCTGTCAAGTCCTGAGGGACATTCCTGGAAGACTTGAAATCCCTCCACTGAGCAAATTGTAACCCGGCTGCCCTTCTCCAAGCATCCCCAGCTGTGGGGACCCCAATCTGTCCCCAATGGAGAACCAAGAAGTACTTAATCCTGAAAGATTCTCGTCCCTCCATACTCACACCGTTGATTCTGGGGATGTCTCCCATTCGTGGCTGGTCTGAAGGAAAGCTGGTCTATGGAACAGTGCTGCTGATAAATTAATATATTAATTTAATCAAACAGACCTGCCATGACCTGTTACACTTGCCTGTCCAGAAGAGGTGAACTAAACTCATCTCCAGGTCATCTGTCTGGCAGGTGACACAGGTACAGACATGGCCCCGGGAGGCATCAGGATCCAGGCACTAATGCTCATGCACCTTTTCGGGAGCTGTCCCGTATGTTACAGTTCTAACTCACTCACTCCCGAGGTTTCCAAGGTGGCTAAAGCAATCAGGAGCCACAGATTCTTTTTTTTTTTCCCCCCAGAGACAGGGTCTCGCTCTGTGGCCCAGGCTGGAGTGCAGTGGTGCCATCATAGCTTACTGCAACCACCAACTTCTGGGCTCAAGTGATCATCCCACTGCAGCCTCTCCAACAAAAGGAACCAAAATGAGCATTAGGAAGCTGCAGAAGGAGAGGCTGCCGGGCCCTGCTGGTGGTTCCCTGGCACTCTGTACAAGCTGCCGAGGGGACAGGTTTCCTGCTCTGTGCGTGTGCACTTTCTGAGATCCCACTCAGCCACTACCGAGTGGAGGCCACTGAACAGGGAGTGGAGTCAGGCACTGGGAACTGCAGTGTGCATGCTCTGGCAGAGCACAGCCCTCTCTGTGCCTCAGCCACCCATAGATCAGAGGCAGGGACCACCTGGACACTCTTTTAAAGCCCGTTCAACCTCATCATTCTGAGACAGTAACTACTGGAGCTAGAAGTCATGTCATCTGGGCGTCCAGTGTTCCCTCCTCTCTCCTCGGGAGAAGGAGCTGAGTTTTGCTTGCTGAGAGCAGATGGATCACATCACAGCAGCTTGTTCTCAAGCTTCCATGGTGAAACATGATCCCCCGTGAAGCATCCCAGGCCCTCTGGTCCAGGCAGGTCTATAGGATGAGCAGCCAGATGCCCTGGTTCCATTTCAGCTCATCTGCTCTCTCTCAGTGGCCCTCAGTTTTCCTCCACAATAAAATAGGGCAATAATCCCCTGGTCTATTGCCTGGTCCAGATCTTCACCTTCAGCCTGCAGGGAGTGCCCTTATCTTCAATCCCAGTTGTTTATCCGGGAGGATGTGCAGGAAGGAACAAGCTCTCTGTGTGCATGCTGAGTAGAGACCACCACTGCTACGTCCAGAAGTCCCCCAGGAGCATCATAAGCTGAAGATGGGGTCTGAAGGTCTCAGGGTACGCTCTTGAGTCAAGCCCACTCAACACCTGCCTGGGGCAGGTAGGGTAGCTCAGCCAGAGACAGTGACCTCGGGGACCCTCCCAGCCTCCTGATAGCAGAGGCTTTTATAGTCATATCATTTTGGAGAGAGACTCACTGAAGAACTGGCCAAGCGGAATGGTTCATGCCTGTAATCCCTACACTTTGGAAGGCCGAGGTGGGAGGATCGCTTGAGGCCAGGAGACAGGACCAGCCTGGGCAACACAGTGAGACTTCGTCTCTACAAAAAAAATTTTAAAAAATTAGCTGGGCATGGTGGTGCACACCTGTACTCCCAGCTACTCAGGAGGCAAAGGTGGGAGGAAGAGAACCAGGTAGACAGACAAGCACACACACACTCACACACAAACACACACACACACCCATGTTCTTGCATGTTTTTGCTCCAGCAGGTGGACATGTGGAGTGGTCTTCCTCTTGCTCCCCTGGGGAAGCAAGGCATGTCTTCACAAGGCAGCAGGAGAGAGAACATGTGCAGGGGAAACTGTCACTTTTTAAACCATCAGATCTCATGAGAATTCCTTCACTATCACAAAAACAGCACGGGGAGACCACCCCCATGATCCAGTCACCTCCCACCATGTCCCTTCCTTGATACATGGGGATTACAGTTCAAGATGAGATTTGGGTGGGGACACAGAGCTAAACCATATTACCCAATCTCAGGTATTTGGTTTTCATAATGCAAAATAAACTGAGACAGGTGGATATACAAAAAGTGATCCCATCTAGTGCACTAAATTCTGTCAGCCAGTTGTGTACAGGGTGTGTGGCATTTGGTGAGAAGGTGGGTCCCTAAGTCCCCTTGGGGTGATCAAGGAAGGCCTCCTGAAGGAGGTGGTGCTAGCTGACCAATGCAGTGAGGGAGAGTTGGGGGCCATTTCTAGATGAGAGTACAAGGCTGGTAAAGGCTTAGGAGAGCAAGAGGTGCACAGAGCAGGGCAAGTAGCCCACAGCAGCAGCACATAGGGTGACAAAGTTGGATTGGCATTTTAGGACAATTAAGAGAACACTTTGGCATGTTTATTACAAACCAATCATGCCTGTGTAACCAGCACCCACATTAACAAGGAACGTTCTCATGATCTTGAAAGCCCTCTTCTTGCCCTTTTGAATCGTGACTCTCCCCACAGGTAACCACTCACCTGAATTCCAACACCTTAGACTCTTCTGCTTGTTTCTAAACTTCAGATAAATGGAATCAGACAGTACTCATTTGAGTCTGTCCTCTTTCACCTGACATGATATTCTGTAAGACTTGTCCACGCTGTTGCGTGTGGTTTGCCTACTGTTATGACTGTGTTGCATTTCATTTTGTGAATATACAATTTATTTTATCCAGTTGGCCGTTAATAGGAATTTGGGTTGTTTCTAATTTGGGGTTATTCTGAGCACTGCTGCCATGAACATTCTTGTGCATGCCTTTCGGTGAACATATTTATTTATTCTATGAATGAATTTTGTGCATGTCTTGTCTCTCATCTGGAGGTGGCTCCCAACCCTCCCTCACACCTGCATTGGTCAGCTGTCTCCTACTTAAGCACCACCTCCTCCAGGAAGCCTTCCTTGACCACTCCAAGGGAACGTAGGCACCCACCTTCTTGCCAATTGCCATGCACCCTGTGCCCAACTGGCTTATAGCACTTAGCCCTCTGAATGGGATAACTTTTCGTATAACCATCTGTCTCAGTCTATTTTGTACTACTAGAACAAAATATTGGACACTGGGTAATTTATATGGAACAGAAGTTTATTTCCTCACAGGTCTGGGGGCTGGGAAGTCTAAGATCAAAATCAGGCATCTGGTGAGGCTTCCTCACCGTGCTTGGGAACAGCTTCTCCTGCAGCCCCCAGCAACTATTTCCCATTTCCACTAAGTCTAGAAAAAGCAGAAAGGGGCTTCAACCGGGGTAACAGGGACTTAAGAGAGAGATCAGGAAGACATTTGATGCTGAAGTTTATTATATCCTGGCTGGTGTTATCATGGGAAGGGAGGAGATATCCGGGAATGGAGTTGTTTGGTCATAGAGTGGGCTTGTATTCAGCCTTATTAGAGACTGCCAAAGTGTTTTTAAAAGTGGTTGTAGGCCGGGCGCGGTGGCTCAAGCCTGTAATCCCAGCACTTTGGGAGGCCGAGACGGGTGGATCACGAGGTCAGGAGATCGAGACCATCCTGGCTAACACGGTGAAACCCCGTCTCTACTAAAAAAATACAAAAAACTAGCTGGGCGAGGTGGCGGGCGCCTGTAGTCCCAGCTACTCGGGAGGCTGAGGCAGGAGAATGGCGTGAACCCGGGAGGCAGAGCTTGTAGTGAGCCGAGATCTGGCCACTGCACTCCAGCCTGGGCGACAGAGCGAGACTCCATCTCAAAAAAAAAGAAAAATAAAAAAAAAATAAAAAAAAACTGGTTGTACCATTGATACTCCCACCTGCAGTGTATGAGAGTTCCAGTTACTCTACATCCCCTCTAATACTTGTTTAAAAATAAAATAAGAGTAACTGTTAGTCTTCTTAATATCAGCCATTCTAGTGGGTATGTGGGAGTATCACACTGTGGTTTAATTTAAATTTCCCTGATATGGCAAATGAACTTGACCCCCTCTTCATATGATCATTGGCCATTTGGAGCTCTCATTTTGTGCATATACATATTCTAAGAATCCTCTTCCAGTTGGTGATATACTTCTTCATCCATTCTCTTAATGGTGAAATTCTTTTTTTTTTTTTTTTTGAGACAGAGTTTCGCTCTTGTTGCCCAGACTGGAGTACAATGGCATGGTCTCGGCTCACCACAACCTCCGCCTCCTAGGTTCCAGCCATTCTCCTGCCTCAGCCTCCTGAGTTGTTGGGATTACGGGCACACACCACCACACCCCGCTAATTTTGTATTTTTAGTAGAGACGGGGTTTCACCATGTTGGCCAGGCTGGTCTCAAACTCCTGACCTCAAGTGATCCACCCACCTTGGCCTCCCAAAGTGCTTGGATTACAGGCGTGAGCCACTGCACCCAGCCTGAGAGATTCTTAATTTTAATGTGGTCTACTTTATCAATTTTTAAAAATGGGAGCACTTTTTGCATCCTGCTTAAGAACTCCATTCTGAGGTCATACAGGTAGTCACCTATGTTTTGTTCTAAATGTTGTATTGTTTTATCCTTTACATTTAGATCTACAACCCAATTGACTTTCTTATGTGGTGTGGATTAGGGGTCAAATTCTTTTCTTTTTCTTTTCCATTTGGATATCCAGTTGACCAGGACAATTTATTGATAAGTCTATCCTTTCTCTTCTGTACTGCATTTGTACCTTTTTCATAAGCCCAGTGATTGTGTAAATGCAGATCTATTTGCCTTACTTTGCACCAATAATTCAGTGTCTTATGTAGTATAGTTCTGTAACAAGGTCTCAATTCTGGTAGTATAAATCTTTCGTTTTTGTTCTTCTTCAAGACAGCCTTGACTAGTCTTGGACATTTGTATTTTCATATACATTTTGGAATCAATCTGACAATTTGCACCAAAGAAAAAAAAGCCTACTGGGATTTTGAATGGGATTGCATTGACTCTGTAGATCAACTGAGAAGAAGATATATGTATATATATATAAATTTATTTTCAAAAACAACAATTGTGGACGGGTGCAGTGGCTCACACCTGTGATCCCAGCACTTTGAGAGGCTGAAGCGGGCTGATCACTTTAGGTCAGGAGTTCGAGACCAGCCTAACCAACATGGTGAAACCCTGTCTCTACTAAAAATACAAAAAATTAGCCAGGCGTGATGGTGGGTGGCTGTAATCTCAGCTACTCGTGAGGCTGAGGCACTAGAGGTGCTTGAACCCAGGAGGCAGAGGTTGCAGTGAGCTGAGACGGCACCACTGCACTCCAGCCTGGGTGACAGAGCGAGACTCTGCCTCAAAGAAAAAAAAAAAGACTATTGCAGCGACATCAATGATTAATCAGCCACACTCCCCCTACTGTTAGGGAAAAAACCTTCTATACAGTTGAGTTACAAAGGAAAATCAAGACAATGTATCAGGCACCTACAGCCAGAAAATGCTCTGTTGTTTCCAAAGGTGTAAACCTGGTATGTTTGATGTTCCAGCGTAACACACCAACCCAGTGGTATAGACACTGACATGTTCAATATACTAGTGTAACACAGCAGCTGCAATTTTTACTGGGATGGAGAGAATTAACATCTTTATAATATTGAGTCTTCCAATCCATGAACATAGTATATCTTTCCATTTATTTCGTTCTTATTTAACTTCTCTCAGTGATGTTTTATAGTTTTCGGTAGATTTAGTCCTATGTAATTTCAATTTTATGATGCTTTTGTACATGGTATCATTTAATTTCATTTTCTGTTTGCTTGTTGTATGTAGGAATATGGTTGAATTTTATAAGCTGTCTTTATATTCCAGCCACTTTGCTAAACTAACTTAATAATTCTGTAATAGTAGTTTTTCATTAGATCTTGCTGAGGGAAAGATGCTTTGGCCTGTGGTCCAGCCATGGTGCAAGATGCATCAACCTTGAATAAGGGTTGGATGTGGAGGCAGAGAGGGAGAAAGACAGACTCTGCCAGCCAAGTCAGCAGAACCCCCAGGGTTATAGACAGACTTTGTCCACGCCCATCATGGTCCAGGCACTTGCTTTCATATCATATTGAGAATTGGTGCCCCAGAGAAGAATCTTGTGAATCTTATGATTTGTGAGTGTGTGGCATGGCCCTTGATGCCAGCTTTCTAAGAGCCAGGTGGGGCACAAGTGCTGAGGTAAGTTCCCACTCAGTATCCACAGTTTGACTTCATTCTTTTTGTTGTTGTTGTTGTTGTTGAGGCAGAGTCTCTCTCTGTCACCCGGGCTGGAGTACAGTGGCATGATCTCGGCTCACTACAACCTCTGCCTCCCGGGTTCAAGCAATTCTCCTGCCTCAGCCTCCTGAGTGAATAGCTGGGACTACAGGCGTGTGCCACCACACCTGGCTAATTTTTTGTATTTTTAAAAGAAACGGGGTTTCATCGTGTTAGCCAGGATGGTCTCAATCTCCTTACGTCGTGATCCGCCCTCCTCAGCTTCCCAAAGTGCTGGAATTATAGGTGTGAGCCACCGAGCCCGGCTTCCGACTTCATTCTTACTTAAGTTAGAAAGTGACCAAAACGTTTAGAGACTTTCTTCCTTTGACCCCTCTCCTACATGGCAGTCCAGCCTTTACGCTGACACCCTGATGCTACCCTGCTGGCTCACCTCTCAATGGGATTTTGATAATGGGGATCCAGCCACTCTCCTTGGGGACAGCTACAGTAGGCCATAATGCCCTCCTATTTGCCATGATATCTTTTTAGCTGGAGCAGAACTGTGTTTTCTTTCTTTTCTTTTTCTTCCTTTCTTTTTTTTCTTTTTTTTTGAGATAGTGTTTCGCTCTTGTTGTCCAGGCTGGAGTGCAATGGTGCGATCTCGGCTCACTGCAACCTCTGCCTCCTGGGTTCAAGCGATTCTCCTGCCTCAGCCTCCCGAGTATTTTTAGTAGACAGGGTTTCACCATGTTGGTCAGGCTGGTCTCGAACTCCTGACCTCAGATGATCTGCCCGCCTTGGCCTCCCAAAGTGCTGGGATGGAAGGCATGAGCCACCGTGCCCAGCCGGAACTGCGTTTTTAAGGATGAACTGCGAAACAGAGGGGGAGGTAGGGAATAGGACTGTCCAGAGGAAGGAACTGTGTGTGCAAAGGTTGGAGACTGGGGAATGCTCGGGGCATGGCCTGGCTGGAGGAGGCGTGGCCTGGCTGGAGGAGGCGTGGCCTGGCTGGAGGAGGTGTGGTCTGGCTGGAGGGGGTGTTGTCTGGCTGGAGGAGGCGTGGCCTTGCTGGAGGCGATGTGGCCTGGTTGGAGGGGACATAGTCTAATTGGGAGAGTGTGGCCTGCGGGAGGGGCATGACCTGGCTGGAGTCGGCATGGCCTGGCTGGAGAGAGCATGGCTTGGCTGAAAAGGGAGTGATCTGGCTGGAGGAGGTGTGGCCTCGTTAGAGGGGATGTAGCCTAGTTGGGGCAGTGGCCTGGAGGGAGCATGGCCTATCTGGAGGAGGTGTGGTCTGGCTAGAGGAGGAGTGGCCTTGCTGGAGGGAATGGGCCTGGTTGGAGGGGCCAAGGCCTAGCTGGGAGGGTGTGGCCTGGTGGGATGGGGTGTGGCCTCACTGTGGTACTGGCCTGGCTGGCAGGTGTGATGGTGAGAGACCAGGGCAGACAGGGGCGCTAAGCTTAGCCATGCCAAGGACTTTTTCCTCAGGCCAGTGGGGGCTGTTCTGTGTTGCTAGCAGAGGGTGAGGTGACCAAAGTCTGACCAGTAGAGGAAGGTTCTTAGTGACCTCCAGAAGCCCCATGGGGGAAGAGGGAGACCAGAAAGAATGTGTGTCCCGAGACAGACCTCTTGAGTGGAGTGGGAAGACCCTGTGCATAGTAGCATGGAAAGGTGCCTGATGTATTTGTGTTAGGCTCAGCCTGGCTGTTTTCTGTCTTCTGTCACATTGGGGAAACTGAGTCCACTGTGAACTTCCTTATTCCTGTGGTCCCCTATGAGCACTCATGGCCAACCTAACTGGCCTGTTCCCAACCTCATCCCCATAGCAACTGACCCCAGTGACCTCCTTGGAGTTTTCTTCCCCTAACGGGGTCCAGGAGTCTTGGCTGGAGTCAAAGTTCTCTGGATGGATTTTTCTTTTTTTCTGAGATGGAGTTTTGCTCTTGTTGCCCAGGCTAGAGTGCAATGGCGTGATCTCAGCTCACTGCAACCTCCGCCTCTCAGATTCAAGTGATTCTCCTGCCTCAGCCTCCCAAGTAGCTGGGATTACAGGCGCCCACCACCACACCCAGCTAATTTTTGTATTTTTAGTAGAGATGGGGTTTCACTATGTTGGCCAGGTTGGTCTCGAACTCCCAACCTCAGGTGATCCGCCCTCCTCAGACTCCTGAAGTGCTGGGATTATAGGTGTGAGCCCCCGGGCCCAGCCTTCTGGGTAGATTTTTAGGATCTCCTCCAACTGGGCCCTGGTTGGGGTGGCCTACTGGTGACACCCACCCTGCACATGCCCTCTGCCTGCAGACCACTCTCTGAGACCTCTCACAGAGGGAGCCGGGACTCTGGGGACAGGACCATCCATGTGCCTTGCCTCCCACTGGCGTCTTGTGGCCCAAGTAGACTCCGGCTGCCTCTTTACATTTCCCTGCAATAACCAACTCCTGCCCTATCTGCAAATCCCCTCTCAGGGCCCAGGCCTTGGGAATCCAGCCTCGTTTGGAAGGCGGGTCCTGCATTCTGGGAGCAGAGCCATCAACAGGAGCAATGCTGACCAAAGGCAGATGGCAGGTGGATTTGGCAACTGTCTCCTGCAGTGGGTGGGCAGATTTCGGAAGTAAGAGGCCGAGGAGAAGGTCACCAGTGGCAAGAGTGAAGAGTCCCGGAGCTTGAGGCCTCTGGAGCTGATCCAGTGTAAACCCCTTTTATAGATGGGAAAACTGAGGTGTGGAGAGAGAGAGGGTGTCTCAAGCCACACAGTGAGTTCCTGGCTGACTTAGAACCAGGTCTCTATAGTTCTCTTTACAATGAACACACCACACAATCAACTCTCTCTCTCTCTCTTTTGAGACAGCATCTCAAAAGGACACTCCAGCCCAGGCTGGAGTGCAGTGGCGCAATCACAACTCACTGCAGCCTTCACCTCCCAGGCTCAAGCAATCCTCCCACCTCATTCTCCTGAGTAGCTAGGATTACAGGCACACGCCACCACATCCAGCCAATTTTTTTTTTCTGTTTACAATTTTTTTTTTATTATTATTATACTTTAAGTTCTAGGGTACATGTGCATAACGTGCAGGTTTGTTACATATGTATACTTGTGCCATGTTGGTGTGCTGCACCCATCAACTCTTCAGCACCCATCAACTCGTCATTTACATCAGGTATAACTCCCAATGCAATCCCTCCCCATCCCCATGATAGGCCCCGGTGTGTGATGTTCCCCTTCCCGAGCCCAAGTGATCTCATTGTTCAATTCCCACCTATGAGTGAGAACATGCGGTGTTTGGTTTTCTGTTCTTGCGATAGTTTGCTGAGAATGATGGTTTCCAGCTGCATCCATGTCCCTACAAAGGACACAAACTCATCCTTTTTTATGGCTGCATAGTATTCCATGGTGTATATGTGCCACATTTTCTTAATCCAGTCTGTCACTGATGGACATTTGGGTTGATTCCAAGTCTTTGCTATTGTGAATAGTGCCGCAATAAACATACGTGTGCATGTGTCTTTATAGCAGCATGATTTATAATCCTTTGGGTATATACCCAGTAATGGGATGGCTGGGTCATATGGTACTTCTAGTTCTAGATCCTTGAGGAATTGCCATACTGTTTTCCATAATGGTTGAACTAGTTTACAATCCCACCAACAGTGTAAAAGTGTTCCTATTTCTCCACATCCTCTCCAGCACCTTCCAGCCAATTTTTAAATTTTTTCTAGAGATGGGATCCTGCTGTGTTGCCCAGACTGGTCTCGAACTCCTAGGCCCAAGCTATCCTCCCACCTTGACCTCCTCAAGTGCTGGGATGACACGCATGAGCCACCCCACCTGGCCTGCTCTCTCTCTATGTCTCTGTCTGTCTCTTTCTCTTTTTTTTCTTTTTTTCTCTTTTTGAGATGGAGTCTTGCTCTGTCACCAGGCTGGAGTGCAGTGGCGCAATCTCGGCTCACTGCAACCTCTGCCTCCCAGGTTCAAGCGGTTCTCCTGCCTCAGCCTCCCGAGTAGCTGAAATTACAGGCGCCCACCACCACGTCCAGCTGATTTTCTTTTTGTATTTTTAGTAGAGACGGGGTTTCACCATGTTGGCCAGGCTGGTCTTGATCTCTTAACCTCGTGATCCGCCCGCCTCAGCCTCCTAAAGTGCTGGGATTACAGACGTGAGCCACTGCGTCCAGCCTGTCTCTTTCACACACATGTGCTTGTGCATCCACAAACACACAATGGTTTGCCTGGTACGTTGACACTTCCAACATACACCTATTGGCAAAGGTTTGCCCCGCATGGGTCCTAGACACTGGGAAAGGCACTGTGGCCCCAGGTGCTCCAGGGCCAGTGTGTTCTCGAAGGGGCAGGACACGTGGGACTCTTCATAATCCCAGAAGGTTAGAGACCACATAGTAGGGTAGTTCGGGCAGGGCCTCCTCCAGTCAGAGCCAGGAGGGGACAGGATCAGCATCCCCCTCAGCATTTCCATGTTTCCAGCACTCCAGTGAATAATCAGAGAAAGTTAAACAAACATGCTTTAATTGCCTGTCAATGACAGACGCCAAGGGAATGAAAATCCCGTCCGGTTCTGGAGCGCCTGCCTGGGATGGGGGTGGTGTGGCGAGTCAGAGCTGGCGGGGCCTCCTGGGCCTCACCACAGCTGGGGAGCTGGACCCACCCCACAACCCTCATGTCCACCGTTGGCCAAGCTGCTCCTCACCTGCCAAGCAGGGTGCCCAGTGCCAGAGAAAACTGGGCCCAGGCCCAACACAATTTCCAGAAATAGGTATTTGCGAGAGCCGGGCCTCTCCCTCCATCCACTGACCTTCCCCCCTGCAGGGGGAGGGACCTGCAGGTCCTAATTGTTGCCTCAGGCCCTGGAAACGCTCTGCTCAAGGCCCCTAAAAGCCTCCAGATTGTGCAGTTTGCCC
This sequence comes from Macaca fascicularis, assembly GCF_037993035.2. Taxonomy (NCBI): domain Eukaryota; kingdom Metazoa; phylum Chordata; class Mammalia; order Primates; family Cercopithecidae; genus Macaca; species Macaca fascicularis. Next base: position 50,185,611 of record NC_088377.1, read on the forward strand.
GGAGTTCCTGGACAGACCAGGGCTGTCATTTGTAACTTCCCCATGTCCACCTCCTCCTCCTCTTCCCTCAGGCCCCAAGGGTGGAGTGGTGTCTTCCTGTGTGGCTGGAGAGGTGCTTTTCCCTCACCTCCCCTTCCATCCCCTCCCTTCCCCTCCCCTCCCCTCCCTTCCCCTCCCCTCTTCTCCCTTCCCCTCCCGTCTCTGACAGGGTCTTGCTCTTGCCCAGACTGTTGTGCAGTGGCACCAACATGGTTCACTGCAGCCTCAACCTTCTGGACTCAGGTGATCCTCCTGCCTCAGCCTCCTAAGTAGCTGGGACTACAGGGACATGCCACAATCCCTGCTAATTTTTGTATTTTTTTGTAGAGAAGGGGTTTCACCATGTTGCCCAGGCTGCTCTCGGCCTCCTGGACTCAAGCGATCCTCCCGCCTCAGCCTCCCAAGTAGCTGAGACTACAGGCACGCACCACCATGCCTGGCTAATTTTTGTATTTTTTTGTACAGACAGGGTCTCACTATGTTAACCAGACTGATCTCGAACTCCTGGGCTCAAGTCATCCACCCATCTCAACCTCCCAAAGTACGAGAATTCCAGGCATGAGCCACCACACTCATCCTTCTTTTCTTTTTAAAATATGTTATTTTGGTTTAAGACTAGATGCTGTGGCTCATGCCTGTCATCTCAGCTCTTTGGGAGGCTGAGCTGGGTGGATCACTTGAGGTCAGGAGTTTGAGACCAGCCTGGTCAACATGGCAAAACCCTGTCTCTACTAAAAATACAAAAATTAGCCAGGCATGGTGGCACATGACTGTAGTCCCAGCTACTTGGGAGGCTGAGGCAGGAGAATCGCTTGAACCCAGGAGGCAAAGGTTTCAGTGAGACAAGATTGCACCACTGCACTCCAGCCCAGGTAATAGAGCAAGACTCTGTCTCAAAAGAAAATTACTTTATGTTAGATTCAGGGGATTACATGTGCTTGTTTGTTACATGCATAATAGTAGGGATTGGACCTCTAGTGTACCCATCACCCAAATGTTTTTGGTTTTTTGTTTTCGAGACAGAGTTTTGCTCTGTTGGCCAAGCTGGAGTGCAATGGCTCAATCTTGGCTCACCGCAACCTCTGCCTCCCGGATTCAAGCGATCCTCATGCCTCAACCTCCTGAGTAGTTGGGATTTTAGGCATCTGCCACCACGCCTGGCTAATATTTGTATTTTTAGTAGAGACGGGGTTTCACCATGTTGGTCAGGCTGATCTTGAACTCCTGACCTCAGGTGATCCTCTCACCTCGGCCTCCCAAAGTGCTGAGATTACAGGCGTGAGCCACCGTGCCCGGCCTCATTACCCAAATGTTGAGCACTGTACCAGATAGATAACTTTTCAATCCTCATACCCCATCTTTATGTCCATGTATACCCCTTGTTCAGCTCCTACTTATAAGTGAGAACATGCAGTATTTGATCTTCTGCTTCTGAGTTTGTTCACTCAGAATGACAACATCCAGTTGCATCCATGTTGCTGCAAAGGACATGATTTCATTCCTTTTCATGGTTGTGTAATATTCCATGGTGTATATGTACCTTGTTTTCTTTATCCAATCCACCACTGATGGACACTTAGGTTCCATCTTGCTTTTTCTAAGTGATCCTGGTCAGCCCACAGGACACAGCTACTAGAGAGGGGTCATGGATCTCTGCTTTCAAGTAGACAACCCCTGAAGGCAGGTATTTGGGTCTGTGCAGCCCTGCCCCTCTCCTCACCAGTATTAGAGTGTTGACACAGTGTCATCCAGTCACAGGAACATCCGCAGAGCCTTCGGGTGGATGAGAGATGATTAGAGGTAGAGGAGAGGAGGTGGACAGATGGGGAGTAGGGTGAATGTATAGGAGGGTAGATGGGGGTGTTTAGGGTGGGGGTAGCATGAGGTGTAGGATGGGTGGCTGGGTGGGTGGGTAGATAGGTGAACAAATGGAACCCTGTTCATTTTGATCTCTGCCTTTCCCATTAAGGGCTTCTTTTAGCACTGCAGGAATCATTGGTTGTGTAAGTTTAAGAGGAAGGCATTAGGCTGGGCGCGGTGGCTCTCACCTGTAATCCCAGCACTTTGGGAGGCTGAGGTGGGTGGATCCCTTGAGGTCGGAAGTTCGAGAGCAGCCTGGCCAACATGGTAAAACCCCGTCTCTATTAAAAATACAAAACTAACCGGGTGTGGTGGTGCATGCCTGTAGTCCCAGCTACCCGAGAGGCTGAGGCAGGAGAATCACTCGAACCTGGGAGGTGGAGGATGCAGTGAGCAAGTTTGCGTCACTGTACTCCAGCCTGGGTGACAGAGTGAGACTCTGTTTAAAAAAAAAAAAAAAAAAGCAGGCACTGAAAGCACCCTGGACACCAGGGCCTTGTTGAGTGGGGACTTCATGGAGGCTGGTCTTTTAGGGACTCCGCCATTTCATCAGGGACATCCCCAAATGTCAGTGTCAGTGGATCTTTCCTCTCGGTGGGTCCCTGTTTCCAGGGAGGACTCCCTCCCCTGCCCCATCTGGGACATCTTGAGCCCCAGGAGAGCCAGTGGCTCCCAGTTTCCATCCCTACCTTGGGTTTGCAAGGCTGGCTGGCGCACCTGGCTGCATGCAGCTTGCAAAATAGTATTTGCATTGTTCATCTGCCAGGAGGTCCCTCCGCCTTTCCCTTTGCTTTGTGGTTTTTATACCTTTTTTATTTCTTGTTTTTTTTTTTTTTTTGTTTGCTTTTTGTTTTTTGTTTTTTTGAGACTGAGTCTCGCTGTGTTGCTCAGACTGGAGTGCAGTGGCACGGTCTCGGCTCACTGCAAGCTCCGCCTCCCGGGTTCACACCATTCTCCTGCCTCAGCCTCCCGATTAGCTGGGACTACAGGCGCCCGCCACCTTGCCCAGCTAATTTTTTGTATTTTTTAGTAGAGACGGGGTTTCACCATGTTAGCCAGGATGGTCTTGATCTCCTGACCTTGCCTGTCTCGGCCTCCCAAAGTGCTGGGATTACAGGCGTAAGCCACCACGCCCGGCCTACCTTTTTATTTCTTCATCAGCCCTTTCCTGAGAGAAAACAGAAGGGAACCTGTGTTCAATCCACCATGTTTAACCAGAAAGCCACATCCCTTTATCATGTGTCTTTGGTGAAGTCCTGTCTGGTCCCAGAGTCAGAAAACTGTATATATTCTTCTAGTTGTTTGAATGTTCAGTGTTTATACCTCAGTCTTTAGTCTGTTTTATGCATCAGAGGTACTGACAAGGCTTTATGGAGGAGAAAGAGTTCTATTCCTTAACAAATGCTTATAAATCACTGACTTGGGCCAGCCAGGAGTAGAAGGGAGGGAAGCAGGGAGAGGGGCCCCCTGCTAGGCCACGTGTCGCTGGGGAGCAGAGAGTAGGGTGTTGCCCCCTCTTGACCCGAGACTGAGCACCCTGAGGGTACAGCCTCGACCACCTATTACCAGGGTCCTAAGACTCCCCCGACCACCCGTGGTTTCTCCCCAAACATCTGTTGCAGAGGAATCGCCTTTTTTTCTTTAAGGACGGGGAACATTTCAAGGTGGTTTGCATTCGGTAACAAAGACAGGGATATGTCCAAGAACAAGGGGGAGGCTGACAGTGTTGGGGGGCCGTGGACTGTACGCATGAGCTGCAGCTCTCACCACTCCCAAGCAGCACCATGGTCAGCCGCAGCGCGCCGAGTGGGAGCTATCCAGTTACCCAAATACCTCTTAGGCGTCTGTTTAACAAGGGATGCGGATCGTGCAGGGTCAGGCTTTGAACTGAGCTGAGGAAAGAGAGACTTTAGGCATCCCCTGACTTCTAGAGCAATAAAAGCTCTTTAGAACAGCTTTGAACCGTCTATTTCGTCATTAAAGAGCTCCAGGTCTCGGGCCTCCGGGGAGACAGACATTAAAAGATAATTACAGCCCAGAGAGATGTGTGCTTGGGCGGGGTCAGCAACAGTAGGCTCCTAATTGGCCTTCCGGGCTCCAGTCCCTCCCACTTCCACCCACTGCACGCTCTGCTGCCAGAGCGAGCATCTGCAAATGCAAATCTGACCTTGAATTTCACCCGCCTAAGACCCTCCAGTGACCTACGGACACTGCCACAGCCCTTCCCAGGCCCCTGGTGTTAGAGCTCCTTGACCTTTCCAGCCTTGGCGGCCCCCAAATGTGTTCCCAGTTGGCCAACCTGCCCTGTTCTCACTCTCCTCTCGCCTCGGAAAATGCACTCTTTCAGAATGCATTTCTTTTTCTTTTAGAATGCATTTGCTCTTCTCTCTGCTGAACCTGGCCAGTTATTGTGCATTCCTCAGGTCTCATCTTTGATGCCACTGCCTCTAGGACGTCCTCCTTGATTGCCCTCCCCCCCCGCCCCACCGACTGGACTGGCTTTGGCATCCCTTTCCCAGTCTGTGTCTATTAGCCCAACTCTGGTTCTCAAAGTCAGGGGCCCACCTCAATATCTGTTCATCAATTGTCAGATATTTTTTGAGTCCCTGCTTTGTGCCAGGCACTGAGATTCGTGGGTGAACAAAATAGAAAAAGACCCCTGCCTTCATGGTGCTCACCAGCTCACAGCATCACCTTGTCTGAATAAACAGACAGTACAGTGTACTGTGCGTGCTCAGAAGGGAGGCTCAGTGGTCCAGCAGGCTGCATGGAGGAGGGGTCTCTGAGGGTGAGGCTTTGAAGGATGAATAGGAGTTTTCCAGGCCAAATGACTGGAGATGTTTCTGCTTGCCCGCCTGCCCAGAGGCTATCCTGGTGACTGGGCTGCTCTCTTCCTAGGGTCTACAGTCTGCTTTCATATTAGTTCCTCTTCTCTTTCAGAATGCATGAACTGCACCCGGCTCAGTGACATGAGTGAGCGACTGACCACACTGGAGGCCAAGGTCAGTCGGGCTGGGGAGTCTGGGCCTGGGGAGCTGCCTGGGGACCTGGGGTGGTGGGGAGAGGAGTCGGGCAATCACTGGGTGTGGCTGTGGAATTCCCAGCCCCAGGTTTCCCAGCAGGCTTGGACAGCCAGTCCCAGGTACTGTGTACCGTTCAGGCCTTGGTGGCTCTGCGTGGCCTTCTTGGGCCGGGAGGTCCCAGGCAGCAGGCTGGTTGTGGGCAGGGCAGAATGGTGCTGAGCTCCCGGAACCTGGGGGCTGGGAGATTGGACACCCAGAGGACAGTGGAAAGAGCAGGGAGCCTCTGTCCCTCCAGGGCCACTCTTCCCACCTCCAGAATGGGGCTGGGCACAGAGGAACCGATGGGAAAAGACTGTGGAGGAGGAACTGCTGGGAAGTGACCAGCTTTCAGCCCAGTCTATAGGAAGAGGACTCCCTCAGTGGAGTCAGCCCAGAGGCAGAAGGAATCCCTAAAGGCCAAGTAATTTACCTGGCAGTGACCCCAGGCAGCACTGGGCAGGGAGAGAGGCAGGGAAGGGTATGCCCAGTACAGATGTGTTCATGGGCAGGTGACCTGTGGGAGCACCTGGGCTCCATCTCACACTCCCTCTGGGAGGCGGTGGTTTTGCGCACACTTCAGGGCCCGCCCACTTTAGGGCGATGAAGCCAGACATCTCTCCTGCCCCTCACCGGGTGACACTTCCCCGAGGGTACTTCCTGTCTCAGTTAGCTTGTGCAAGGTCCTGTGGCTGAAGAAAGCCCTTGGCAGAGTTGCAGATGGCCACAGGCCGAAGCCAAAGCCAGGTGGGGCTGAGGGGTGTGCATGGGGCGTCAACAGTGTCTGCCCGGATGGGGACAAGCCCCGTTCTCACCCAGAGGGCTTGGTAAGCAGGCTCTGGTATTTAGCCAGAGAGGCTTGGCCTCGGGGAGGACAGGTCTGGAGGGATGAGGCAGCCTCCAAATATCTACAAAGCCTCTTGGGACAGCAGGGTCTGCTACATTTCGTGGCCCCCCAGGGGAGAGCCAGCACCAGGAGGCTGGAATCACCTGAGCCAGAGGCAGAGCTCTCTCCGGAGCAGAACTGCGGCGACCGGAGCACTTGGCATTGCCCAGAGAGAGTGTGTGAGCAGGGCCACGTGGCAGGGAGGCGGGGTGAGGACCAGGGACCTGAGAGTGTGGGGCTGGAGCCCCAGGCAGCAAGAGCCCCTAGAAGACAGCAGGGCCAGGGTCAGCCGTGCCTCCACCCGGAAGAGCACACATACACACACATGCATACCCACACCATACATGTGCACACACATGCACACACATAGACACCCGTGCACACACATCAGTGTGTATGTGGAGACACACATACATATATACACATACAGACACACACATTTGCACATGTGCACACAGACACACGAATACATGCAAAACCAGGGACACACATATATAATACCCATGGTCACATGCACAGATACTCAGGCATACGTGCACACACAGCATGCATGCACATGGTCACACATACATATACACACGCATGCACACACATGATACAGATGTGCACACATTAACACACACAGCCCTTGACAACTCCACATTACCCTTGGCCCTGACTTCTGCCCTGGGGGTTGCAGGTGAGCATGGCTTGGAGTCAGACATGTGTGGGACCGCCATCCGCCAGCTGGGTGACTCTCTCACAGCCCCCCAGCCCGTCATCTGTAGAATGGATCAAAGCATCAGCCCGGGAGGGCTGTCGAGAGTCTCCAGGGAGATGGCAGTGGGAACTGGCTTTGGAAATGGTCTAATGCTGACCGGGAGTCAGGGATTAGTGCTGTCACCTACGTCAGCCACGTTACTGTTCCCGCCTTACAGATACAGACACGGGTGTGTGGGAGACATCTGTGCAAAGCAATGACGGGGGACCCCAAGGCATGCATTCGCGGCCTCCCTTGTCCTCCGGCCCTTCCGTAGGTGTGCAGGGTCTCCCAGCAGCCCAGGCCTGGGATGAGAGAGACCCGTCTGCTCTCCTTGGAGTCTTAACTCTTGGGGGACAGGAGTGGAGGGTTCCAGGGAGCAACTGTTTCCACGTGGGCTGAGCTGGGCCGGGGCCTCTAGAACGGGTGCAGGGGAAAATGCTGAGGGGTGCACTTCTGGCATCTGAGATTTTAGAGAAGGCGGGGACCCCGAGCCATGCCCAACCTGATGGACATTTTCCTAGTACCGGAAGCTTCTGTGTGGTTTGGCGCAGAGCAGCGGCCCTGGCCTCAGCCCGGTATTGTGGGTGTTAAAAGTCGCAGCTCTAGGGGAGGGGGGGCGCATTGCCAGCTGTCCCCCACCCACCTGGCCCACGCCCTCCCATCATGAGCAATTCCTCCCTGTGGCCTTCCCGGCCCTGACACCCTCTCCACCGAGGGCCCCAGCTCCATGGCCTCCAGCAGCAGGCCCGGGGCAGGGCTTGCCCTGTGATGCTGAGCTGAGCGAGAGGGCTGTGTCCTCTCTGTGCGCCTTGAGGGCTGGAGGGAGGGACAGCAGTGAGTGGCAGGAGCCCAGGCCAGGATTCCCACCCTTTCTCCACTCAACCTTGGCCAGGAAAATGGAAATTGGAGTTGCTTCATTTTGAGGCTGGTCCGGAGTGGGGAAGCTCAGGCAGCAGCTCTTGAGTGGGGAGCTGGGGGAGACAGCTTGGGCCTGGGGTGTGCAGAAATGGAGGAGCTTTGCAGCCCCCCTCCTTTTGACAGTTGTCTGCATTTCTATGTAGGGGCTGGGAGGCTCCTCTCTTAGGTCCTGCATCTTGTCTGGAGCACTTTCTGGCCGCCCACCTGCCCACTCCATGCCCACCTGCCCACTCCATGCCCACCTGCCCACTCCATGCCCACCTGTGTTGAGAGGGCCTCTAGGAGGTTTTATTTTTATTTTTATTTTTTTCAGACAAGGTCTCGCTCGCACTATCACCCAGGCTGGGGTGCAGTGGCGTGATCTCAGCTCACTACAACCTCCGCCTCCTGGGCCAGGTTCAAGTGATTCTCCCGCCTCAGCCTCCTGAGTAGCTGGGATTACAGGTGTGCCCCACCGCATCCGGCTAATTTTTGTATTTTTAGTATAGACAGGGTTTCACTATGTTGGCCAGGCTGGTCTCAAACTCCTGACCTCAAGTGATCTGCCCGCCTCGGCCTCCCAGTGTCAGGATTATAGGCGTGAACCACTGTGCCCAGCCCCATAGGGAGCTTTGATGGCCCAGATCAGAGGGCCCCGAGAGGCAGCGGCCTGGAGAGGGGAAGGGAACACCAGATGGGCTGGTTGCCAAGACAGCCCAGCGGCACTAGAGGCCATGCCAAGGTCAGGTGAGTCTGCAGGAGCCAGGACACAGAGCTGTGTTTTCAGCTCAGATCAGAGACTAGGGGTCAGCCAGGGCAGAGGCTGGGATCCCAGCAGGGTGAAGGCAGAGCCAGGACAGGAGCCAGGCAGGCAGATCCCAGACAGGGAAGCAGAAATCAGATGCATAAACAGCAGCATAAAACAGCATAAAACAGCAGCAACCCAGAGCCTGGACACTTGGGCTTCTGCTCCCTTAGACAAGAAGTCTGCTTTGGTATGTCAGGAAGGAGGCAAATGAGAGAAACCTGGCCAATGGTAGCTTATTCCATAAGGACATTTATTGTTTATTCAACAAGAAGTCCAGGAGTAGAGGTGGTCTCAGGATTGGTTTGGTGTCCAAGGAAGCCAGGCTGTTCGCTGACTTCTTAGTGAGTTGGCTTTTGTCTGCATTGGTTGATGCCTCATGATTACAAAGTGGCTGCTGCAGCTCCAGGCATCACATCCTCACCTTGTATGTAAAGGCAGGAAGTGGAGGGTGAGGTGAAGCTCCCAAACAGACTCCTTATGTTTCATGAGCCTGTGCTGGGTGAAGTGACCACCTCCTAGTTGCAAGGGAGCTGGGAAACTGAGTACCTGGCCAAGCAGAAAGGGATTGCTCCGCCCGGTTCAGATCAGTCCTGATGCCTTTCCTGGGCCACATGCACAGAGGCACAAGAGGGAGTTCTGGAGCAAGGGAAGAAGGGGCAGCAGAGGCCAGGCAACCTGCAGAGTCCACTCCATTTGCTCTCCCACTGGTGCCGACCTAGGAGCTGGTCCAGGATTTCTGCCACCCTCTGTTCCTGGGACAGGCTGGCGGGCAGAAGGCCAGCAGGGCACCGGGGAAGATTCCTGCCTGCCCTCCCCTCTCCTGCCCCGGGCTTTACTCTCTGACCTCATGGACCGCAAACAGTACACAAGAGTCACGGAAGCCTCAGAGTCCCAGCAGTCTCCGGTGTGGAGAGGGCAGTGCCCCGGCCAGTCTGCCAGGCCGCAATGACATCATCAGGGCCACTGCCCCCGAAGGTCGTGGCCTGGTTTTCTTGGGCTGGGTCCCCACGCCCACAGCTGTCCGCCCAGGTGAGCTCATGCCTGGGCAGTAATAGGATCAGTTTCTCCAGGTCAGCCACAGCCAGGCCAGGAGGGCTAAGACACTGGCCAGGGCAGATTCCAACCAGGGCCCCTCTGTCCAGGTCTGCAGGCTCTGTGGGCATGAGGCTCCCGGTGGGAGGTGCCTCATGAAGGAGAGAGCTAGGCCTTTTGTACTGGCTGGCGGGTCACTTCAGGGGAAGCCAGAGCTTTGCCCAGAATGGGGAACGCTAGGGGATGCCTGCAGGAGCGCAAGGCGGGATCCCTCCCCAGATCTCTCCAGGCTCCGCCCTAGCCTCCCCCCACCATCCCTGCCTCCTCTCATGGTCCCTTACCTCCACCTCCCGGTCCTTGGGACCGCCCCCTGTTAACTACGACTATCTGAGGTCCCCCTGGGATACTGCAAGCCACCCCACCCCAACTTACCACTTTCACTCCCAAGCCTGCCCCTCTCCCATGTCCTTGTTCGACTGGGGGCATTTCTACTATTCCCAGCAGCCAGGCCTGAAACGGAGACACACTCCAGCCTTCCCCCCACCTCCTGCCCCCAGCCCCGGGAGCACCAGGGCCTGACGCGTCTCCAAATCCCCTGCGCTGGTCGTCCCAGGCCCCTTCCATCACGTGACCTGACAGCCACCGTCTCCTTGCTCCTCCCCAGAGCCCCTAACCTTGGCTCTGGCCCATCAACTTCTCCAGGGATGCCAGCGGCTAGGGCAGGAATCGGAACCCTATCCTCCTTCCGGAGATTCAGGAGACTGGGGTCCACCCTTCACTGCTGTGTGATCTGAGCCAGCCGCCCCAGCTCTCTGTGACTCCACCAAGTTCTGCCAGGGTCGAGGCAGAGCTGTTGGGAGGATGAACTGTGGTTTGGTGGATGAGGTACTGCTTGGGACCCCGGCCTCACCGCCCATTTGCTGGGTGATTTCGGGCAAGTCACTTGCAGTCTCTGAGCCTCTGTTTCCATCTCATTTGTGATATCTCCACAGTGACTCTCCCAGTTTCACGGACCCTTCTAAGGACCAGAGAGGGGAATGGCTGAAAGAATTGGCCCTGGGGGTCAGGGGGCCCTGGGCCAGACATCCAGGCCATCAGAGGGCTGTGTCCCTTAGTGGGGTGGAGGGGGAGCCCGTTCCGCAGCCCACAGCAGGGCCTGAGCCCAGGGGACCCAGCCAGAACCCTGGGTGCAGGGTCAGAGCCCTGAGCAGCCGCTGAGTGCACCCTGGAGATGCACCTGCTGGGGAGGAGCCCAGAGCAGGCCACTTTGTCCCCAGGGATCCCAGGACTTTCCCCCAGGCCCAGGGGCACTGCAGAACTGGTGAGGGGGTGACTCAGGGAGACCGTCTGCCTGTGCACCATGGACCCTCAGCTCAGCCCAGCGGGTCCCTCACGCCCCTGGGCCCCAGGGCCCACCCAGGTTCCCAGCAGGGATCTCCACCCACCCTGAGCCTCCTGCCGGCCTCTTTGGGAGCAGCAGGGACTCATGGGGCTTCTGAGTCCTGTCTCTCAGGTCTTTAAAGGAAGGAGAAAGTCTCCTGGTCCCAGGCTCTGGGTCTCAGCCACCTTTGACTCCTGCCTCCCTCAAGCGGAGAGAGATGGGGCCGCACTGCAGGCTGGTCCCAAGCAATCGTGGCCACTCTCGTTTTTCTGGAAAACCTTCTACAGGTCATGTGCCACAAGGGGCGTATTAATACTCACCCTTCCTCTCTCCTCCCTCCCTTTCTTCCCTTCCTTTTCTCTCTGTCTCTGTGTGTGTGTGTGTGTATGTGTTTTCTCTTTCTCTCTTTTTTTGTAGATGGGGTCTCGATGTGTTGCCCAGGCTAGAGCGCAGTGGCACAATCGTAACTCACTGTAGCCTGGAACTCCTGGGCTCAACCTCCTGAGTAACTGGGACTGCAGGCATGTGCCACCTCGCCCAGCTAATTTTTTTTATTTTTTGCAGAGATGGCGGTCTCACTATGTTGTCCAGGCTGTTCTCAAACTCCTGGCCTCAAGTGATCCTCTAGCCTCAGCCTCTCAAAGTGCTGGGATTACAGGCATGAGCCACCGCTCCCGGCCAGCACAGGGACTTTGACGGTGTCCGAAAGGCACTGCTTGAACCTGAGGGTCCAGGAAGACTTTCTTAATGTGAGAAGGAGGAGAGGGCTGGGATGGAGGGAACCCCGGCTATGGGTGAGGTGCTCCCACTAAGAAGCGTGACGGGGCACACGCAGCGTGGACAGCTACAGGTCTCATGGGGTGCACACACGTGTCCCTGCCCTGGTCTGACTGGGACCTGATTCTCTGTCTCCTTTGGCCCAGGTCCTCCTGCTAGAAGCAGCAGAACGGCCCGCGAGCCCCGACAACGACCTGCCGGCTCCCCAGATCACCCCTCCCCCCTGGAACGAGGACTTCTTCCCCGACGCCATCCCTCTCGCTCACCCGGGGCCACGACAGAGAAGGCCCACGGGCCCAGCCGGTGAGTGAGGGCTGCAGAGAGGACAGGCTGGGGCAGCCGAAGGAGCCTTAGGCATGGCATCCCAGGGTCTCCCTGGAGAGGCCACACACTAGGCTCCCTGGATCAGACATGCCACCTGGCATTTTGAAAAATTAAGCTAACAGTTGAAAACTGGGGGATTTTACCTAAAAGCCAGGATTTCTAATTTTTCTTAAAAAGTAGACGATCTGGCCAGGTGCAGTGGCTCTGTAAGGCTGAATCCAGGAGTTGAAGGCTGGGGTTTACCATGAGTGGTCAGGGTCTGCACTGTGCCAATTATTAAATATTTTCATATCAGATATGAAAATATTTCAAATGCAGATATAATTTTTTTTTTTTTGAAATGGAGTCTCTCTCTATCACCCAGGCTGGAGTGCCGTGTCATGATGTCGGCTCACCGCAACCTCTGCCTCCTGGACTCAAGTGATTCCCCTGCCTCAGCCTCCCGAATAACTGGGATTACAGGCACGCACCACCAAGCCTGGCTAATTTTTGCATTTTTAGTAGAGATGGGTTTTTCCATGTTGGCCAGGCTGGTCTCGAACTCCTGACCTCAAATGATCTGCCCGCCTTGGCCTCCCAAATTGCTGAGATTACAGGTGTGAGCCAGCACAGCCAGCCTGATTTCTGTATTTTTTAGTAGAGACAGGGTTTCACCATGTTGGCCAGCTGGCCTTGAACTCCTGACCTCAAGTGATCCACCCGCCTCAGCCTCCAAAGTGCTGGGATTACCGGTGTGAGCTAGCGCGCCCAGCCTACAGATACCATTCTTAATCTTCACACAAAGCTTGGAAGCTTTGAGGTTACAGGGGAGACACCTGAGACTCAGAGAAGTTAAGTGACACCCCTGGGGTCACCCAGCAAGCCAGGGGCATTTTGCCTCCGTGATTCTCTGCCCTTCGAGCCCTTTGGAGTGGGCGCTCTCCCCTCCCCTCTGTTCTGTGTGTCCATTCTGATGCCGGGTTGGGGAGCAGGGGCAGAGCAGGGAGGAGAGATGCATGACAGAGGTGGCCTCCAGTGGCCAGTCCCAAGGCTGGGGAAGGGGATTGAAGGCACTCTTTGAAAGGGACTGAAGGCTGTGGGAGGAGGGCCGAGCTCAGGTCTGCTATGGGAAGGGGAACCTCTCGCTCTGGTCCGCTGGCCCACCCCTGGAGCTGCTGTCCCTAAAGTCTCACACCCAGAGCGTTATCCCATGCCCACATTCTTCAAATCTTTCTTCGGGGATGGAGGATGAGGGGGCTTCCCATCCCACCGGGGACCCAGGCCCCTCAAAAGGGGATGCCTGGCGAGACCTTCCCAACCAGGGAAATGCAGTTTCAAGAATGGCCACCAGGTGGCGCACACACCCTACCCATGGTGACATCTGCAGCCAACCTGGATCCCAGAGAGCAGGTGGGGCTCTTCGGAGGCCAGCAGCCCTCAGCCAGGCCCTCCCCACCATACCACAGTCCCATGCAGCGGAGTGCAAAGGGCCCTAAGACTCCGCGCAGGTCCCTTCATCAGATCAGAAAACTTTTTTTTTTTTTTTTTTGTCTGAGACACGGTCTAGCTCTGTATGCCACTCTGGAGTGCAGTGGTGTGATCATAGCTCACTGCAGCTCAGACGTCCTGGGCTCAAGCCATCCTCCCACCTCACCCTCGCCAGTAGCTGGGGCCACAGGCATGCACCACTACACCCTGCTAACTTTTGCATCTTTTGTAGAGATGGGGTCTCACTAAGTGGCCCAGGCTGGTCTCAAACTCCTTGGGCTCAAGTGATCTTCCTGCCTCAGCCTCCCAAAGTGCTGAGCACACACTTTTGAGCAACCTCTCTGGGCCAGAGGGAGAAAGGACTGTCCCCTGGCCACACAGCAGGCCTTACCTCTCCATCTCCTTGTCCACCCTTGGGGCTTGGAGACCTGTAGCTGGGAAGATCCGTCCTTCAGGACCTCCTGGGGCCTCCTCGGAGGCCGCGTATTGGGGAACACTTTGCCACAAGCCCGGTTCTTGACCCTAAGCAGGGAGACAGTAGGGTGTAAGAGAGGGACCTGGAGCTAAGCAACTTCAGCTGCGGCCTGGCTGTGTGACCTTGGGGAAGCGACAACCTTCCTGAGCCTCAGTTTCCCCGCATTGAAAATGGGAACGAAAGCAGTTCTTGGAATCATAGATGTTCCTAAGTGCAAAACTAGTTTGTAAATTATAATAAACAACAACTCCAAGGTGATGTGAGTGACTTTGCCTGTTTGGGGAGTTCCAGGCAGGCGGGGCTCCTGGGGGAAGGTGGGCCAATGGCCCAGGGAGCCAAGCCTGGAGCCGCTGGAGGCTGGGGGTCCACTGTGTTCTGATGCTGTGTCTCCTTCTCTCCCCAGGGCCCCCAGGGCAGACAGGACCACCAGGGCCTGCAGGCCCCCCTGGGTCCAAAGGTGACCGAGGCCAGACAGGAGAGAAGGGCCCAGCAGGGCCCCCTGGTATGAAAACCCCCCACATATATGATGTTGTCAACCCGCGGAAGGGGCTGGGCTCTCTCCCCTACCGGAACAGGCGAGGTGTCCCATGCACCCACAGCCCTGATCTTGCTGAGTACAAGAAAAACAGGGTCTTTTTTTCTTTATTTTTTGAGAGGGAGTCTCACTCTGTCGTCCAGGCTGGAGTGCAGTGATGCCGTCTTTGCTGATTGCCACCTCCGCCTCCCGGGTTCAAGCAATTCTCCTGCCTCAGCCTCCTGAGTAGCTGGGACTACAGGCGCCCGCCACCACGCCCAGCTAGTTTCGTATTTTCAGTAGAGACGGAATTTCACCATGTTGGTCAGGCTGGTCTCGAACTCCTGACCTCAGGTGATCCACCCGCCTTGGCCTCCCAAAGTGCTGGGATTACAGGTGTGAGCCACCACTGCACTTGGCACTTTTTTTTTTTTTTTTTTTTTGAGACAGAGTCTTGTGCTATGTTGCCCAGACTGGAGCGCAGTGGCTCGATCTTGGATCACTGCCACCTTCACCTCCCAGGTTCAAGCAACTTCTCCTGCCTCAACCTACTGAGTAACTAGGATTACAGGTGCCCGCCACAGCTAGTTTTTGTATTTTTAGTAGAGAAGGGTTTCACCACAGGCTGGTCTTGAACTCCTGACCACAGGTAACCTGCCTGCCTCAGCCTCCCAAAGTGCTGGGATTACAGGGGTGAGCCACGCCGCCTGGCCAAAACAGGATCTTCAGGGGGCTTCGGGTACAGGCATGAGTGTCGAGGCTGTCAGGGGCCAGGAGCTGTTCTCAGCCATTTAAACACCTCCAGAGACCACCCTCTCGACTCCTCCTGGGTCCTGCGGGGGAAGGACTCCTGGTTCAGCAGGTACAGGGCCAGCCCAGGATGATGGCTTACACTTGGTGTCCCTGCCACAGGGCTGAGGTCCCTGGGAGGGACCAATGGGCCTCTGGCCACAGCCTTTGTTGATTTCACTGTCCCTGCCCCGCTCACCCTCCCCAGCTGCTCCTAAGTATCCCCTCTGGACTGGGCTGGGAAGGGGAGCCCATTTCAATTACACCCCAGGACACCCCCAAGGAAGACTGTGGATTGGAGGCCACCACTGACTGGCTGTGTGTCCCTGACCAACCTTGTTTCTTTCAGGGCCTCAGTTTCCCCATTTGTAATGTCGCAGCCACCCACCAGGCTCCAGCCACCACAGTGACTGTTCTTTTCCTCATTGCAGGGCTCCTGGGGCCTCCAGGGCCCCAGGGGCTTCCTGGAGAGATGGGGCGCCCCGGCCCCCCAGGACCACCCGGCCCAGCAGGCAGCCCAGGCCCCTCACCAAACAGTCCCCAGGGCGCCCTCTACTCCCTGCAGCCACCTACAGACAAAGACAGTGAGTGATGCGCTTGGGGGCCGGGGGAGGGCTGAGCTATGCTGTGTTCTGGCAGGGATCGGCCTTCCTTAAAGGATCCTGGGAAGTGGACCCCTCCACATGCCCATCCTGCTGCACCCAACTGGCTCACTCCTGCACGCCTTCTCCAGGAAGCCCTCCATGCAGTGTTCAGGGCCTGCCAGAGACAATGGCAGGGAACAGCTTGAGAGCAAGGCTTGGCCCCCGCGCTGAGCATCCCCAGGGGAACCCAGTGCTGGCTCCCAGCCCTGCTCTTGGCCCCAAAGTGGCCTGTCTCTGCCTCAGTGCTCAGCTCCCTGCCTTTGGGGTCCCGAGCCCCAAAGGTCACTCTGCTGGCTGACTTGGCCCAGATTCCCTACCTGGCTACCCCACCCCAGCGAGGTTATGCCTTGTTGCACTTCTTCCTCAACCGTCCTCACTGCAGGTCGTTCAGCAGGTGTTTAATGAGCACCTACTATGTGCAGGGCACACGGTTTTAGCCACTGGGGATACAGCAGTGTGCAAAACAAACTCTGGCCCTCGGGGGCACAGGCCAGTCCAAGACAGCTTCTGAACACACAGAAATGCCCACTTGTACCTTGGGAGGTGGGGACAGGGAGGTGCAGAGAGTGGACAGGACCAGGACTCTGGGCCCAAGGGACCATGAGGCAGTGGGAGGCCAGGCATAGGAGTCCGTGAGCCCTGAGAGGAATATCATTTCTGGTTAAGTGTCCCGGCAACTAAGATTTTAATTTTAATTTTTTTTGACATAGGGTCTCGCTCTGTTGCCCAGGCTGGAATGCAGTGGTGCCATCATAGCTCACTGTAGCTTCTCACTCCCGGGCTCAAGGGATCCTCCCACCTCAGCCTCCTGAGTAGCCAGAACCACAGGCATGCACCACCACATCTAACTAATTTTTTTTTTTTTTTTTTTGAGTGGAGATGGGGCCTCACTATGTTGCCCAGGCTGGTCTGGAGATGCAGTCTCACTATGTTGGCCAGGCTGGTCTTGAACTCCTGGCCTCAAGTGATCCTCCCTCCTTGGCCTCCTAAAGTGCTGGCATTGCAGGTGTGAACCACTGTGCCCAGTCTGGGGAAAGGTTTTATGAGGAAGGTGATGGCATTGCCCTGGGGCCCTGGGTCTGGTTCGGGATGGCCAAGGTGAATCAGGCAGGGGGCTCATCATGGAGGGTTATGGGTGATGGGTTGTTAGACCCCACCCCTGTCCCAGGCAGTGTGGTTGCTGTGATGGAATCAGACACCTCAGGCACAGCTCAGAGGGGTGGGCATGGAGGGCTTCCTGGAGGAGTGAACCAGTTGGGTGCAGCAGGATGGGCCTGTGAAGTGGAGCCTGGAAGAAGGTGCCAGCCTGGCGCATTGGAGAAGTGAACAGGGCAGACCCAGAGTCTGCAGAGCCTGGATATTGTTCTAGAAGGTACTTGTGTTTTTTTTTTGTTTTGTTTTGTTTTGTTTTGTTTTGTTTTTTTGAGACGGAGTCTCGCTCTGTCACCCAGGCTGGAGTGCAGTGGCCAGATCTCAGCTCACTGCAAGCTCCGCCTCCCGGGTTCACGCCATTCTCCTGCCTCAGCCTCCCGAGTAGCTGGGACTACAGGCACCCGCCACTTCGCCCGGCTAGTTTTTTGTATTTTTAGTAGAGACGGGGTTTCACCTATGTTAACCAGGATGGTCTCGATCTCCTGACCTCGTGATCCGCCCATCTCGGCCTCCCAAAGTGCTGGGATTACAGGCTTGAGCCACCGCGCCCGGCCGGTACTTGTGTTTTATATGAAGCTGACCGACCTGGCTTTCCCTGCTCTTTGTCTGGGTGTCTCCGTGCTCCTCTGAGCAGTGGGGGCAACAGTGTCTGCAGCGGGGCCCAGGGTGATGGGAGGAGCCCCCCTGGGCTCCATGTGGCCTGGCTCAGGGCTCAGTGCCCAGGACCAGCCTCCCAGCACTGCCAGGTCTGCCCCGCCAGACCCCTGGCTGCTCCGCTCTTCCCACAGATGGAGACTCAAGGCTGGCCTCTGCCATCGTGGACACAGTGCTGGCGGGCATCCCAGGACCCCAGGGCCCCCCTGGTCCACCAGGTAAGTGAATGGTGGACTGGCCTGCATTGAAGACTCCATGCCCCCAGGGCTGGGCCTGAGCCATGGAGCCTCGAGGGGAGCCGAAGGCTGGCTGGGAGTCCATGTCTTCCGGACAGTGCTGGGGACTGGGTCTGTCCCACCCGCTGTGTGGCAGGAAGTGAAGCCCCTCGTTTCCTGGTGGCAGTGCCCCTGGGGGACTGGATGCAAGAAACCCACATGATTCTGCTGGAATAAGATGCTTGCATGAGGCTGCCCTTGCATGGGCAGAGAGGGACACACACCAGTGGGGGATGAGGTCAGGACAGAGGTGGCAGGAAGTCCCTACTTTTGAGGCAGAAACCAAGGGCCCTGGGGCTCAAATGGGCCAGGACCTGGCCTTCAGTCCTGGCCTGACCTTCCATCATCCACATTCCTCACTGTGGGAGGAGTGCAGGGCTGACTCCCCTGCCGCTCCCTGCCTGGGAAGGGAGTCATTCATTCATTCATTCATTCATTCATTCATTCATACATTCATTTGTTCATTCATTCGTTCGTTTATTCATTCGTTCATTCCTTCCTTCCTTCCTTCCTTCATTCATTCGTTCATTTATTCATTCATTCATTCATTTATTTATTCATTCATTCATGCATGCATGCATGCATTCATTCATTCATTCCTCTGTGCATCTTACAAACATTTGTTGAGCATCTGCTACTACATGTGCTGGACAGTGAGCTAGGTTCCCGGGACTCCTGAATAATCAAAACAAACATCATCGTGAAACTCTCATTCTGGTGGAGGACAGAAATGTCATCATAAATTGTGACTTTAACAGGATCTGAGGGAGCTACAAGGGAGAAGCTGGGGCGTGGCAGGGAGGCCCCGTCAAAATGTGACATTTCAGCAGATGCTCTAGGGAGGAGAGGGAGTGAACCCAGAGGGTACCTGGGAGCCTTCAGGTGACATGCCAGGTCTCAGGAGAACTGGACAGACTCCTGATATTTGTCCCCTGGAGTGCCTGTCCTCACATGCCCTCTCCAAACCTGGGAGCCAGGCCATGCTGGACAGCCCAACAAGGGGCTCCCTGCACCACAGGAGGCAAGGACCCATGTGGGGTCATGAGAGAACAAGGCCTCACTCTTCCTAGCAGGCTGGAGATTAGTCGTGAATCTCCCTCCCTGAGCTGGGCACACACACGAGACCCAGCCTGGCCCTCTGGGTACTCCACGGCCCATGGGGGAGACAGATGTGAAAACCTCAGTGGCCATGGGCAGCGGCTGGTTTACATAAGGGATTTGCCTAGGGGAGCAGTGGAAAGCTGGGAAGGCTTCCTGGAAGAGGTGATGCTCCGTGTCAGACTAGTAAGAAAACCAATAGGAAAGGGTTTGCTGGGAGAGTGGAGGGATAGGGAGGCTCCAGGAGGAAGGACAACTTTAGCAGAGACGCCAGGAGGGTGTCTGGCTGGGGCCAGGAGGGTGGGAAGGGGCCAGGCTGAGGACTTCGGAGCCCTGAAAGAGACCTAACTGGGCTTGGATTTTTGAAAGCGTGCTCTGGGGTGCATAGGGAGGGTGGATGGTCAGGAGGTTGCTATAGTAACCCTGGCAAGAGGGATGGGTCCCAGGTCCCGAGCGGGGACAGACCTGAGAGATGTACCAGGGGACCAACTGGCTGGGGCACGGGACCGGTCTGGATGGACTTCCTCCCTCGCCTGCCAGGTCTCGGGACTGGGGCTGCCTCGTGGACGAGGCCCTGGGAGGAGGAGGTATGGGAGCTGTGAGCAGCCAGTGGAGAGGGCCCTGAGCTCTGAGGATGGAGACCTAGTTGACAGGGGCTGTTCCTCCCTCCTCCCCTGCCCCATTCATTCCCAAACCCTCCTTTGCTTCCCATGGAGACAGATCCAGAAGAGGTGCTGGGGCGGGAAGCTGGGGATGCCCCTCTCTGGCCCCAGGTGACCATCTGTGACTCTGTCCACAGGTCCCCCTGGGCCTCAAGGTCCCCCAGGACCCCCAGGAACACCTGGATCCCAGGTAAGGACTTGGCCATTTTAGGGATGGTGTGGGAGGCGGTGGGGGAGGGGTGGCCTTGTCTCCCGAGGGGAGAGGAAGCACCTTCTTACCATCAGCAGGAGTCACTCAGGAAGGAGCCAGTTGACCTGGCCGGTGAGATTTTACTTTATTTTGTTTTATTTATTTTTTAATTTATTTTTGAGGCGGAGTCTCTCTCTGTCATCCAGGCTGGAGTGCAGTGGCGCCATCTAGGCTCATGCAACCTCCACCTCCTGGATTCAAGCGATTCTCCTGCCTCAGCCTCCCGAGTAGCTGGGACTACAGGTGCCCGCCACCACGCCCGGCTAATTTTTGTAGTTTTAGTAGAGACGGGGTTTCACCGTGTTGCTTAGGCTGGTCTCAAACTCCCAACCTCAAGTAATCCACCCTCCTCAGCCTCCCAAAGTGCTGAGATTACAGGCGTGAGCCACTGCACCTGGCCACGATTTTAATTTTATTAGCAGCAGCGACTTTTTGCTGACTATATCCTCCTCCCGTCATGTCAGGGAGGTATTAGCACCACCCCCATTTCACAGATGAGCTAACTGTGTCCCAGAGAGACCAGCTGCTGCCTGAGGTTGCACAGACAGTGTAGGCAGAGTTGGGCCAGGTCACAGAATCTCTGCCTCAGCCCCTCACTCTGCCCTGATAATTGCCCATGGGGAGGCGGCACCCCAAGCCTGACTCAGCCCCAAACCCCAGGCTCGCCCTGCCTCTGCAGCTGTGTCAGAAGTCAGGAAGAGCAGGTGCAAAGGCCCTGAGGCAGGGAAAAGCCTGGCAGGCAGTGAGCAAAGGAGTGTGTGGTGTGGGATGAGGCGCAGTGGGCAGGGCCTTACCTATGGGACCCAAGTGTGGGCTTTTGTTACAGTGGATGGAATTACTGAGTTTCAGGGAGGGTGATTCCATGATCTTATTTACATCTTTAAAAAACGCCTCTGAGGGGCCAGGTGTGGTGGCTCATGCCTGTAATCTCAGCACTTTGGGAGGCCAAGGTGGGAGGATCGCTTGAACCCAGGAGTTTAAGATCAGCCTGGGCAACATAGCAAGACCCCATCTCTACCAAAAATCAAAAAATTAGCCTGGTGTGCTGGCGTGCACCTGTAGTCCCAGCTGCTTGGGAGGCTGAGATGGGAGGATGGCTTGAGCCCAGGAGTTGGAGGCTGCAGTGAGCTCTGCTGGCACCACTGCCCTGCAGCCTGGGTGACAGAGCAAGACACTGACTCAAAAAAAAAATTAATTAAATATGTAAAAACAGAAAGTAGACTCGGCATGTCTGGCTGATGGAATGAGTCTGTGAGAAGGGCAGGGAAGGCTCTGGGTTCACTCCCTGGTGTGTGCCCGGAGGAGCTGGGAGGACCAGGGAGGCAGTTCCTGAGAAGGGGAGGCTTGGGGGTGGGGGCCACCAGGAGTTCCCTTAGGAGACGGGGGAAGTGGGCACCTCATGGTCATCTGGGTGGAGATGTCAGGGGACAGCTGTTCATGGGCCTGGGGCTCCCGGGAGCCGTCTAGGCTGACGTCAGCACACGGGGGACCCTGGCCATTGCTGTTAGTATTACTGGTTCTCTCCACACACTGGGCCACCTGCTCCCCATCTTTGCCTGACAGCCGTACGTGGCATTGGCCCATTTTGCAGGCGAGAAGACTGAGGGCTCAGCTGGGGTTGCTAGTCAAATACCCGCTCCAGGTGGCTCCAGGACTGGAGGCCTTTGAGTCTGCCCTTCCCCTGCCTGCCAGGCCATCCTCCTCTCCCTTCCTCTTCTGCAGACTCGGAGCTCAGTGGGCGGGGATGGAGATGGCCAGAGGGTACTGGAGACTTGGCCGGGACAGGCAGGCCTCACGTGCTGCCTTTGGTTTTCTGCAGGGCCTGGCTGGAGAGCGAGGCACGGTGGGGCCGTCCGTAAGTGTGGGCTGTGCAGATGGCCACTCCCAGGCAGAGGCTCTGATGCAAGCCCAGGGCGCTGGGTGGCTGGGGTTGGTGGGAGGTTTGGCTCTGGGCGGCCCTGCTGGAGCTCAGGCAACAGGGAGTAACTGAGAAATGACTCAAATAACCTCCAGCTGCGGGGTGAGGAGGGGAGCCATCTCCAGAGGGTGGACTGACAGTCCTGAGCGCTTGCAGCCCTGGGTTAATGCACTGTGTGACCCTGGCCTTTCATTCATGTGCTGTGTGGCCTGGGGCCACGTGTTAACACGCTGTGTGACCTGGGAAGTCCCTTCTTTTCTCTGAACCTCCCCAAAATAGGCTTAGACAGCCGGCCTCTAATCGACTTTCTTGGAAACAAGAATTTATGAGTCTCCCAGCCTGACCAACATGGTGAAACTCCATCTCTACTAAAAATACAAAAATTAGCTGGGTGTGGTGGTGCGCACCTGCAGTCCCAGCTACTCTGAAGGCTGAGACAGGAAAATTGCTTGAACCCGGAGGCAGAGGTTGCAGTGAGCCAGGATTGTGCCACTGCACTCCAGCCTGGGCGACAGAGTGAGACTCTATCTCAAAAAAAAAAAAAAAAGAATTTATGAGTCTCGACTTCTGCCTCTAGGGCCAAGGTGCTTCCTTGACGTCCAAGCCTCACTGCAGGGGTGTGGGGCGGCGGGGAGGAGGAATGGAGCTTTGCTGAACACCTACTATGTGCTGGCCACAGTGGAGGTGCTCTCTTCCCCGACAGCGCATGTAAGCTTCACAGCAACCCCAAGAGACCATGCTTTATTATCCCCGTTTGCCAAAACTGGCCACTAAGGCTCAGAGAGGTTACGTAACTTGCCCAAAGCCACACAGCGAGGCAGTGGTGGAGCCTGGATTTGAACCAGGGAGTGTCAAGCACCCAAGCCTTGCCTCTTCCTGTGCTTGTCTAGTGACCAAACACAACAGAGGAGACACAGTGATGGCACTTCTAGGTGCCAGGCTCTAATGTAAGCTCATTGTCCCTGTTGATTAACTTAATTCTCCTAATAACAGATGAGATAGATAGTATTACTGATCCCATTTTAGAGGTGAGAAAACTGAGGCACCAAGAAGCAGAGTGACCCGCTGAAGGTCACACAGTAGTAGCTGGACATTTGGATGTTACTGTGAGCCGAGCATGGTGGTGGCTCATACCTGTAACCCCAGTGCTTTGGGAGGCCAAGGCAAGAGGATCATTTTGAGGCCAGGAGTTCAAGACCAGCCTGGACAATGTAGTGAGACCCCCATCTCTACAAAAACATTAAAAAATGAATTGGGTGGTGGTGGTGCGTGCCTGTAGTCCTAGTTACTCAGGAGACTGAGGTTGGAGGATCACTTGAACCCAGGAGGCAGAGAGGGTTCAAGGGCAACAGAGCAAGACCCTCAAAAAATTGGCTGGGCGCAGTGGCTCACACCTGTAATCCCAGCGCTTTGGAAGGCCAAGGCAGGCAGATCACTTGGGGTCAGGAGTTCGAGACGAGCCTACCCAACATGGTGAAACTAAAAAACTCTACTAAAAATACAAAAATTAGCCAGGCATGGTGGCACTGTAATCCCAGCTACTCAGGAGGCTGAGGCAGGAGAATCACTTGAACTTGGGAGGTGGAGATTGCAGTGAGCCGAGAACACACCACTGCATCCCAGCCTGGGTGACAAGAGCAAAACTCTGTCTCAAATAAATGAATAAATAAAATACAGTAAAATACGTGACTTTGAATGTGGTATTACTGGCCTTGTGTTAGAGACAGACAGCAGCCCTTCCAGGCAGGCTACTCGATCCTGGAGGGGCCCAGGCAAGAACTTGCTGGCTTCCTAGCCTGAGTCTCTTCTGCCCCACAAACAGAATAAGCACCTACAGCCCACCTTGGACCCGTCCCTGCCGTGCCAGCTGAGCAGGCTCTGCCCCAGAGCCGTGGCCTCCCCTGTTATGCTCACCCCAGGGCAGGAGTCCCTGGGGTGCCTAGCACCCGTTCCCCAGGCCCTGCCGGCCCAGCCTGCCCCTGACTCCCCGCAGGCCCCCAGGGAACTGGAGAGGGTGGAGAGGTGCCCCCACCTCCAGTTCCGGTGTTGACTGTGTGACTTGCTTCTTAGGGTGAACCTGGCGTGAAGGGGGAAGAAGGAGAGAAAGCCGCCGCTGCAGAGGTAACTGTGCCTGCCTGCCATGTTCCCTCCCGCCTCCTTGGCTGTGAGCACTGTCACGGAGGGCAGATACCCCACAGATCTGCACTGACCCGCAGCCGGCCCTGAGCTGGGTGCTGGGCCACCGGGAGTATGGGGTCCCCGTCCTGAGAAGTTCACAGCCCAGTGGGGAACTTAGCTGAGTACAGCAGTGATTGCAAGAGAGTGAGAAGGTGGCTGGGTGGGGATGCCACAGAGGGTGATTGGCCCTTGGGGGGCTTCCCGAGACAGGGAGAGGAGTCACAGACTTGTAGGAAAGACAGTCTCCCTGGAGGAGGAGGCTTCAGGCTGCGGAGTCCCTCTCAATGGACTGGGTTCTCCCGTGAATGGCATCTGGGCATGGACATGCCCACAAGGTCAAGGGCGCTGGGGGACTGAAAGGGACAGAGCTGCTGGATGTGGGACAGGATGGATGGAGGAAGAGGGACTTGCAAACTGGGAATCTGAGGAGAGAAGATTGGAGCAAGCAGAGGCTGGGGCCGGCGGGGAGGGGGAAGCTGGGGCATGGGCTTGGCTGTGGGGACCTGTGGCTTCTGGGAGGAGGAGGGGAGGCTGAGGCTGGGGTCGTGGCTGAAGGGGATGAAGGGCTCATTTGAGGTCCAAAGTCAAACTCCTCTCAGCTGGCCCTGAGCTGGGTGCTCGGCCACCAGGGATACAGGGTCCTTGCCCTGAGAAGTTCACAGCCCAGCAGGGGACACAGCTGAGGACAGCAGTGATTGCAAGAGAATGAGAATGCTGTTGCTGCCTGGGGACCGGCAGGGGAGGCCTTGAAAGCTCAAAATGAAAGTGCCTGAGAGGGGTGTCCCCTGGGTGTGTCAAAGCTGGGTGGGCAAAACAGAAGGGCCAGGGTGGGTCTGGGGGACCTTCAGGAGGTCCTTGCAAGACCAGAGAAAGGGAAGAGGCTGGAATGAAGGCGCTGTGGGGGGTGCAGGAGGCAGTGAGAGCGGCTGAGGCATGAGCCTGATACACTGGTCCCTCACAGCCGTACTCTGAGAGGTGACCGTGACCCCCTCCATTTCATAGCAGCAACCTGCCCTGGCCTGTAATCCCAGCACTTTGGGAGGCTGAGGTGGGAGGATCGCTTGAGCCCATGAGATCAAGACCAGCCTGGGAAACGTAGCGAGACCCAATTTCTTAAATAATAATAATAATAATAATAATAATAATAATAATGAGACAGGTATGGTGGCGTGTGCTTGTAGTCCCAGCTACTTGGGAGGCTGAGGCAGGAGGATCGCTTGAACCCAGGAGGTTGAGGCTGCAGTGAGCTGTAATCGTGCCACTGTACTCCAGTCTGGGCAACAAAGCAAGACCCTGTCTCTAAAAACTAAAAATAAAAAATAAAAATAAACTAAAAAAAATAAAAATAACAAATAAAAAACCACCTATGACTTAGGAACATGAGGCTCAGACCCTTGGTCTCCCCTTCCCTGAGTTGGGGACAGGACACTGACATCCCCATCCCAGACCCTGTAACTGGCTCAACTTCCCATTGCCTTTGGCCCCCTGGTAGGCAGACTTTTCTCCTATAACCCAGTAGGATGCTTTTTGGCTTCCTTTTGTTTCATTTTAAGCTAAATTAATCTGAACGTAAGACAGACCTGTCATGTTACACCAGCAAAAGGCACCCGTTCTGCTGCCAACTCCCAGGGCTGGGCAGGATGGGGACAACGGCTTTGTCTCCTCACATCCCTTTTCTTTTCAGAGTGGCCTTGACACCTGCCTTCTCCATAAGTCAGCACCCTGTCTTGGCTCATTCAGGTGTCTCTGTCCAGAAGGTCTTCTGCCCGTGTGTAGACCGGGCCCTTGAAATATAGACTCCGCCATTGTGCCAGCGTGCCAGCCTGCCCGCCTGCACTGTGAAGTAGTGGCTTTCTCTGCTGTCTTTCTTGCCTGGCGCGGCCACACCTACCCTGCCCCCTGCCTGCTGTTTGGTGGAGAGCTCTTGGTTGGGCGTTCAAGGAAGGAAACAAGCAAAGAACCTCCTACCTTCAGGCCCTGGGATAGGTGCTCTGTCCTGGTTAGGGTATTTTCAGGGCGTGCCGGGGAAGCTGACAGGCAGCTGTGGTGGAAGGAAAAGCCCAGGCTAGAGGCCAACAGGTGTGGATCTGCAGTCTGGATCGACTGCTTTGCCAGGCTGTGTGGCTGTAGGGAGGTTGCCTGCCCTCTCTGTGTTTCAAGTTCTTTGTCTGTGAACAGGGTTTGAAGCCCTGCCTGGCACATAGTTGATGATGTTCAGTCTATGCTTGTTTGCAGTGGTGAGGGTGTCAGGTGGGAAGAGGCAGGGGTGGAGGATTTGAGGACACATACACTGTATCAGGATGGCCCTGAACCCCTCCTCACAGCCGGCCCTGACCCTGGCCGTTTCCTCCCCGCCAGGGTGAGGGGGTGCAGCAGCTGAGAGAGGCCCTGAAGATCCTGGCAGAGCGAGTCCTCATCCTGGAGCACATGATTGGGATCCACGGTGAGCAGTGACCAGGACCAGCAGGCTGGGCATCTCCCCTCCCTCCTTCCTCTCCCTCCCATGCTGCCTCTGGTCTCTGGTTTCCCTCTCTGACCCCTAGTCTGACCCTGCCCCTCCCCTGCTCAAAGACCCTCAGTGGCTCCCTGCTGCCCTTGACGGACTTCCACGTGCATCAGCCCAGTTTCCCAGCCCCTCCCTAGTATAGCCATGGTGGCCAGAGCCCTGCCAAGCCATGTTGAGGCCCCTCCCACCTCCATGCCTTTGCTTGGGCCATCCCTCTGCCTGGTGAGCACTGACTGCCACTTCAGGACCGCTCAAAGATCTCTGCCTCTGTGAAGCCTTCTCTGAACCCTTCTCTTTGTCCCTATGGCGCTCTGGGGAGCCTTCCATTCCATGCTGGGATGGTGTTTCTGTGACCCTCTGGGAGTCCCTTGTGCAGAACAGTAAATGGTGCTTCTGCAGGGCCTGGAGCACAGGCCCATCAGCATTTGTTGGAGAATGAATGGATGAATGAATGGGTGAATGGACAGCTGGGTGGGTGGGTGAGTAAGTGAACGAATGGCTGGTTGCCTGGATGAATGTATGAATGGGTGGATGCATAGATAGATGAATGAATGAATGGTTGAATGGACAGGTGGAT
Organism: Macaca fascicularis; assembly: GCF_037993035.2. NCBI lineage: Eukaryota > Metazoa > Chordata > Mammalia > Primates > Cercopithecidae > Macaca > Macaca fascicularis. The sequence goes on from NC_088377.1 coordinate 50,212,575, forward strand.
AGATGGATGAGTAAGTGAATGGGTAGAGGCATGGATAAATAAATGCATAGGTGGATGGATGGATGGACGGATAAGTGGACAGGTATGTGGGTGAATAAGTGAGTGAATGGATGAATGGATGGATGGATGGATGGATGGATAGGTGGATGGGTAAATGAGTGAATGAATGGATAGGTGCATAGATAAATGAATGACTGAGTGGATGGATGGATGGATGGATGGATGGATAGATGGATGGATGGATCGATGAGTGGACAGGTGGGTGGGTGGATAAGTGAGTGGATGGATGGATGGATGGATGGATGGATGGATGGGCAGGTAAATGAGTGAATGAATGGATAGATGCATAGATAAATGAATGACTGAGTGGATGGATGGATGGATGGATGGATAGATGGATGGATGTATGAGTGGGCAGGTGGGTGGGTAAATGAGTGAATGAATAGAATCATGGATGAATTAATGAATGGGTGGATGGATGGGTGAGTGACAGGTAGGTGGGTGAATAGGTGAGTGGATGAATAGATGGATGGATGGATGGATGGATGGATGGATAGGTGGATGGGTATGAGTGAATGAATGGATAGATGCATAGATAAATGAATGACTGGATGGATGGATGGATGGATGGGCAGGTAAATGAGTGAATGAATGGATACATGCAAAGATAAATGAATGACTGAGTGGATGGATGAATGGGTGAATGGATGAATGGATGGATACACAGATGGATGAATGGGTCAATGGACAGGCGGATGGGTGAATGAGTGAATGGATGGATGGATGCATGGATCCATGAATGAATGCATCAGGAGCTGAAAGCCTGCTGCTGCCTTGCTTTTCCATGCTGGACAAGAGCATCTCTCCGCAGCCACGTATCATGATCAAAGGTGCCCCCAAGTGTTCCTAAGCCTCTACCTCGAGTCCACCCTTCTGCTCTCCTTCCAGATCCCCTGGCCTCCCCGGAGGGAGGTTCTGGCCAGGATGCCGCCCTAAGAGCCAACCTCAAGATGAAGAGGGGTGGCCCCCGACCCGATGGGGTTCTTGCTGCCCTGCTTGGGCCCGACCCTGGACAGAAGAGCTTGGACCAGGCCAGCAGCAGGAAGTGAGAGCCCACTGCTCCAGGACACCCTGTCCTGGCTAGACACCCAGCCCCAGAGGCCTGAGCCACCGCTGGTTCCTAAAGATGCCCCCAGGGGAACTGGGCTCCAGGCATGGATGATTGTGAGGACCTGGGGGGCTTTGGGGACAGATAATGTCTCCAGGGGCAGGGTCTGGAGGGGCCAACACCCTCATCAGAGCCCTTCTCTGGCCTTGCCCCTCCCCCACCCCCACTCCCGGCTGGAGACGGGGTCTGGGTGGGCTGGGTGCTGGGAATAAGAATAATCCTAATACCCATCATATATTGAGTCCCTGCTGTAACTGGCCCTGTCCAGGGAACTTTCCTTACGTTGTCTCATATTTAACCCTTAGGAGGTAAGCTTATTATCCCCACTTCACAAGGGGACCGACGCTCGGATGGTAGAAATAACCCTCCCTTGGCCACCAGGTCATGGGTGGCAGGGGCGGGATTTGAACCCAGGCCCCTCAGTTCCTGAAGCCATGTTCTCTCGACCCTGCCAGCTTCCCCTCTTCGCGAGAAAACTCAGACAGGGAGGGTGCAGGGCCAGGATGGTTCCTTAAGGCAAGCAGGGTTGCGGGGAGGCTGGGCCAGCCGGTCTGAGGGGATAGGCAGGGTCCTGCAGGGCCTGGGGCTTCCATTCCTCAACCCCCTTCCCCACTGGCTGGGGGGGCGCGGCCTGGCCTGCAGCTGCTCTCAGAGGCCAGGGAGATCCTGAATAAGTCACTGCCAGCCACGCAGACTTGAGGACCCTGAGAGAGCAGCACTGGGGGTGCAAGGGCCCCCCAAAACCAGATCGGCATCACCGGCCACTGCCTCCCAGCCTCACTGAGCCCACCCGCCCTCTCTGGGTCCGTCCCATCCCTGCGCCGGAGGCAGCATTTCATGGGCGTGTCTGTCAGAGGTGGGACTTTCAGCCTCTACCCCACGAGTTCGTCTCTCAGGGGACTCTGTAGGTTTGCTACTTTTGCATGGCACAGCAAGTCCAATGTCCCCTTTGCAAACTGCAGAGAGGGAAACAGAGTCCCAGGCCTGCTGGGAAGAGATGCTCCTGCCTCCCACCTTCCAGAGTTGGGGAGCCTGGCAGGCTCCACGGCAGGCACCAGGTCCCTAGCAGCCCAGAGCAGCTCTGATTGGAGCCCTCAAGGCCTCTGGGGCCCGGGTCTCTGTGATCAGCTCAGCCCTGGTGCTCCTCTCTTGCTGGACTGGGACCTGGGACACAGCCACGACAGCAAACTCAGAGAATTGAAGGTGCTGGCGCCACCCTGGGGCACTCTGTCTTCACAGCAGGAGTGACTGTCTCCAGTGCTCTTGGTACTCCTGTTCGGCTGTGGCCTGGTCCCTCTGGGCCCTGGGATCTTCTTTTGGCCCTTGAGGCAGGTCTGGAGAGGCAGTCTGTGTCTTCATGGAGGGGCGGTCAGAGGCGGGCGGGACCACCAGCCTGTAGCGTTATTATTGTATCTGACAATAAAGGTGCTCTCCCCACTGTGGGTCTGTTTGTGTGGTGACAGCAAGAGGCTGGTCTGCATCTCACCGGCCAGGTGCCAGGAAAGCTGTGAGCAGCTCCAGCCAGGCCCGGGGTGACCACAGGGCCTCTGTGGCAGGAAGGTCCAGCTCTGCCCTCAGGACCTCCAGGGAAGGGGCTGGGAGTGACACACAACAGGCAAGCCCCAGATTGGGGCTTAGCCTGCAAGGGTTCTCGGCTTCACCCAGGAAAGAATTCAAGGGCAAGCTGGAGGTAGGAGAAACAGCTTTATTGGAGGGGCAGGGTTACAGCTCCATGAATCCTCCTGCAGAGCAGGGCTTCCCCCCAGGCAGAGAACAGCAGTTCAGGGTAGTTCTGCACCATATTTATACCTACTTTTAATTGCATGCAGATTAAAGGCTGGTTTATGCAGAGATTTCTAAGGAAAGGGTGGTCATTTCTGGGTCATCGGATCTTTGCCACGGAAAAGGGCAGTAGCTCCTGAGTGTTGCCATGGCGATAGTAAACTGACATGGCACACTGGTGGGCATGTCCAATGGAAAGATACTTCCACTCTGTCCCTGTTTTAGGTAGTCCTCAATTAGGTCCTGTGTCTGAGCCGTCCCTCCAGAGTCAAAATCTGTTTCTTACCTCCAGAGGGTGAGGGAGGCCCCTTCAAAGGCCACCTCACCTTCCACCCAACCACACTGTCTGTAAGCTGGGCCTGGCCCCCAGCTCTGCAAGAAGGTGAGTTAAGTTGGGGTGGCCTCGGGGCTCTGGGAGGAGCAACCCTGATCCTGCTCCATGCTCCTGTCCAGGACTGGGGTCAGTGACATATCAGAGACCCCAGGGAGGCCCATATACCCCGATGACAAGTCCCAGGTACAACACAGGGACCCAAACCACTGCTGAATCACCCTGTGACCTTTGTAGGTATTAAGCTCTTGCCCTGTGTGTTAGTCTGTTCTCACTCTGCTGATAAAGATATACCCGAGACTGGGTAATTTATGGTAATTTACAAAGAAAAAGACGTTTAATGGACTCACAGTTCCACGTGGCTGGGGAGGCTTCACAGTCATGGTGGAAGGGGAAAGGCACGTCTTACATGGCAGCAGGCAAGAGAGAATAAGAACCAAGCAAAAGGGTTTTCCCCTTATAAAACCATCAGATCTCGTGAGACTTACTTATCCACTACCATGAGAACAGTATGGGGGAACCGCCCCCATGATTAAATTACCTCCCAACGGGTCCCTCTCACAACACATGGGAATGATGGGAGCTACAATTCAACATGAGATCTGGGTGGGGACACACCCAAACCATATCACCCCGTGCCCAGTGCCCAGCTACAAAGAGAACCCTGCCTACCTCTGCCTGGAGCTTGAAATCCTATAGAGAGGGTGAACGTTAAACACCACAGCAGGCCAGGCGTGGTGGATCACACCTGTAATCCCAGCACTTAGGGAGGCCAAAGTGGGAAGATTTCTTGAGGTCAGGAGTTCAAGACCAGCCTGGGCAACATAACAAGACCCTGTTGCTACAAATTAAAAAAAAAAAAAAAGTTAGCCTGGCGTGGTGGTGGCTTGTACCTGTAGTCCCAGATACTTGGGAGACTGAGATGGGAGGATCACTTGAGCCCAGGAGTTGGAGGCTGCAGTGAGCCATGATTCCGCCATTGCACTCCAGCCTGGGCAACAGAGCGAGATCCCATCTCTAAAAAATAAACATAAAAAAGCACCACAGCAATCGTGTGGAGGAAGGAGATTCCAGGCTGCTCTGAGAGTCCAGGACCCAGAGACCAAAAGGGCAAAGAGAGCAGAGAAACAGAGAGAAAGAGGGAGGGAAGGGAAAAGAGAGACAGAGAAAGAGGCGAGAGGGAGAGAGAAACAAGAGACAGAGACAGATAGATTGTCTGCCAGAGCTTCATCTGTCTTTATTTGCTGGTGAATAGGCGACACGTTCCTTAAGCCAGAGCCTCTTCTTCCAGGCCCCATTGGCTCTGGGATGCTTCCTCCAGCCACAGGTCCTGGGCCCAGCAGGCGCAGTTCTTTCAGCAAACAGGGAGACCCGGGGTGGGGCAGGTGCCTGAAGTCAAACCTTGGCAGGAACCACTGGGCAACTGTCCCAGGCAGGGAGTGTGAGTATGTGTAGGCTGGAGAAATGTCCTCACTCCTTTTATTCCTTTTGCCAGGGCAGGAGTTACAAAACCACGTATCATTCCTTCCTTCCTTCTTTCTTTCATGTAACGAATCTTTTATTGATCACCTTAATTGAACCAGGCCCTGAGAACTTCCCATGAACAAAAGACAGGAATCTCTGCCCTCAATGAACCCACACTTCAAGGGGAAGAAGTCAAAATAGGTAATAAACAGCCTGGACAACATTGTGAGACCCCATCTCTTAAAAAAAAAATTTAGCCAGATGTGGTGGCATGACCTGTTGTCACAGCCACTTGGAGGCTGAGGCAGGAGAATCACTTAAGCTTGGGAGGTCAAGGCTGCGGTGAGCCGAGATCACACCACTGCACTCCAGCCTGGGCAACAGAGCAAGACTCTGTCTCAAAAACAAAACAAAACAAAACCAAAATAGGTGATAAGTGTATATATATATATATTTTTATTTTTTTATTTTTTATTTATTTATTTATTTTTTTGAGACGGAGTCTCGCACTCTGTCACCCAGGCTGGAGTGCAGTGGCCGGATCTCAGCTCACTGCAAGCTCCGCCTCCCAGGTTCACGCCATTCTTCTGCCTCAGCCTCCGAGTAGCTGGGACTACAGGCGCCCGCCACCGCACCCGGCTAGTTTTTTGTATTTTTAGTGGAGACGGGGTTTCACCGTGTTAGCCAGGATGGTCTTGATCTCCTGACCTCGTGATCCACCCGCCTTGGCCTCCCAAAGTGCTGGGATTACAGGCTTGAGCCACCGCGCCCGGCCGTGTATATATTTTTAAAGCCAGTAAGATGATAGGCTAGAAACCTAGCCGTGTTCAGATGATCAGCAATATGGAAGCGCTGAGGACTGGGAACTGACTATTAGTCTCATTTTTTAATTTTTAAAAATTATTTTAATTTTTTTTGGGTGAAAAAATACCTCCTCTCCTCGAGGAAGTAGACCAGCAGGCATTCATTCCCCCAGACCCAGTGGCAGAGATGGGATCCTAAGAGAGAGACTTGCCTGCATGGCCCAGGACACCAAAATGTCCTGCCCCAGAGCTGCCCCCTCTCCCCGCTGAGGTCTTCTTCCTTCTGTCTCAAGGGCAGACCCCACGCCCACTGACGCCTTTGTCTTTCGACCAAGGGGCTGCTGAGTTTGAAGGTTGTGAACTGAGCTTAGACGCTCTAGGTGGGCACCCTCAGGTGCACCCTGAGAAGACCCCTGCCAGGCAAGGTGGAAGTTAGTGAGGGAAGCAGAAGGGCTGGAGGACGACAGGGGCTGACTCTCCCCGGCCATCACCTTCCAGCACGAGACTCTGACAGTCACAATTCCAACGTCAAACCTGGCCTTCCAGGTCCTTGGAAAGGAATACCTGTCAAAGTAGGAAGACAGAGCCTGTTTTACTTAACAGCTGGTTAGCTCAATGCATAGCTTTTTTTTCTCTTTCTCTCTCTGTCGCCCAGACTGGAGTGCAGTGGCGTGATCTCGGCTCACTGCAACCTCCGCCTCCCAGTTCAAACAATTCTCCTGCCTCAGCCTCCCGAGTAGCTGGGATTACAGGTGCCCGCCACCACACCCAGCTATTTTTTTCCCCCTGTATTTTTAGTGGAGATGGAGTTTTACCATGTTGTCTAGGCTGTTCTCGAACACCTGACCTCAGGTGATCCACCCGCCTCAGCCTCCCAAAGTGCTGGGATTACAGGTGTGAGCCACTGCGCCCGGCCTCGATGTGTGACTTTTAAATAGACTCATGGGATGCCTTCATTTGTCCTCTGGTCCCTGGATCCTGCCATAGGAGGATGGGACCAGCAGAGTCTACGGGGAGGGGGAGAGGGCTGTATGAGGAATGTTTGGGGAAAAAGAACTTCCAAGCTCCTGCCAGCAGGGTGGACAGGCCAGCCAGAAGTGTGTTGGATGGAGCCAGGGTGGCAGATACTATGGGTCCCAGAGGAGGTCTGAGACAGGGCTGAGGGAGAAGGTCTCCCCCAAGGGGCTGGGCGTGAGTTGGTCCTTAATATGGTGAGGACAGATCCAGTGCTAAACAGTGAAATGTGTCACCTCCTTTAACGTCACAGCCACCTCTCTCATTCTGGGGCGAGTCAACTGAGCCCCAGAGAGGTTATGTAACTTCCTCAAGGTCACACAGGCAGTTGGCGGTGAAGCTGAGTTCCAGACCAGGTCTGTGGGACTTGGGGAGCCATGCTCTGCCCCGCCGAAAGAGGTTCTGGAATGAAAAGCAGAGTTCACATAAACCCAGGGGTGGTGCTGCCGAAGAGGCCAAGTGTGAGCAAAGGCTAGGGGCAGATGAAGGGCAGAGCAGATTTGGGTAAGGGTGGAATGAATCTCCCGGGACACTGAAGCAGCTGCCAGGTCGGGGATCCCGGAGGACTGTGATGCTGGAGGGAGAGGAAACTGACCCCTAAGAGTCAGCAGAGGAGGCAGGGTCTTGGTCTGGCCTCTCTGCACCGTCTGGCTGTAGAATGACCTTTCTGAAGTGCAAGCCTGGCATCACTCGTCCCTCACTCATGAATCTGCTGTGGCTCCCCTGTTCCTGGCCTCAAGCCTGAGCTCTGCCCCCTGGTGCTGTCACCTGGGTCCCTGTCCTGGCCGCCTTCTGCACACATAGAGGCTGCAGCTGCAGGAGTCAGCCAGGAGGTCTGCCCATTGCCTGGTCTCATCTCTGTCCAGGCGTGGAGGCTGGCTCCCCAGTACAAAACAGCGCTAAGTATCTGCAGGAAAAGGGACAGCGCTGTTGGGGGAAGGGCCTCAAAGCCCCAAGGGGAGCCTAGCTCTTTGGCCTTGTGTGACCTCCTCAAATCTTCTCCTCCTCTCACCTCTGCAGCCACGGAGACAGGGCAGGCCCATCTGATCCTCTCCCCAGCATCAGAAAGGTCCTTGTGTGCATGTGTGGACACCGCCGCCTGCATTTCCAAGCTGTCCACAGGGCCCAAGACTCGGCGTAGGAAGCAAAGCATCCTGGGCTCTCAGCTAGGATGCTGCAGGGCTGGACCGCAGTCATCCTCGTCTGCCCAAAATTGCCCTCCCTCCCTATGGCCTCCTGGGGAAAGGGGACTCACCAGGGTCAGCCCAGTCCTGGCAGGAGCCTCCAGGTCCCTTCCTGGCTCACAGCTGAGCTTTGAGAGCCAGAGCTGGGGAAGGGCTGGCTAGAGCCCTCACTGCCTGTGTGCCCAGAGCTCCCAGTCTGAGGCCACCTGCCTGGGCACTAAGGAGGGATAATTAGCACAGCCCCTGTTCACCTCGCCCCGCCCTGCTCCACCCTGTCCCCACTTTGCCTGACCCAGACATGGCTGTCTCAAATTTCCTGCCTGTCTCCTCTGCTCTGGTGCCTCTGCCTCCGGCGGCTGCTTCCTGCGCACACCCCGTCTGTGGCCCGGCGTCCAGATCAAACCTGACATTTCTTCTGAAATGCCAACTGACTCTAGCCCCTGCTATACATGTGTGTGCATATGCAAGTGTGTGCATGCATAAAAATGAGTGTATTCATGTGTGTGCACATGAGAATGCACATGCATAAGAATGAGTGTGTTTTGTGTGTACACATATGTGCACATGTGTGCATGTGTAAAAGTGTACTTGCATGAGAATATGTGTGTATGTCCAGTGCATATACACATATATGCACGTGTGTGTGCTTGAATATGTGTGTGTGGGTATGCGTATCTGCTACAGTGTGTACGCACCTGGGCACATGTGTGCCTACAGGGTGTGTGTGGTGGGGAAGGGACTGACACCACTTCAGTAACACCTTTTTTTTTCTCTCTCTCTTTTTTTTTGTTTTGTGTTTTGAGGCTAAGTCTCACTCTGTCACCCATGTTGGAGTGCAGTGGCACAATCTTGGCTCGTTGCAACCTCCACCTCCCAGGTTCAAGCGATTCTCCTACCTCAGCCTCCCGAGTAGCTGGGACTACAGGCGTGTGCCACCACGCCCAGCTAATTTTTGTATTTTTAGTAGAGACGAGGTTTCACCATGTTAGCCAGGCTGGCCTTGAACTCCTGACCTCTGGTGATCCTCCTGCCTTGGCCTCCCAAATAGCTGGCATTACAGGCATGAGTCACCACACCCAACCAGCTAATGCCTTTTCTTCCAAAGCCTCTCTCCTAGGGACTATAACTCATTTGAGCCATAGTCCTTGGTGCACCCGAGGCCCTGGACTGTGACTGAGTTCTCTGGCACTGTGGGACCCTCTTGTCCTCATCCTTTCAGCCCAGCTGAGCCCTGGGGTGGAGCAAGGCTGCAGGCTCAGACAGGACCCTGCCTCGGAGCCTCCCCTCTTCTAGTGTAGGAGGCCCAAGGGTCTCCCCGGCAGGCAGGCTTGCTTTGGGACCCAGAATCTGGGCCTGAAAGCAACTTCTCAGTCCCCAGCCAGGCACCCCTGCCTGCCCCGCGGCAGTTGCCACCAGCCAGAGAAGAAAGTCAGGACCCCCCGAATCAGTCAGTAACTCTGGCAAGGGCTTGACCTGATGGCCTCAGTGTGGAAGTGGCCCGGGTTGGGCTGAACCTCAGAGGTTCACACGAAGACACGCTGTTCTTAGCCTATTCCTGGCATGTCCTGAAAACCCACAAGGGGCAATTCTCCTACCAGAGTGGCAGAAAGAGCCCGACTCTGGCTTTAGGCTCAGCCAAGGGTGGTCAAGGTGCCATTGGGGTCCCCCAGCTTCACTCCTCATCTCCCTAAATCCAAAGCACACCCTCCCAGCTCTGTCTCTTCCAGTCACCTATGAGTGTCCTGTGGGCCAGGTCACGTCTGCGTCCCCAGCTCAGGCCAGGTGCAGAACAGATGAATCACTGCAAATGAATCACTGGCACATGACAGGACATTCATGATTGGGGCGTGGCTTCTTCCTTGACACTGGTACATGGCGGGACATTCACAATGGGTTTGTGGCTTCTTCCCTGACACTGGTACATGGTAGGACATTAACGATGGGGACATGGCTTCTTCCCTAACCCTAAGAGGCCATGTTGGAGGTTATAGGCAGGGGCAGGTGGGAGCCAAGACAGGCCTACATCAGAACAGAAGCCCCCTCCCCACTCCAACCCTCCACGCCTGCAGTTCCAACCACTCCTGAGGTTCCTGGAACACCTCTCTCCCAGACCGGCTTTATGGATTGTAAAAAAAGAATTTCATGAGGTTTTCAATTAATTGAATTCTGGGGAGATTTATTTCCAATGTTATTAATAAATTCTAATGCCACCTATAACTTTCAAAATTAACTTGTAATCGGTGCATTGTAAAAGGCAAATTAAATACTTTTTCAGGCAAGGGCTGGCAAATTTAATGAGCCGATGTGTCCCGAGGGAGATGGCCGGGCTCACACATCCCGTCAAATACTCCTGCCATCAGCAGATGAGAGTGTGATCTGGGTGAGTGACAACTGGACCTCTGCATCCTCATCTGTAAAAAGGGATCACAGAACCTGCCTCCAGAACCCTCAGATACCTGGAGTTGATGCCGTTTTTTATTCATAGACAAATACAACGAAGGGGCCCTATGGCAGTTAACTTTATGTGTCGACTTGACTGAGCCATGGGGTGCCCAGATAATTGGTCAAACACACCTGCCCTGCCCAGGTCAATTCATCTGGTCAGTCTACAGGAGAGTGGGGGCAGGCCAGCCTCTGCCTCCTTCTGAATAGAGAACAAGCACGGCAGTGAGGACGGCAGGGAAGACAAGGAGCAGGGATCCCAGGGAGGACTGCCAGGCTCACTGGAGGGAGGAGAGTCCTCCCCTAGGAAGGGACACAGCTGAGGAGTCTGAGAGACTTAGTAGGAGTTGTCTGGGTGAAGGAGAAGGCAGAGCAAGTTGGGGAGGCGCTAGCACGTGCAAAGGCCCGGTGGTGTGAGAAGGGGAAAAGCACTGGAAATTGTTGGAAATGCTCTAGGGTGAAGCCAGCAGGGGAAATATGAAAATGTGGGCTTATTACAAGGCTACAGGGATCTCAGGGGACCCCAAGGACAGGGACTGGAATCAGAACAGGCCCCAAGAAAGCAGTACCGGATCTGAGTTAGTCCCAAGGTCTCAGTGGCAGCAGGAGATTATTGATTCCCTTGGGCTCTGCCTGTTGCCTGTTTGTCCCTGTTTTTGTGGCAATGTGTCATTTTGTCTCAGCCTCATAGCTTCAGCCTGTTCATGACTTCTGCTGCTTCTTATGGCTTGCCATAAGAAGGCATCTCTCCTTCAGCAACAGTCAGCTTTGCTGTGACCCGATATTCAAACTGGGTGTCAAGCACCTTCATTGTCTCCTCAGGGACACAGCACACAGGCTCCCTGGGGCCTCTCTAAAGGTGGAGTTCTCAGTCAGTACCTGGTACTGTAACAAATATCCCATTGACCTGAGGGCGACATTTCTCACAGCTCTAAAGGCTGGGAAGTCCAAGATCAAGGTGCCAGCAGATCCAGTTCCTGGTGAGGGCTCTCTTTCTGGTTTGCAGACGGCTGCCCTCTTGCTGTGTCTTCACATGGTGGGGAAAGAGAGAGAGGAAGCAAGCTCCGTTGTGTCTCTTCACATAAGGACATTAATACCCTTATGAGGGCCCCACCTGCATGAGCTCATCTAAACCTAATCACCTTTCAAAAGTCCCACCTCCAAATATGATCGCACTGGGGATTCAGGCTTTAACATACAAATTTTAGAGACACATAAACAAGTGGTCCACGGCAGTAGAATGCCTTGTCCTTGTAGGCAGACAAGGACAGACCTCGGTCTGGTCTCCCCTAGGCCTAGATGCAGATACCTGATAAGGAGGGAGGATTCCAGGGAACCAAGTTCAGAAGCCTCATAGAGCAGGAAGTATGGGTTTTGTGGCCTGTTGATGGCAGAAGCTTCTATCTTAGGCTTAGGGTCTCCAGCAAGGCTCTTGTTGGGCAAACAGTGCAGTCTTTGCTTTGTTTTATATCAGAGCTACATTTTCAAACATAACCATCCCACACCCACTCTCCAGCTATTCAAGGACTTTGATGACATCCCTCCAGTTTCTCAGGATGTAACAGCGGCAAATCACTGTGCACTTTCTCACTTGCTGCCCATGATCCCCCATGCTCCAACAGCCAAGCAGGCCCATATTGGGCATGAAAGGATCTTGGCCTTAATTTTTCTTCTGCCTCGTGGCTATAAAGGGAGCATTTTTTTTTCCCCAAAAAAGACAAAACCAAAAGGTGCATCTTAATTAGGGAAGATGTGCAGTGAGACCAGACTGAACTCTGCCAGGCACCAGTCTCTCACTGTGTGTGCACAGTGCTTTTAAGGCAGCCCCGTTGCCATGGCAATTACCACATCTCAGCTTACTGAGGTGGCGTTGCAAACCTGTAGGGAAGAAACGGATTATTCAATAAATGATGCCGGGACATTTGGTTAGCTATTTGGAAGGAAATAAAATTAGCTCTTTCCTTCACACCATACATTCATATAAATTCCAGAGGATTTAAATAATTAAATGTAAGAAAGGGAAATCATTAAAAAGCAAACAAATGTTTGATCTTGTGGGTACATGAAGACATTTTAAACCTAAAGCAGTAGAAAAAAATAACAAAGGTTAAGGTAGAATTTAATACATAAAATTTAAATCTCTGTTTTAATAATTATTTAGTTTATTTTATTGGGAAACTGCAAACAAGAATAAAATGGTTGCAAGAAATATGACAAAAGATTAATACCTCTAATATGTAAAAAGTAATTACAAATCAATAAGAATGAACATTCCAATAGAAAAATAGTGAATGAGAAATGCTCAGAAGATGAAATAAAAATATGTAATAAAATATTTAAAAATATTCAGCTTCATTGGTCATCAAAGAAATGCCCATTAAAATATCAATGAGATTTTTTCCTAGAGCTTATCAAAGAAGGTTTAAATATAATTATAGCACTCAATCTCATTGAGTGGAGTAAAACTGAGTATTCCTATTCATTTCACATGTGAAAATACAAGTTGGTATAAAATTTCTAGGAAAAAAATTAACTTCACGCCACAAGAGATTTTAAAATGTTCATACTATTCAGCTGGTAATTTCACTCTGAAGATGTCCTAAGGTGCTGTCCAGGATTGAAGCCAAAAATGTAAATGTGATAATATTCACTGTAAGTATTTAATAGAAGTTTATAATTTACTAAAACACATGGGCATGGTTAAATAAATTATGGTACATAAATATGATGAAATACTGTGCAGCCATTAAAATAATATTTTGAATAATATTTAATAGCATGGAAATATGTCTATGATATAATGTTAAGCGGAAAATAGTATACCATTTGGGTTTCTTAGCTGCCAGCAATAGAAACCCGCTCTGGCTGTCTGGATAAAGCAGAAAAGGAATTCACTGGAAGAAAATTGTAGGGCTTGGAATCAACAGGAACACAGGAGAACTAAACTGAGAAAGAAAGAAAAATAGAGAAAGAAATAGAGGAAGAGAGAGAAAGCAAAGAAATATAGAGAAAAGAAAGAGAGAAAGAAGAATGAATGAAAGAACCAAGGAAGGAAGGAAGGGAGTAAAAAGGCAAAACAGGGCAAACATCCATCAACAGCTCTACTCATGGTACCAACGTAGACATATGGTATGATCCCAAGTCAAGGCAAAATTGGCTGTTCAGAAATACCAAATTCACCCGGGAATCTCAGTGCTCCAACCCTTGCAATGTTTCCTTCTTACTCACACAAAGTAAGTACTTACCAGGTTGGGCAGCCTTTCACCACCTTGTAGCCCAGCCATGGAAAGAACATAGCCTCTGAGATTGTCACAACAGGGAAGACAGATGGAGGAGGCTCCATGGGAGTGATGCTGCCGTTTCTGTTCACAGTCCATTGGTCAGCAGTAGTCATATGGCCCCCAACCTCACTGCAATGGAGGCTGGGATAAAGAAGGCAGTGAGCCAGTTGAGGCTGCAATTTGAAACACATGGTACACTTAATTTAGGATAATTTGAGGAAGATTTAATTTCAAGGAGACTATTTTTAAAGGTGTGGGTGGGCTATAGAAGAACCAGAAGGGAGAATGTGGTGAGCTAGGGCTATTAACAGCCCAAAAGGATGAGGGTCAGATTGGATTTTCAAAATCTCAACTATGTGCTGTTTTTAAGTAGCAATTTTGAATAAAAGATCACTACAGAAAATTTGAAGCATACAGTTATCCAGCTTCACCCAATGGACAATATATAGAACACACGCCCACCAATTGCATAATATGTGCTCTTTTAAAGTGTACATGGAACATTTTCTAAAATAGACCATATGCCTAGCCATAAATAAATCTCAACAAATTTCAAATGATTAAAATAATAAAATATGTTTTCTGACTACATTGAAACTAAACTAGAAACTAATAACCAAAAAAAAAAATATATATATATATAGAAAATAACCCAAACCCTTGGAAATAATCCACATTCTTCTAGATAATTCAATATGTCAAAGAAGAAATCACAACAGAAATTATAAATTCATGGAAATAAAAACATAGCATACAAAATTTGTAGGATGCAGTTAGCACAGCTCTTAGAAGAAAATTTACAACTCTGAATACATTAGAAAAGAAAAAAGGTAGAAAATGAATGATCTATGCTTTAATCTCAAGATACTAAAGAAAAAACAGCATATTTAGAAAAAGGAGAAGGAAAACTAAAGGAAATAATAAAGATAATGGCAGAAATGAATAAAATCAAAAGCAAATGTACAAAGAAAATTTAAAAGCCACACATTGATTAAGATTAATAAAACTGATAAATACTTAGCAGGCTGGATCAAGAAAAAGAAAGGAGAAAACATAAATTAGCCATGCCAGGAGACATCACTACAGATCTCCAAGACTTTAATGATACAGTAAAAGGATATTGCCAACAGCTTTATGCCAATAATTTAAAAATTTAGATAAAATGGATAAATTCATTGAAAAACACAATGCATTAAAATTGTCCTAAGAAAAAATAAAAATTTGATACAATTTTATATCTGCTAAAGAAATTGAATTCATAATTAGAAATATTCCCACAAAGAAAACTCCAACCTCAGATTGCTTAAGTGTTGAATTCTACCAAACATTCAAGGAAACTCATACAGACAGACAGTAGATTAGTGGTCGCCAGGGGCTGGGGGGTACTTGCCTATTCTAGACATGTTATATAAATGGAATCATAAAATATGTGGTCTTTTGTGTCTGGCTTCTTTCATTTAGCATATTTTAAAGATTCGCCCAGGTTAAAAATGAATAAATAAAGCTTTATTCATTTTTATGGTTGCATACTATTCTACCATATAGATAAACCAGATTTTGTTTATCCATTCCTCAGTTGATCAACATTTGGGCTCTTTCTACTTTTTGACTATTATGAATAATGCTACTATGTACATTTTTGTACAAGTTTTTGTGTTGACACATGTTTTTGCTTTTCATGGATACGTATCTTAGAGAGGAATGGCAGGGCGGTTTGGTGACTTTCTGTTTAGCTTTTTGAAACACTGCCAAACTATTTTCCAAAGTGGCTGCACCATTTTACAATTCCACCATCAATGTATGAGGACCTCAACTTCTCTATATTCTCATCAACACTTGTTATTGCCTTTTTAAATTTTAGGCAAATTAGTGAACATGAAGTGGTGGGTTACTGTTTTGGTTTGCATTTTCCTAATGACTAAGAATACTGAGCATCTTTTCATGGCTTATTGGCCATTGTATACCTTTGAAGAAACGTCTGTTAAAATCCTTTGCCCACAACAGATCTCTACCTCCCACCATATAAAAAAGTGAACTCAAAATATATTATACACCTAAATGTGTGAGCTAAAACTATAAAACCCTTAGATGAAAACATTGATATAAATCTTGGTGACTCTGGATTAGGCAACTTGTGGACTGAAGTTTTAATTGGTATGTTTGCATTTTTACTGTTGAGTTGTAAGAGTTATTTGCATATTCTTGATAAAAAGTCCCTTATCAGGTATATGATTTATAAATATTTTCCTCCATTCTCTCATTCTGAGGGTTCTCTTTTTACTCTTTGACAGTACCTTTAGAACACAAAGGTTTTATTTTTGAGAAACTCCAATTTATCTAGTTTTTCTTTTCTTTCTGACACTTTGGGTGTCACATCAAATAAACCACTGCTTAATCCAAGGTCATAAAAATTTACACCTATGGTTTCTCCTAAGAGTTTTGTAGTTGAAGCTGTTACATGTAGGTCTATAATCTATTCTGAGATGGTTTTTACATGGTGGGAAGTAGGAGCCTGCTGTGGGTGGAATTGTGCTTCCATCAAAAGATATATTCGAATTCCAACTCCCAACACCTGTAAATATTACCTTGCTTGGAAATAGGGTCTTTGCAGATGTAAACAAGATAGCAGTGCACCTATATCCAACGACTGGTGTCCTTATAAGAACACCATGTACAGGGACATAGAGATACACAGGAAGAATGCCATGTGACAATGGAGGCAGAGATAAGAGCGAAGTGTCTGCAAACCAAGGATTGCAAAGTATCTCCAAGCCAGAAGCTAGGAGGAGGCAAGGAAGGATCCTCCCCAAGAACCTTCAGAGAGAGCATGGCCCTGTCATGACACCGTAATTTTGGACTTCCAGCATTCAGAACTGTGTGACAATACATTTCTTGCTCTTAAGCCATGAGGTTTAGAGTAATTTGTCATGGCAGTGAGGAAACTACCATGGGATCCAACTTCATCCTTTTGCAAGGGGATATCCAGTTTCCCCAGTCTTTTGTTTGAAGAGACTATTCTTTCTCCATCGAATAGTCTTGACACCCTTGTTGAACATCAGCTGATCGTAAGTGTGTTTATAGCTGGACTCCCAATTCGATTCTATTGACCTACATGTCTGTTCTTATACCAGCATGACACTATCTTGAGTATGGTATCTTAGCAGTTTTGAAATTAGGAAGTATACGTCCTCCAAATTTGTTTTTCTTTGTCAAAATTGTTGTGGCTAGTCCCAGTTCCTTGTATTTCCATAAGAATCTTAGCATTAGTTTGTCCATTTCTATCAAAAAAGCCAGCTGGAATTTTGATAGGGATTGATCAATTTGGGGAGCATTGCTATCTTAACAATATTAACTCTTTCAATCCACAAACATGAGATGTCTTTCCATTTATGTATTCTATTTAATTACTTTCAGCAATGTTTTACAGGTTCCCACATAAAAGTCTTGTACTACTTTTGTTAAACTTAATCCTAAGTATTTCCTTCTTTTTGATGCCACTGTAAATGGATTTGCTAAAACTCTTTCAGGTGGGCACAGTGGCTGACACCTGTAATCCCAGCAGTTTGGGAGGCCAAGATGGGAGGATCACTTGAAGCCAGGAGTTTCAGACCAGCCTGGGCAATATAGTGAGATCCCTTCTCCATTATAAATTTAAAAATTAGCTAGGTGCGGTGGCAAGTGCCTGTAGTCCCAGCTACTTGGGAGGATGAGGTTCGAGGTTTGCTTCAGCTCAGGAGTTTGAGGCTGCAGTGAGCTATGATTGCACCACTGCACTCCAACCTGGGCAATGGAGTGAGACCCTGTCTCCAAAAAAATAAATAAACAAAATAAAATGAAACATTTTCAGATTGTTTATTGCTAGTCTATAGAAGTAAAACTGATTTTTGTATGCCAACCTTATATCATGAAACTTTGCTGAACTTGTTTATTAGTTCTAATAGTGTGTGTGTATATTCTTTAAGATTTTGTATATACAAGATCGTGTCACCTGAGAATAGAAATGGTTTTATTTCTCTTTTTCCAAACTGGATGGCTTTATTTATTTTTCTTGCCTAATTACTCTGGCTAGAATCTCCAGTACAATGCTGAATAGAAGTAATGAGAGAGGACATCCTAGTTGTGTTCCTGATTTTAGGATAAAAACATTCATACTTTCTCCAGTAAATATGATGCTAGCTGTGGGTTTGTTTTTTTTTTTGTTTTTTTTTTTTGAGACGGAGTCTCGCTCTGTCGCCCAGGCTGGAGTGCAGTGGCGCTATCTCGGCTCACTGCAAGCTCCGCCTCCCGGGTTCACGCCATTCTCCTGCCTCAGCCTCCCGAGTAGCTGGGACTACAGGCGCCTGCCACCTCGCCCGGCTAATTTTTTTTTTTTGTATTTGTAGTAGAGACGCGGTTTCATTGTGTTAGCCAGGATGGTCTCGATCTCCTGACCTCGTGATCCGCCCGTCTCGGCCTCCCAAAGTGCTGGGATTACAGGCTTGAGCCACCGCGCCCGGCCAGCTGTGGGTTTTTTGTAGATACCCTTTTTCAGGTTAAAGTGGTTCCCTTATATTCTTAGTTTATTGTTTTGTTTGTATCATGACAGCGTGTTAGATTTTATAAAAAGCTCTTTCTGCACATTTTGAGATGGTCCTGTGTGTTTTGTCCTTTCTTCTATTAATACAGTGTATTACTTTGATTGATTTCAGATGTTAAAACAATCTTGCATTCTTGGGATGAATCCCACCTAGTGGTGATATATAATCGTCTTATATGTTCCTGAATTTGGTTTTCCAGTATTTTATTGAGGATTTCCATCTATGTTCATAATGGATACTAGTTCATAAATTTCTTTTCTGGTGACGTCTTTGTCTAGTTTTATTATCAGGGTAATACTGGTATCGTAGAACGAGTTGGAAAATGTTCTGTTAGCTCATATTTTCTGGAGGTTTTGTGAAGAATTTGAGTTTATTATTTGTGTTAGTCCATTTTCACAGTGTTATAAAGAACTACCTGAGACTGGGTACTTCATGAAGAAAAGAGGTTTAATTGACTCGCAGTTCCACAGGCTTACCAGGAAACATGACTAGGAGGAGGCCTCAGGAACCTTGCAGTCATGGTGGAAGACAAAGGAGAAGCAAGCACCTTCTTCACATGGCGGCAGGAGAGAGAGTGAGGGAAGGAGGAAATGCCACACACTTTTTTTTGAGACAGAGTCTCGCTCTGTCTCCCAGGCTGGAGTGCAGTGGTGCGATCTTGGCTCACTCCGCACCCTCCGCCTCCCAGGTTGAGTAGCTGGGATTACAGGTGCCCGCCACCATGCCCAGCTAATTTTTGTATTTTTAGTAGAGACAGGGTTTCACCATGTTGGCCAGGCTGGTCTCAAACTCCTGACCTTGTGATCCACCCACCTCGGCCTCCCAAAGTGCTGGGATTACAGGTGTGAGCCACCACGCCCGGTTGAGAACTCACTCAATATCACAAGAACAGCAAGGGGGAAATCTGCCCCCATGATCCAGTTACCTCCTATCAGACCCCTCCTCCAATTCAGCGTGAGATTTGGGTGGGGATGCAAATCCAAACCATATCATTCTTCACATTTTTGGTAGCATTCACCAGTGAATCCACACAAGCCTGTGTTTCTATTCTCTATTTCATCTATTTCACTCCAATTGATACAGGAGCTAGGAAGAAATTATTTAGGCAGATAGTGAGGGTAAGAGAATCCTAGGTAAGGTTTCCTTTTAATAAAAGGCAGCCCCCAAATAATTTCTTTTCTAACAAAAAGCAGCCTGAAAAATCAAGCTTCAAGCATAGATAAACAAGCTGAGAGTGTGCATAGGTAAATGCCAACAGCTGTGCCAATAGAAAAGGGATACCTGGAGGCCAGGTATATTCAACATGGAGGTTCTCTCTTCCCTTTTCTTTGTCGCCATGTGTGTAGTAAAAAAGCAGGCAACGTGGCGTTGGCCAAGCAAAGACCCTATATGCATAATAAAAGATTAGGGTGGGATGGCCAGCTTCTTCGCACACTATGCAAATGAGACACCCAGTGTGACCAGTCTCTCGTGTCCTATGTAAATCAGACACTGCCTCCCCAAGCTCGTCTATAAAACCCCATGCATTTCACCATGAAGCCCAAAGACCCCACTCAGGAGCTCCTCTCCCTCTGCAGAAGAGAGAGCTTTTCTCTTTTCTCTTCCTTTCACCTATTAAACCTCTGCTTTTAAACTCATTCCTTGTGTGTGTTCATGTACTCAATTTCCTTGGCATGAGGCAATGAACCTCGGGTATTTACCCCAGACAAACGACGCCCCTTCACAATCTTTATTATTTCCTTTCTTCAACTTGTTTTGGGTTTAGTTTAGACTTCTTTTTCAAGTTACAAGAAGTGGAAGTTTAGCTGACTGATTTAGATCCTTATTCTTTTTAATACAGGCGATTACAGCTATAAATTTTCCTCTAAGCACTGCTTTATGGCTGCATTCTACATGTTTTGGTGGTTTGTTTAATTTATATTTAAAGCATGTTCTAATTTCCTTGTGATTTTCTCTTTGGTCCATTGGTTACTTAAGAGTGTGCTGTTTAATTTCCACATGTTCCTGAATTTTCCAAGTTTCCTTCTGTTATTGATTTCTAAATTCATTTTGCTGAGATCAGAAAACATGCTTTTGTGATTTCAGTCCTTTTAAACTTACTGAGTACTGTTTTATGGCCTAACATATGGTTTATAGTGCAGAATATTCCGTGCGCACTTGAGAAGAACGTGTATTCTGATGTTGTTGAGTGGAGTGTTCTGTAGATGTCTGTTAAGTTCCAGTGAATAATAGTGTTCCTTTAATTCTTAAGACGTGGTTTCCTCTAGTTTTTGCACGTATTTATAACAGTGTCCTTGAAGACTTTGCCTAGTAATTCCAGAGTCTGGACTTCCTCAGAGACAGTTTCCTGCGAGTGGACCATACTCTTCTGTTTCTCTGCATGTCTCATAATTTTTTATTGTTGAATATTAGACATTTAAAATAATATAATGTAGCAAATTTGGAAATCAGATCCCCTTACCCGCCCCCCCCAACCCCACTGCAAACAGTCTGTTGCTATTGTTGCTGTTTGTTTCCTTAGTGATTTTTCCAGATTAATTCTATAAAGTCTGTGTTCTTTTTCATATTTTGCAGCTAAAATTTGTTAGCTTAGTAGTCAACTAATGATTGAACAGGCATTTATTTATTTATTTATTTATTTATTTATTTTTGACAGAGTCTTGCTCTGTCATCCAGGCTGGAGTGCAGTGGCATGATCTTGGCTCACTGCAGCCTCCACTTCCTGGGTTTAAGCAATTCTCGTGCCTCAGCCTCCCAAGTGGCTGAGACTAGAGGCACACACCACTATGCCTGGCTAATTTTTGTATTTTTGGTAGAGACGGGGTTTTGTATGTTGGCCAGGCTGGTCTCAAACTCCTGGCCTCAAGTGATCCACCCACCTTGGCCTCCCAAAGGGCTGGGATTACAGGTGTGAACCACTGCCCCCAGCCCAGATATTTCTTTAAATCCCTTAAACCCATAAGTCTCCCAGCCTTTGCTGAGGAGCATTGTGTGTGTGTGTAGAGCCTGACTTCAATGCTTTACCAAGCAGTTTGCAACTCTGCCCTAGCCTTCATTTCCTGCTTGTGCAGAGCCTCAAGGTCGGCCAGAGGGGACACATCAGGGTCTTATCAGGTCTTTCTGTACATGGGCACTGCTCTGCACATGCATGAAGCCTCTATCGTCCCAGGAATGTATCAAAGCTTTTAAAACCCTCAAAGGATATCTCATTTCCCAGTTTTTCCTTTCACGATTTTACTTAACCTATGGACCCCAAATGGTATTGCCACATAGGCAGCTACAATGTTGAACAGTTACTGTTGATTGTTTGTGTGTGTGTGTGTGTGTGTGTGTGTGTGTGTGTGTGTGTGTGTTTGAGATGGAGTCTTGCTCTGTCACCCAGGCTGGAGTGCTCACTGCAAGCTCCGCCTCCCGGGTTCACGCCATTCTCCTGCCTCAGCCTCCCGAGTTACTGCTGATTGTTTTTGACAAGTGCCTTGGGGCCAGCGCTGGTCACACAGAGTAAGCTCTGAGGTCAAATAAAGACAATCTCTGGGAACAGAGCTTTTCAGGCAGCTTCCAGACAGGTCAAATAGTGGCCATTCTCTGGGGATAGAGCTTTTTGTGGATGCTGCAAACCAGTTCTTCCCCTCTAGTAGTTGCTAGGCTGCTGGTTTCACAGACATCATAGTTGCAGGGCTGTTGGTTTTCATGCCTGCAATAGAACTGTAAAGAGGGCTGTGGGAATAAGACAAGTTAAAACTTCACAAAGCTTGCTGTTCTTACTGCAATACAGCCTTATTTTATTTTTTTTAGAGACCGGGTCTCACTCTGTCTCCCAGGTTGGAACGCAGTACCATGATCATAACTCACTGCAACTTTGAGCTCCCAGCCTCAAGCAATCCTCCTGCCTCACCCTCCCCAGTAGCTAAGACTACAGACATTCACCACTGTATCCTGATTTTTTTAAAATATATAATATTTGTAAGGATGGGGTGTCACTCTGTTGCCCAGGCTGGCCTCGAATATCTGGCCTAAGCGATCCTCCTGCCTCAACTTCCCCAGCAGCTAAGACTACAGACATGCACCACTGCACCCTGATATTTTTAAAAAATATATAGTATTTGTAAGGATGGGGTGTCACTATGTTGCCCAGGCTGGCCTCGAATGCCTGGCCTCAAGTGATCCTCCTGCCTCAGCCTCCCAAAGTCAGCCTTATTAAAAAATAATAATTGTAATAATAAACACTCCTCAGTAGCTGCAAGCCTTTGGTTAATTTCCAGAGGTATGAAAAAGTTGATTTTGACTGATTTTGCCAGCATGCTCATTGCTTTTATGAAGGAACAGATTTCAGAAGTCCTTATTCTAATTATTCTCTCATTCTGGTCATGCTCCTCCACCTGTTTTTGTGCCTAAAGTTTAACTGGAAGGCAGCCTTGCCCATTCATTTACATAGTGCCTATAGCGGCTTTCACACACAACTGAAAAGTTGGGTAGTTGCGACAGAAACCATATGGCCTGCAAAGCCTAAAAATATGTACTATCTGGCCTTTATGAAAAGGTTTGCCAACCCCCACCATAAGGCAAGAAAACGATATACAGATTGCAAGGAAAGAGTAAATTGCCATCATCCACAGATGAAATTATTTGGCATTTAGTTTTTTTTTTTTTCTTTTTTAGAGACAGGGTCTCACTATGTCACCCAAGCTGGTCTTGAACTCCTAGGCTCAAGTGATCCTCCCACCTCGGTCTCCCAGAGTGCTAGGGTTATAGGCATGAGCCATTGCACTCAGCCCAGAAAATTTTAAAATCTGTGAACAACTTGTTAGAATTAGTAAGTGGCTGGACATGGTGACTCAATGCCTGTAATCCCAGTGCTTTGGGAGACTGAGGCAGGAGGATTGCTTGAGGCCGGGAGTTCAAGACCAGCTTGGGCAACACAAGAAGACCCTGTCTCTACAAAAACAATAAAATAAAAATTAGCTGGGTGTGGTGGCACATGCCTGTAGTCCCAGATACTGGAAGGCTGAGGCAGGAGGATAGCTTGAGCCTGGGAGTTGGAGGCTGCAGTGAGCTATGCTTGTACCATTGCACTCCAGCCTGAATGACAGAGTGAGATGTGTTTCTAAAAAAAAAAAAAAAAAAAAAAAATAGTAAGATGATTTAGCAAGATCATTGACTACATCAGAGTGCAAAATTCAACTGTAGGACTTCCGGATCCTGCTGAGATAGTATGAACACATCTGTCCCTGCCTCTCTCACTGGTCACAATTAAAAAGCCTGAACAGATTGCATACAGTAACTATCTGAGAACTCTGAAAGGTAGATCATAGGTGGTGGATTAAGGAAAGAAATCAAAACTGAAAGAATGATGGGCATCACTGCGAGTTCCCTGGCTGGTTGGTTGGTTGGTTTTTCTCCACATTCCATAAGACAGATTCTAGCGCAGCCCAAATCCTGGCGCTGTGAAGTGGTTGGAGGAAAAGCCCTTTCTGGCCAGAGAACCAGGAATGGGGGACAGAGAGTCAGGGGGTGGGGGCAACTCCAAATTTTTATTTTTTATTTCCCTTTTGACTGCATCTGCATTAGCTCTGTTTTCTCTTCCTGAAACTCATTTTCGATGGATGGCTCCTCCTAGGTTGACCCTCTAGTGTTTTCATCTTTTCTCTCCTGATAACCAGTCACTCTCCCATTTCTCCTGGGATTTTCCATTGCACATGCCATTTCTTCTTCGTGGAACATCATAGAACACTCTTCTTGCTCCTGCAAAGAGATGTCTACTTAACTCCACCACCCAATCTTCAGATGGCTTTTGCCATCTTCTCTGACTAGCCAAATCTCTCTATTGGACACTGTATTTAGTCCATTCAAACGCTGCTAATAAAGATATACCAGAGACTGGGTAATTTATAAAGGAAAGAGGTTTAATTGACTCACAGTTCTGCATAGCCAGGGAGGCCTCAGGAAACTTACAATCATGGCAGGAAGGGATGCAAACATGTCCTTCTTCACGTGGCGGCAGCAAGGAGAAGTGCCTTAACAAAAGCAGGAAAAGCTCATATAAAACCATCATATCAGGCCTGGCGCGGTGGCTCATGCCTGTAATCCCAGCACTCTGGGAGGCCGAAGTGGGCAGATCACTTGAGGTCAGGAGTTCGAGACTAGCCTGACCAACATGGTGAAACCTTGTTTCTCTACTAAAAATACAAAAAATTTCCTGGGCGTGGTGGTGCATGCCTGTAATCCCAGCTACTTGGGAGGCTGAGGCAGGAGAACTGCTTGAACCCAGGAGGCAGAGGTTGCAATGAGATGAGATCTAGATTGTGCCATTGCACTCCAGCCTGGGCAACAAGAGCAAAACTCCCTCTCAAAAAACAAAAAACAAAAACAAAACCCATCAGATCTCGTGAGAACTCACTCACTATCATGAGAACAGCAGCATGGGGGTAACCACCCACATGATTCAATTACCTCCCACCAGGTTTCTCCTCCACCACATGGGGATTATGGGAACTACAATTCAAGATGAGATTTGGGTGGGGACACAGCCAAACCATATCAGACGCACTGTGTCTTTTTCATTTCCAGCACCAGCTAGAGTTGTCACCTTGCGTTTACTTGCACAATTCTTAGATTGCTGCCAGTTTCCTGTTCAGTCCATAAGCCCCATCTGACTTTGGTCCACCATTGTGCTTCCAGAATCTAAAACAGTGTCTGGCATGTAGGGGGCTTCCAAAAATGTTTCCTGAATGAATGAGGAATGTCTGTATGTCTTTGCACATGCTGTTCACCCTACCTGAAATATCCACCCTCCCATCCCCTGTCAGTACACCTCTGCATCCTACAAGAACCAGCCCAAGTGTCACCTCCTCTGGGAGGCCTCCCTTGGTGCTCTAAGCAGACACATTGCTTCTGCAGCATTGTGACCATGGGCTGGAAGAGAGCAGCCTTGTCACCTTGCACTACGGTAGCCTGGGGCATAAAGATTGTCTAAGAAATGATTGCAGTTTCCATATTTTTATGCAATAAGGAAGCCTACTTCCAGCATGAACCCAACTTAGAAAATACTCTCAGCCAACATTTCAGATTTCAGCACAACCCTCCATCAGGGTGCATGACATGAGGACTTTGCAGACCCCGGGGGCAGAACCTATGGACCTAGATGAGGGGGAAGGGTTGGAAGCTGTGCAGGGGCCCACAGCACCGGCTGCCCTACAGAGGCTAGTCTAGATGCTGCTGCTGATGCAGGTCTGATGTGTCAGCACAGAGACCCACCCTGAGCCCTGGAGGAGTCCAGCCCAACACTTAGTGGCAAGGCGTTTACAGAGGATCCATTCCATGGTAGAGGGAGCACGATTTATTCTCGTAAATAACACCTACTCCACATTGATGTGTGTCTTCCTTGGCACAACCCTGCCACCTCTACACGTGGGATTTCAAAAGTGACTGATTTCTCAATCTAGAATCCTGCACAATGTCGCTTTGGACCAAGAGATAATTTTTTTTTTTTTTTTGAGACAGAGTCTCGCTCTATTGCCCTGGCTGGAGTGCAGTGGTGCGATCTCAGCTCACTGCAACCTTCACTTCCCAGGTTCAAGTGATTCTCCTGCCTCAGCCTCCCAAGTAGTTGGGATTACAGGTGCCCATCACCAGGCCTGGCTAATTTTTGTATTTTTAGTAGAGACAGGGTTTCGCCATGTTGGCCAGACTGGTCTCGAACTCCTGACCTCAAGTGATCTGCCACCTTGACCTCCCAAAGTGCTGGGATTACAGGCGTGAGCCACTGAGCTTAGCCCAAGAGATTAATTTTACAGCAAAAGGTCCACAATGGATACATGGCGATGGGATCCATTGGTCCTACCAACAACTACATCTGCTGGAAACAGTCAGCCTGGATGACCATTGAAATGGCTTATTAAAGGCTGGGCTAAGGGGTCAATTGGAGCTTTCTATGTGGGGTTTGGAGCTTGTATTAAATTAGAATGTATCTGGTGGCCCATGCCTGTAATCCCAGCACTTTGGGACCCCGAGGAAGGAGGATCGTTTTGAGGCCAGGAGTTCAAGACCAGTCTGGGCAACATAGTGAGACCCCATCTCTAAAACATATGTATAAAATAGCCAGGCACGTTGGTGGATGCCTGTAGTCCCAGCTACTCAGGAAGCTGAGGTGGGAGGACTGCTTGAGCCCAGGAGTTCAAAGCTACAGTGAGCCATGATTGTGCCACTGCATTCCAGCCTGGGCACCAGAGTAAGACTCTGTCCCCAACTCCCTGCCTCCAAGAAAGTACCTGGGATTTGTTTTAATCAGGTATGGCGAGGCCAACAGGCCAGCAGACGAATGCCGTGAAGGAAAAAGTTTTTACTCACCCATCCCTAGAAACAGGAGGCCATGTGGGGCCACTCAGGGAAGTACTGGGGTAGGTCAGTGGGGAGAGGCGGAGGGGGAACGGGGCAAGAGCCTTCACTGTGGTTTGCGCAAGAAGGAACAGGTGAGGCTGGGGGAATGGGTTGATTGGGTTTGGGATTGGCCAATTCGAGTAATTTCAGCAGCCTCCAGGGTGTAGGGGCCACTCCTAGCAGTCTGACGTCTGGCCCTGGGATGCTGCGGGTCGAGAAATATTGTCTCCAAGAGTGCAAAATCCAGATGGAGAAGGTGCTTGCGTTTGGGCTCTGGCTTGGTCGGTTTGCATACCGAAGGCGTGCCAGCGCTCGCAGGAAAGTGGTTTACCATCTCTAGGAATTCACCAGCACTGGAAGGAGCAGTTTCTCCAGGATTAGCAAGGCCCCCAGAAGTCAAAGCATCATAAAATACAGACAATTAAAAAAATATATTACTGATACAAGCTACCTTCTACCACATGCCATAAGCATTGAACCAATAGTTGATGCACTGTACCCCAATAGCTGTAATTCAAAGGCTCCAGAAGCAAGGACTGACCCTTCCCAAATCACTCCCGGTGACCCCAGTGGCACCAGACAATCCGGTTTTCCAGTTGCCAGAAAAACACTTCCATTAGAAAACTCACCGAAATGGGCCAAGTGCAGTGGTTCACAGCTGTAATCCCGGCACTTTGGGAGGCCGAGGCTGGTGGATCGCTTGAGTCCAGGAGTTTGAGACCAGCATAGGCAGCATGGCGAAACCTCGTCTCTAGCAAAAAAAAAAAAAAAAAAAGAAAAAAAAATTAGCTGGGTTGTAGTGGTGTGCATCTGTGGGAGGATGCTTGGGAGGCTAAGGTAGGAGGATTACCAAGCTTGGGAGGCAGAGGTTACAGTGAGCCATGACGGTACCACCGTACTCCAGCCTGGGCAACTGAGTGAGACATTGTCTCCAAAATAAATAAATAAATAATAAATAAAACCATGAAAAGTTCCTCTGAACCTGCATCTGTAAATGTGTAAATGTTATCCATCACTTTGGGTTTCTTGTGCCAGTGAAACAGAATTCAAAGGAAGGAGCTCCCATACTAATGGGGGTCATTACTGAGTATTGTGAGGGATCTGGATGGCTGCCGCACAGTGGAGGTAGGGAGGAGTCTGTCTGGACCATGTGGTTTCACTGCGAACCCCATGAGCCCAGCAGACCATGAGGATCTTGGTGCATTCATGCCTGGCGATAACGGTGAACAGGGAGCAGTCATGCCTGGCAGAGAACGGGCAACCAAAGGCTGGGGCCCCTCAGGGATGAGGGCTTGGGTCACCCCAGCAGGCAAGAGCCTTGGACCATCTGAAGAGCTGGCTCAGGGTGAAGGAAATCTTGCATGGGTTCTCTCTAGAGGGGACTGATGACAACTATTAATTATGGACTTGGGACCACCTGCAGTTGCCCGGAATGTAGCTCGTTCCAACACATCTCTTTATTCACTCTTTCGGTAGGTCATGCCTGTCCACTGTCCCGAAGACTCAGTGCCACTGTAGGCTTGGGGTGGGCACACATGGATCTGAGTGGTGCAAGGGGTGGACTGTGGCAGACACTTTCTGGTGCTCTGAGTCGCTTTCCATTAATTTCCTTCTGATTTCTGCAGCAGCAGCGGTGGTCAGTTACAGGCAAGCGCAGGCATGCAGGGAACGTCCCACACCAAGCATGTGACAGCATCTTTTCCCTCTCTGGCTCAGAGTCCTTTCAACAAGGGTCTGTTGAGGCTATGAGCAAGCTCTGTCCACAGTTATGAGGAAGTCAGTGTCCTCAAGGGACACCCTCCACCTCTGGGAGCGGAGGAGCAGACGGATACATGCTCCAGGCTCCTTCTTGCGGAAGGACAATTCTGGGAGACATTCTATACTCTTTGCAAGGGTTTCTACAGAATCAAGCCCCCTTTGCTGAAGCAGCAACCATGATAACTCACCCTGACATCAGCTTTTCCTCTTTCCCTTTAGCACTCTTGTTCCTTCTGTCTGTTCCTTGAGGTGCCTCCCAAATAAACTCCCAACTCCCAAGACCTTGTCTTAGGTTCTGCTTTGAAGGCCTCCAAACAAAGGCACCCCCATGTTTTTGTTTGTTTGTTTGTTTGTGACGGAGTATCGCTCTTGTTGCCCAGGCTGGAGTGCAATGGCATGATCTTGGCTCACTGCAACCTCTGCCTCCCGGGTTCAAGCGATTCTCCCACCTCAGCCTCCCAAGTAGCTGGAATTACAGGCATGCGCCACCACGTCCAGCTAATTTTGTATTTTCCAGTAGAGGCGAGGTTTCTCCATGTTGGCCAGGCTGGTCTCAAACTCCCAACCTCAAGTGATCTGCCTGCCTCAACCTCCCAAAATGCTGGGATTCCAGGCATGAGCCACCGCGCCCGGCCTGTTTATTTGTCTTTTGAGGCACGGTCTTGCTCCGTTGCCCAAACTGGAGTGCAGTAGTGCAATCACAGCTCACTGCATCCTTGACTTCCCAAGTTCAAGTGATCCTCCCACCTCAGCCTCCTGAGTAGCTGGGACTACACGCATGCATCACCATGCCTAGCTAATTTTTTGTTGAGATGGGATCTCACTATGTTGCCCAGGCTGGTCTAAAACTCCTGGCCTCATGGCTGGGTGTAGTGGCTCATGCCTGTAATCTTAGCACTTTGGGAGGCTGAGGTGGGTGGGTCACTTGATGTCAGGAGTTCGAGACCAGCCTGGCCAACATGGCAAAACCCCATCTCTACTAAAAATGCAAAAAACAAAAACAAAAACAAAAACAAAATTAGCCAGGAGTGGTGGTGCATGCCTGTAGTCCCAGCTACTCGGGAGGCTGAGGCAGGAGAATCACTTGAACCCAGAAGGCAGAGGTTGCAGTGAGCCGAGTTCACACCACTGCACTCCAGCCTGGGTGACAGAGCAAGACTCCATCTCAAAAAAATAAAAATAAAAAATAAAATTCCTAGGTTCAAGTGATCCTCCTTCCTCAGCCTCCCAAAGTGCTAGGATTACAGGCATGAGCCACCGTGCCTAGCCAAGGACACCCTGTAATCAAGCAGTCCTGGTGGAAGGGCTGGGGTGGCCCAGGGCAGCAGGTGTCTGGCCAACAGTTTCTAGTGTTTTGTGACTGCTACTTACTGACACACATAAAAGAGACAGTCATACTGGTGCGTACTGGTGGAATGTTGACTCTTGTCTTCAACAATGCCAAAGTTCAGGGTTTAGTAAAAGTATTTAAACAGGGCGTGGTGGTTCACACCTGTAATCCCAGCACTTTGGGAGGCTGAGGCGGGTGGATCATGAGATCAGGAGATTGAGACCAGCCTGGCTAACATGGTGAAACCCCATTTCTAATAAAAATACAAAAAATTAGCTGGGTGTGGTGGCACATGCCTGTAGTCCCAGCTACTTGGGAGCTGAGGCAGGAGAATCACTTGAACCCAGGAGGCAGAGGTTGCAGTGAGCCGAGATCGTGCCACTGCATTCCAGCCTGGGCGACAGAGCAAGACTCCGTCTCAGAAAAAAAAAAAAAAAAAAAAAAAAGTATTTAAACTGGGCCTGGTGGCTCACACTTGTAATCCCAGCACTTTGGGAAGCTGAGGCAGGAGGATAGCTTGAGAACAGGAGACCAGCCTGGGGCAACATAGTGGGACCCCTCCATCTCTACAAAAATTGCAAAAGTTAGCCAGCCATGGTGGTATGTGCCTGTAGTCCCAGCTACTTGGGAGGCTGAGGCGGGAGGTTCACTTGAGCCAAGGAGGTCGAGGCTGCAGTGAGCCATGACTGTGGCACTGCACTCCAGCCTGGACGACATAATGAGACCCTGTTTCAAAAATAAAATAAAATAAAATAAAAAACAGTATTTACAGGCCCGAGAACTGCGCAGGTCAAGCCATTCATAACTAGTTCTTTCATGTATTCATAACATTTCAAGATAAAACCTCCATTTGGGTGATTATCTGAACGGCTGAGGCCTATGCCACTGGTATACAGAGTGTGCCTCTGGGTAAGTGGTCTCTCTTTCCCTAAATGGGGCTTCAGCCAGAAATTTGTCTTGTTTGGTTTTGTTGGGTGGTCAGGTTGTGCCAAGCATTACATATGATGCTTGAGTCATAATCACGTTGAGAACAGAAAAAGAAACCATTTATGGGCCCTTCCTATACTAAGCACTTCACATGCAGGATCTCGGACTGGAGAATTACTCTCCAAGGTAGCTATTGCTGTTACTTCCAATTCCTTGATGAGGACACTGGCTCAGAGAGGTTAAGTAACTTGTCTGGGGCCACTCAGCAGTTAGGTGGTATTCTTGCCCTCTCCCTGGGCTGTCTTCTTGGTAGCACCTGTGAGCTCCAGCCCAGAAGAGATGCAGTCAGGTCCACTCACATCCTATTGGCTGGAACTGGTCACATGACCCAAGGTGAACTGGGAAGGATGCTGGGAGGTAGAGAAGAACGTGGCTAATTGGTGAACATTTGCAGCTCAGTACCAGATACAGCCGGGTGCAGGCAGGGCTCTGTAAGATGTGGTCATCTCTGCACATTGATTGCCATGCAAGGCTCGACTCAGCATCTGTTGGCCTGTGTCTGCTTCTCCAACCTGTGCACACACAAATGGGACCAGCCCCCAGCATCCCTGGGAGACTAGAAGAGGCCTTGAACTCCACTCGGGATCAGCTCTTCTGAATGCAGATTAATTGCTGTTGATGTTCTTTGGACATAATTTTCCGTGAGACAGGATCATTTGGAAACCCATAAATACACATTCAGATGCACGTGATGGATAATAAACTCGGCTCCAGCGAGTCATTTGAGCTGCCATAAATCTTGTTTGCATTTTCTTCCCCGGTGCCTGTAAATCAGGCCCTATCTCTGCCTTCTGGGTCCTGGTGGCCCCTACCTGCCATCCATTACGCTGCAGGTGGGGCATCCGACAGCCAGCCCCACACGCCGCCCTCATGCCCTACGCACATCCATCACGTGGCCAACCCTGCATCCTGCCGGCCTCCTGGGGGGCCCAGGTTCCCTGAAGTTTTACTTGTCTCCTGTGCTTTTCCGAATAGCAGCTGTCCCCTACCCCCAACATCACAGATTACACGAACCTGATTGGGTTTTAACGACATGCAAGTTTTGAAAGCAAACTGGAGCGAGCTGCTGCTGGGTTTCTACCCTCTCCTTGGCCTGTGCCCCTGTGAGCTGTTTTGTTTTCAACAAGCCAACCATGCAAAGAGCAGGCAAAACCTTGTGGGGTTTGGAATCAGACACGGTGGGCTGCAATGGTTCTGTAATTAACAGATTTCAGCCAAGTTCTTTCTCCGGGTCTCAGCGTGCTCATCTGCAGGATGGAGATAATAACCCCTACGTCCTCGGATTGTATCTCAGTGTAATAATACCCAGGTAATCAACATTAGAGAAACCCCCAAAACTCAGTTGCTTAACCCAATATACAGGTTTGATTTTTGCCCCATGCAAAATCCAGTATGGCAGCTTCCCGCTCTCTTACAGCTTTGTTTTCTGGAGCTGATGATCCTCTAAGATCACCGCCGCAGGAGAGGAGAGAGACAGAAAAAGGACATTGGCTCCTAACTGCTCCAGCCCAGAAGAGATGCAGTCATTTCTGCTCATCTCCTATTGGCTGGAACTGGCCACATGACCCCAGGTGAACTGCAAAGGCTGCTAGGAGGTAGAGGAGCCTGTGGCTAATTGGTGAACACTTGCATTCCTCCAGGAGTGGTTGTGAGTGTTCAATCACATGCAGTTCTCGGGGCAGGGCACCGAAGGGCTCTAGCAGAGCCTCGAGATGTCAGAGATGAGTCTAAAATAAGATTGGCCGGGTGTGGTGGCTCATGCCTGTAATCAGAGCACTTTGGGAGGCCGAGGAGGGCAGATGACTTGAGGCAGCCTGGGCAACATGGTAAAACTCCGTCTCTACTAAAATACAAAAAATTAGCTGGGCATGGTGGCACATGCCTGTAGTCCCAGCTACTTGGGAGGCTGAGGCAGGAGATTCACTTGAACCCGGTAGGTGGAGGTTGCAGAGCTGAGATCGCATAATTGCACTGCAGCCTGGGTGACAGAGTGAGACTTTGTCTCAAAAATAAAATAAAATAAAATAAAATTTTGCCTGTGACCTGCTCTGGGCTGGGCAGCAACTCTTGTTCCTTTGGAATCCAGGAAGGACCCAGAGGTCAACCCTGGACCAGAGGCAACTGTTCCTCCTTTCTCCCTCCTCCTACCCTAAGGGTGAAATCTGTTGCTTGTCCTGGTGGAATTCTCTTTTTCCAGCTCCCATTCTCAAAAGCACCCCATAAAATACCAAAAATAAACACCGTGCATGGCTTCCATTTGGGGAGGATTTGTCTTTTTCCTTTAATACTTCTTACCACGACATACCAGCCTTTCATCTTTGCACGCCTGGGTCCATAACCCTGGGAGGCAGGCCAAAGGCAGTGTGTGTAGCCTCTTGGGTCAAATGAGGACTTACCCCCTCTGAATGCCGAGGAAAGCACAGGGGACTGTCTGGGGGAGGCAGCACGCAGTGAACAGACAGGGAGACGCTGGGTCTGGGCCTGGAAGGATGCATAGGAGTTTGTCGGGTGGCAAAGTTGAGGCAACAGACAGGGAGACATTGGGTCTGGGCCTTGAAGGATGCATAGGAGTTTGTTGAGTAACAAAATTGAGTGTGTTCCTGGCAGAGGGAGCAAAGTGTGCAGAGAGATAGGAATGGGAATGGACTGGTGTGTTCTGGGAGCAACTGGGAAGTCTGGATGTTAGGGTTCCTGGGGATGGAGAGGCCAGGAGGACTGGGTTGTGGAAGACCAGACTTTATCTCCAGGACAGTGGGGAGCCTGGGAACAGCGCAAGTGGGGACGTCCCAGGATACCTGCCCACCACGACCAACTTTTGTGACAGCACCGAATCTTGTATTGGTGGCAGGGTGGCCTGTTTTCTCCCCAGATTTCACTTCCTGGGCAAAGGCAGTCTTGCAAGAATCTGAAAGGAGGCACCACATAAAATGACTTTTTTTTTTTTTTAAAGTAAAAAGTCAACAGTTCCGTGATCTTTGTAGAAATTAATCAGGAACACATGCGTTCTATTTTTCATAAATTGCAAGAGATCAAAAGGAAAGGAAAATGCTCTTAGGGTAAAAGACAATGGGAGTTCCATCACCAGCTGGAACACCCCACACACTGTCTTGGAGTGGGGGGCCTTCCCTGCACCCAGCGTCCTGGTGTGCATCCCTGGAGAGAAAGTATGGGCTGGGCATGAGATACAGGATGGGCTTAGATACGACCCAGACCTGAGAAGCTCCCAGGCAGGAGCAGAGGACCAGGCTCAGCAGGGGACAATGACAATCTCTAGAGGGACAGTCCAGGGCCGAGGGAACCCAGAGAAGGCCTCTAAGTGTCTCAGATACGAGAGGAGGAACAATTGGAGAGGAGAACAAATGGGTGGGCTGGGGACGTATCGAGACTGTCTTTTTTTTTTTTTTTTTTCCAGACAGGGTCTCCCTCTGTCACCAGGCTGGAGTGCAGTGGCACGATCTCAGCTCACTGCAACCCCTTTCCCGGGTTCAAGCAATTCTCCTGCCTCAGCCTGAGTCTGTCTAGAATGTACAGCTAATGAATCTCGATTTTTCTCTTGTGCTTTTCTCCCCAGCTATCTGAGGATGGGGGCACAATGGCAAAAGCCCTGGGCACAGAAAGCCAGTCCAGCTTTTCTCTTACAGTGAGGCCAATCCCATACTTTATGGGGGTTTTTCATACTTTTTTTTTTCTTTTTGAGATGGAGTCTCGCTCTGTCTCCCAGGTTGGAGTGCAGCGGCATGATCTCGGCTCACTGCAACCTCTGCCTCCTGGGTTCAAGCTATTCTCTTGCCTCAGCCTCCTGAGTAGCTGGGATTACAGGCATGTGCCACTACACCCTGCTAATTTTTGCATTTTTAGTTAGAGATGGGGTTTCACCATGTTGGCCAGGTTGGTGTCGAACTCTTGGCCTCAAGGGATCGGCCCGCCTCAGCCTCCCAAAGTGCTGGGATTGCAGGCATGAGCCATGGTGCCCAGTCCCAATCCCATCCTTTGAGCCTCAATGCCCTCATCTGTAAAATGGAGCTCATAATGAGACCTACTTCCCCCCGGGGAGCTATGGACAGGTGCATGCTCTCTGGGGCCTCTCTCACACTGGCCTTCCCCTTGCCAGCCTCCCCTAGGTCTATCTGCTGTGGGGGCTGCAGTTACTCATGGGCAGGAGAAGTGAGGAAATGCAGTTGCTCAGGCCTAGACCCAGCTGATGCCCTGTGTGTCCAAAGTCCAGTGGGGCCTGGGCCTCTGGTGGCCGGGACACCCCTGTGTCCAACCCAGGGTGGAGAAAGAGGCCAGGAGGACATGGTGCTCTGAAGGCCTTTTGTGTGGCATCCTCAAGGGACCAGATCCAGGGCTCCTCCTGCACCCTGAGCCCCCACACGGGAGCTGAACAGCACCCAGCCTGCCGCCAGCCACCCCCGCGGTGGCCTGGTGCCAGCCCTGCAGGCGGGCGGTGAGATAATCCGGCTAGACGGGCTGCCATCTTGGCACGTCCCAAGACGCCCGAGGCCACGGGGAGCTTCAAAAGGAAAATTAATGTCTCTTACCAGCAATTAGAGGAAATTATTCAGATAGAAATCTTGTTTTCTATCTCCTCATCCTTGTTTTTGAATCCCCAGCCTTTGATTTCTTTCTTCTCCGGGGATTCTCAGAAAGATGCTCTGAGAGCCTGGGCTGTGCACCGAGGCCTAATGAGGGCCTGGCACACCTGGCGTCGCAGCCTCGCCTGGGGTAGTCGTCTTCTGAGGCCTGTGCTCCTGAACCCAGCCCTGAGGTCTTCCAAAGAGGCTGGCGGGCCCTTGGCAGCTGAGGGCAGCTCTCCCGAGGTGGGTGGGCCTCTGTTGGGGCTGGCTCCCCCTGATGCCCAAGGGAGGGGGCACAGGGCTATAGGCAGACGTCATGCTCTTGGGGTGAAGGGGTGCTGAGGGCACTCCTGGGTGGAGGAGAGGCCCGAGGGGTGGACTCATTGGGAACTGACACCCTTCCTGTCTCAGCGGGGTCCACTCACACTTTCCACCCTTCAGTCTTTCCCCACTGCCTCGGATGCAGCTTCAACTTCCCAACCCAGGGCTCAAAGCCCTGAGGATCTATCCCCGTTGGCTTCCCTGGCCTTGCCCGCCGTCCCCTCCTCTAAACGTCCCCCGCTCCACCTGCCCAGGGTGCCTGGCTTGTTCCAGACAGGAGCTCAGCCGCCATGACCCATGGTCGCACACACCCTGACCTGACATCAACGACCTTCTTCTCTTTCTCTGCCTGGTAGACTGCTGCACCTCCCCAGGTGGCCCAGCACTGCCTCACCTTCTCAGAGGTGCTGGCTTGGACCCCACCCATCAGAACAGTTGACATCT
The DNA here is from genome assembly GCF_037993035.2 of Macaca fascicularis. Classification (NCBI taxonomy): domain Eukaryota; kingdom Metazoa; phylum Chordata; class Mammalia; order Primates; family Cercopithecidae; genus Macaca; species Macaca fascicularis. The sequence continues at coordinate 50,248,414 of NC_088377.1, forward strand.
CCATCACCTAGTCCAGGCCACTGTCCTGTGCTAATCAGGAGCTACTCATGGGCTCTCTCCTCTAGAAACTCCTCAAAGAGGGAGAAGGGCGGCTTCATCTCTAGGTTCCCAGCGCCAGGTGGCCCTGAACGGGCTTTAATAAGCTCCTGCTTGAATGAGTGACACCCAATGATAATGAGGGCTTGAATAATTGAAGGAATGAAAGAATGAATGGGACTTATTAAAAGAGGCACCAGGAACAAGGTGTCAAGAGACGAATCTTGAATCATGATTCAGTCACTTCTTCCGTGTGTGACATGGAGCAAGTCGCTTTACCTTTCTGGGCTTCATTTTTCAGTTCTGTAGAATGGGATTAATAGTTTTAATTAAAACTATTAATACATAGTTTTAATTAAACTATTAATATATACTGCCTTCAAAACAGTGTGTGGCTAAAACAAAGTAAAGGGGTTGCCAGGTGTGGTGGCTCACGTCTGTAATCCCAGCACTTTGGGATGACGAGGTGGGTGGATCATTTGAGGTCAGGAGTTCGAGACCAGCCTGGCCAACATGGTGAAACCCTGTCTCTACTAAAAATTCAAAAATTGGCTGGGCATGGTGGCGTGTGCCTGTAATCGCAGCTACTCAGGAGGCTGAGGCAGGAAAATTGCTTGAGCCCGGGAGGTGGAGGTTGCAGTGAGCTGAGATGGCGCCATTGCACTCCAGCCTGGGTGACAGAGGGAGACTCTGTCTCTAAATAAATAAATAAATAAAGGGGTTGATCATGCAATTATATTAAAGGCCAATGTACCACTCATCCCTCCCTCCCTCCCTCCATCTACTCATTCATCTAATTATCAATTCATCCATCCATCCACTCATCCATCCACCCATCTATTCACCCATCCACCATCCATCCACTCATTCAACCATCCATGCACCCACACAGTCATTCATCCTTTCACCCATCTATTTATCCATCCAATTATCCACCCATCCATCCATCCATTCATTTATTTATCCATCCAATGATCCACCCATCCATCCATTCATCCATCCATTCACCCATTTGTTTATCCATCAAATATCTATTCATCTATCATCCATCCACCCATCCATCCATCCATCTATCCATCCATCCATCTGTCTGTCCTCTTGTCCATTCATTTAACAACCACTCACTGAGACTTCCTTCATGCCAGGCCTGTGTTGAGGAATGGGGGACAGTGTGGGGTTAGAAGCAGGACCTGCCTCCAGAATATTCTCTCAGGGAGCGGTCATCAGTGGCAGCAGAGAAGCCCAGACAGGAACTAAGGGGAGGAGGCTGAGCATGCAATCTCAAGAGTACAGCCCAGGCTGGGCACAGTGGCTCACACCTGTAATTCTACCACTGTGGGAGGCTGAGGCAGGCAAATCGCTTGAACCCAGGAGTTCGAGACCAGCCTGGGCAATGTGGTGAAACTCTGTCTCTAGAAAATATTAGCCAAGGCTGGGCACAGTGGCTCATGCCTGTAATCCCAGCACTTTGGGAGGCCAAGGTGGGCAGATCACCTGAGGTCAGGAGTTCGAGACCAGCCTGGCTAAAATGGTGAAACCCCGTCTCTACTAAAAATACAAAAATTAGCTGGGCATGCTGTCGTGTACCTGTAATCCCAGCTACTCGGGAGTTGAGGCAGGAGAACCACTTGAATGCAGGAGGTGTAGGTTGCAATAAGCCAAGATTAACACCACTGCACTCCAGCCTGGGTGACAGACCAAGACTCCATCTAAAGAAAGAAAGAAAGAAAGAAAAAGAAAAGAAAAGAAAAGAAAAAGAGACTGGGCACGGTGGTTGACGCCTGTAATCCCAGCACTTTGGGAGGCCGAGGCAGGCAGATCACAAGGTCAGGAGATCGAGACCATCCTGGCTAACATGGTGAAACCCCATCTCTACTAAAAATACAAAAAATTAGCCGGGCGAGGTGGCGGGCGCCTGTAGTTCCAGCTACTCGGGAGGCTGAGGCAGGAGAATGGTGTGAACCCGGGAGGCGGAGCTTGCAGTGAGCCGAGATCGTACCACTGTACTCCAGCCTGAGGGACAGAGCGAGACTGTCTCAAACAAAAAAAAAAAAAAAAGAAAGAACAGAAAAGAAAAAAATAGGCAAGCGTGATGGCACATGTATGTAGTCCCAGTTACTCGGGAGGCTGAGGCAGAAGGATCACTTGACCCCAAGAAGCAGAAGCTGAAGTGAGCCCAGATCATGCCACTGCACTTCAGTCTGGGTAATAGAGTGAGACCCTATCTCAAAAACAAAACAAAACAAAACAAAACAAAACAAAAAAGAGTACAACCCAAATCTCTTCTTCCCACCACCTCAAATGCACCTGGTCTTGTCATGCTCAACCGGCTTCAGAAACCCTAGGAGACCAGGAACACTTCTGCCAGGGGTCCAGTTGGGAGGACACTTGGAGGGCCTGGTCATGGAGGTGGAGGTAAAGAGGAAGGGAAAACCAGACACAGAGAGGTTAAGAAATATGCCCCCAACTACTGTTGAATTGGGATGTGAGTCCTGAGCCACATTCTTAACCAGGTCCACAACCTGGATCAAATGGGCCCTCAAGTCAAGTGCTTGGAAAGCCTCCAATAAGTAGCTGGCCAGCATCTATTACATACTTCCCCTGACAAGACGCTCCCTACCTTTCCAGGCTAGTGAGGCTCATCTGTGTATGGCTCTGACTGTGAAAAACTCTTTCTTGGATAGAGGATCCACATTGGTCCTGGCTCTGCCCTCTGGACCCTGTATTCCTGTTGGCCTGGAATGTCCCTGCAGAAACTTGAAGACAGTAGTGTGTCTCTGAGCCTTCTCTTCCCCAACATGGGTACTCTTCCCTGCTCCCCCCAGGCTCTCTCACCTCCCAGCTGTCCATCTAGCACAGAAGATCAAATGTATCATTGAGACCACAAGGGAGGGGAGGCAGCTTGGGAGATCAGGAAAAAAACTTATGACAGTAATTTAGGGTCTTAGCCTCACCCTTGGCCTTATCCTGTGCTTTCTAGACATTAACTTTCATCAGCCCCCAAATCTTGATTTAATCATTCCAGCTTAACGTATTGTCTTCGTTGCTACAAAATGCCTTGATTCTTTTTGGGGAGTAGAGATAAATAATAAACAAATAAAGGTACCCGTTAACCCCCCCACTAAGTTTGGGGGGATGATCACATCTGCGTCCTTTCTCTCTTGCCTGCTTCAAGAAACAATTGTTAATTATTTTAGCAAGTTTCAGATCAGTTGATGTCATGACAATATCTTGAAATTAACCATAGTGGCCGGGCATAATGGCTCATGCCTGTAATCCCAGCACTTTGGGAGACTGAGGTGGGTGGATCACCTGCGGCCAGGAGTTCAAGACCAGCCTGGCCAACATGGCGAATCCCCATCTCTACTAAAAATACAAAAAATTAGCTGGGTGTCATGGTGCGTACCTGTAATCCTAGCTACTCAGGAGGCTGAGGCAGGAGAACCACTTGAACCTGGAATACGGGAGGCGGAGGTTGCAGTGAGCCAAGATCACACCACTGCACTCCAGCCTGGGTGACAGAATGAGACTGTTTCAAAAAAAAAAAAAAAAAAAAAAAAGTCTACCATAGTGAGGGTCTTTACACCATGAGAATTGGCAAACACTACCAGTCAGGGCTTTTCCCCCTACATTTTCCAGCACACAACTGAATATGCCTCTCATCTTTCTTGTCCCCATGGAGTAGTCAAGTGAGGAGGACTGCCTGATCCTAGAGACCCTGATCCTCCTAAGATGCACACTAGGCCTCTATTCTCAGAGGACTTTCCCCTCACCTGACTCTCCTCGGTGCACATGCTGTCTTCCTCTGTATTCTTTTAGGAGCCACAGGGCTTCAAGAATGCATCCATTCATTCAACATATGTTGAACACCACTATCTGTCAGGCCTTGGGCTGGGGACTTGTGATGGAGGACTTACAGATTGAACAGAGCTGCCTTCTCTACCAGTGCCTTGAGGGGACTCACTCTATGTCATGTGTATGATTCATGCTATCTCATTTAACCCTCACAACATCCAGGCCCATTTTATAGATGAGAAAACTGCAGAGCCTGGAGTGTCAAGTGGGTGATTTCTATCTGTTCTGCTCTGAAGACCCAGGTTTAACACTCAAAAATGACAGTGGTGGTAATTTTTTATTTTCTTGTTTGGTCTTCATTATGGCTCTGAGAGGAAGCTGTTTGTTGCTCTATTTGTCAATGGGGAAAGCCTGAAGCTCAGGGATGTTGACTGGTCCAACTTGCAAGCTTGAATGAAAATGCAGGACTCTGTCTCCTAATCCAGGTGGTGGTGCAAAATGAGCCCCCCTCCTGGGGTGGAGCCTTGAGTTGGGATCCCTGAGTTCTTGTCTCAGCCCCAGTGGGGATGTCAAGGGTGACCTTGGACATGTCACTTCTCATGATCTAAGCCATTCTGTGCCCTTCAGCCCTGATTGCTCTGAGCCCCAGACCCTGCCATCCCCTGTCACTTGAGCTTCATCATAAGACGTTCCATGAACGTTGCCACTTATTGCAACACAGATGGAACTCTCTAAGCCTCTGTTTCCTCATGTGTAAAAACTGGATAACAGTAGTTTCTACTTTACAGGATATTGTGAGGATACAGTAATATCATACTCTCAATGGATCCCTCAAGGATGCTCAATGTTAGCCATTAACTCTCTGGGAACATATCCCCACTGTCTAGCTGGCTGTGGTAATCATGTATGAAGCCCACGAACATTCAAGTGTCCAGTGATCACCTAAAATGCACACAAGTTCATCCATTCAGTGTTGACATGGACAGATGGTATGGTGGATTACAGATGGCTATAAATTATTTGTCATGCCTTTCAAGAAATCTACTTCCCCTCCTGTTGAGTCTAGACTATCCTCGTGGCTGCTTATCCAATAGAATGCAACGGAAGGAACAGTGGCCAGTTATAGTGTCCTAGTCTTTATGAAGACTGGCAGTTTCTGCTTCTCCCTCTTGGAACACTTGCTCTTGGGACACTGCTTCTCAGAAACCAACCATCATGCTCCAAAACATGTACAGAAGCCACATTTAGGCACTCTGGTTGACAGCCCCACTAAAGTCCCAGGCAACATCCAACATGAGCTGTCAGTCATGTGAATGGGCCATCTTGGATATTCCAGCTTACTATAGCCCCCCGATGGCTGCATCCCCAACCAACATCACATAAAGCAGAAGAACCTCCCAGCTGAGCACAGTCAACTCATAGGATAATGAGATTTAAGATAGTTATTACTTTAAACCACTAAGTGTTGGTACAATTTGTTATGCAGAAAACCAAGTGTTGGGGCAATTTGTTATGCAGAAAACCAAAACATACAGTATACCCATTTATGAAACTTTAAAGTATTTATTTACTATTTTTTTTGAAAAAGATTATACTTTTTCATTCTATACTACAGAAAACTATAAACAATAATTTGCTGCCTCTATTTGTATAGCCTGCAAGGTAAGCATGGCTTTTACACTATAACATGTCTGGAAGAAATCAAAAGAAGATTATTTTGTAATCTATGTGAGAAATTTATACAAAATTCAAATTTGAGTATCCATAAATAAAGTTTGATTGGAATACAGGCATGCTCATTAATTTATATCTTGTCCACAGCTGGTTTGTCATGAGAGCAGTAGAGTTCTGTGGTAGTATCAGAGGCCATATGGACCATAGCACCTGAAATATCTACTGTCTGGCCCTTTCCAGGAAAAGTTCACCAACTCCCTTCTGTGGAGCATTAAATATGTATCATCATTTTGAACTTAAAATCTTGCATATAAGAACTTGTATGTGTCTGAACACTTATTGACTGAGTCCTGTAAGGAAAAATCAAAAAAGCAACAGTGGACTTTTTTGCTTATTTATTTTTAATGTTTATAGAGACATGATCTCAGTTGATCACCCAGGCTGGAGTGCAATTGTGCAATTATAACTCACTGCAGCCTCCATGTCCCAAGCTCAAGTGATTCTACCACAGCCTCCTGAGTAGCTGGGACTACAGGTGCATGCCACCATGCCTGGCTACATTTTTATGTTTTATTTTGTAGACACAGGGTCTCGCTATGTTGTCCAGGCTGGTCTGAAACTCCTGGGCTCAAGCAATCCTCCCATCTTGGCCCCCCAAAGTTCTGGGATTATAAGTGTGAGCCACGGTGCCAGGTCTATTTATTTGTTTGTAAGTTTGAAAGCTTTCAGAAGTTTAAGAATGGCCCAAGCTGGGCAAGAGTGGCTCACACCTGTAATCCCAGCACTTTGGGAGGCTGAGGTGGGTGAATCACCTGAGGCTGGGAGTTCGAGACCAGCCTTAGCAACATGGAGAAACCCCATCTCTACTAAAAATACAAAATTAGCTGGGTGTGGTGGCACTTATCTGTAATCCCAGCTACTCGGAAGGCTGAGGCAGGAGAATCACTTGAACCCAGGAGGTGGAGGTTGAAGTGAGCCAGGATCACACCATTGCACTCCAGCCTGGGCAACAAGAGCAAAACTCTGTCTCAAAAAAAAAAAAATGGCCCAACAGTGTGAAAACATAGGAGGAATGCCTAGAAAGCATTCAAAGAGAGATCAAAGGGAAACTCTGATTATGGGGATGAACAGAAGACTTTGAAGAAAGAAACTAGAAATGGAAGGGGTCCTAGTGGGAAAAGGACATCCCCTAAGGCCAACACAGCATCCATGCCCCCAGCCCCTTCTATCCTCCCCGCCCCCACTGTCCTGCCCTGGCCAGAGCTCCAGGTCGCACTATTCCCACTATAGGGCCTACACTAGCTGTCCCCATCTTTGTCCCCTACCCATCTTCCTCCACTAGGGCTCAGCTTGACAACCCTTCCTTGTTAGCCTACCACCTCTAAGCCTGCATTGCTTCCCTTCTCTGTGCTCTGAAGTTATGTATACAGGACTTGCCTCTAAGCTCCCACTGGCCAGGTCGTACCATTGAGACCCAACCACTTATTCTTCTGCTCCCTGGGCTGGCTGCACCTTGTGGGTAGTCATTGGGCTTATTTATCTCTGGGCCCCCAGGGAAGACATGAGAGCCAAGCTGCTGAATACAGGGGCCCTGCAGCTTGTACTGAGCATTTGAGTACCAGAAACTTACGGAATTTCACGGTGGAAGACCCTACAATACGGCATCTCCTTCCCATGCCCCACTGTCAGGGACAAGGGGTGTAGAGACATCGGGGCCTCCCAGCTGGAGAGACTGTTCAGGGCCAGCTCTGAGCTGCCTCCCACCCTCGCCTAGCCTCTGGCAGGGCCTCTGGCCGGCAGGAACGGCCAATAGAGTCACCTCCTGCTGACAAGCCTGGCGCTGACAGCCGGGATCTGGGAGAACAAGAAGTCCATTCAAGGCACAGGGCCGGGCGGGCCCACTTTCAGGTGTATGATCTCACCTCTCGGAAACTGGCAAGCCGCCGGAGGGCCTCGACAAGCCTTTGATGACCCTGTGCTGAGGACGCAAATCCTAGGCCTGGCTGACACCCTGCTCCAAGGACCAATGACTAAGGCCAAAGACGGTCCCAGATGGGGCCTGGGTAGGGGTGAAACTGCACAGGCGGACGGGCAGAGCTTCCACCTTGGAGAAGAGACCCAGGCCTGACTGGGACCCAGAGCCAGGATGGGCACCTGGAGTGGCAGGGACAGCCCAGACCCCTCCTGCCCCGCTTCCCGGGAAGCAGCAGCTTGTGTGTTCTGGTCAGTCGGCTTTGGCAAAGCTGACTGGTGACATCAGGCAGGCACCCCCTCTCATCCAGATCCTGGGTCCCCCCCACACTGGGACCAGCTGGGGGCTAGAGCTAAAGGAACTTTGCTTCCAGCTCAGCTTGTGGCTGGGCTTTGTTGCCCAGTAACCACCGGCACCCTAGTGGAAGGGACCAGCCAGGGGGAGCAGTTGGCCCCATCTCAGCTGGAATCTCCCAGGGTAACTGGGCCCGCAGCTTGCTGGAGTTCGTACTTTTCTGTGAGCTCACAGGGCAGATCCCAGGAGCCAAAACTGACCCAGAGGGAATGGAACTCAGATGGTCAAAGAAACCACTGCCCTCTGCCCTCTTGGCATGCGACCTCAGTTCCACCCACAGAGACCAGATGGCGGTCTCTGGCTTTTCCAAGGACTCGCGGGGCAGGAGTCCAAGACAGAGCACACACTGGCCTCTCACTGTGACCAGCAGTGGCCTCTGTCGTCACCTCTGTGGATGGCAACACGGGCCTTCCATCCATTCCGCAAAAGGAAGGCAAAGCCGCAGCACCCATGCAGGGGCCTAAGCCCCGAGGGAGGTTCCCCATGCCTTTGAAATGACTATTCTGCTCTGGCTGGAGGCCCCGGGTCCTGCCACCTGACCCCAAGAGCCTCTCTCAGCTCAGGTCCTGCCTCCTGATCACTCACTGAGCTTGGCCTCCAAACGACTGTGGCAACGACAGGCTGTCTACTGCCTCTCAGAGCTCCTCCTGCCCCGGCCAGCCTGGCTCATTGGTGCTGTGGATGGCTCCCCATCTCCCAGCAACCAGGACTTCTCCCTCCTCCAGGCCCCCGGGACTCTGCCTAGCCCATGCCCTGGGCTATTTATGGATGTGTCCACTGCTCTGCCTCTCAAGAATAGAGGCTGGGTGTGAGCCCACACCGATTCCTAGTGCTCAGCACAAGCCTGGTCCAAGGAGGCACCCATTGGTAGTTTGCAAAGTGAAGTCTCTGGTCATTGAAAGGGCAGTGTGACCACATCCTTGGAGTGGAAAGATGACAGTCTTCGAGAGCAGACAGCCGTGGGCAGTTGTGGCCCTTGGACAAGTATCTTAGCTTCTCTGAGCCTCAGTTTCCTCATCTGCAGAATGGGAATATTAGCACCCATTCCCCTACAAGAGAGCACAGCAATTCAAGGCTAAAGAGAGTTGTTTGTTGTTTTTGTTTTGAGACGAAGCCTTGCTCTGTCACCCAGGCTGGAGTACAATGTTGTGATCTCAGCTGCTGCAACCTCTGCCTCCCAGGTTCAAGTGATTCTCCTGCCTCAGCCTCCCAAGTAGCTGGGACTACAGGTGTCCACCACTATGCCTGGCTAATTTTTGTACTTTTAGTAGAGACAGGGTTTCACTGTGTTGGCCAGGCTGGTCTTGAACTCCTGACCTCAAGTGATCCACCCACTTCAGCTTCCAAAGTGCTGAGATTACAGTATGAGTCACTGTGCCCGGCCGTAAGGCTGGAGAGAGGTTTAAGAGAGACCAACTGTGTGAAGCCCCGTCTACCAGATCCGGCACAGACACTCAAAAAAAATCAGTCCCCACTCCAGCTCTGGGCTTCTCTCTCACTGGCCTTCTGCGCCCAGTGCCCCAGAAACTGACCTGAGCCGGGGTGGGAGCCTTCACAGCAGCTTGTAGGGAAAATGCTGGGCCAGGGTCCTCCGCCCTGAATTTTGGCCTCATCCTGCCACTTCCTGCCTATGTGTGCAAATGAGAGCTGCCTTTTCTCTCTGAATCCCAGCTTTCTCAACTGTAAAATGGGTACTCCAGCCTGCCTGGCCCACCTCACAGTGGAGGTCCAGGTGCTGTGTAGACTGTCGAGGGCCATGTGACAGGTGGCCCAGGCCACACAGGGACTGGGCCACCTTACTGGCAGGTGGGCATAGTGATGGCTCTTGTCTAGGATGGCCTGCCTGGATGGTGACCCAGTGAGAGTCCTCAGTCCCCAGCCAGGGCTGCTCTGGGCCCAGCCTGGCCTGAGATACCATCCCAAAGACAATTACCATGCTTCAGCCTCTCGAGTAGCTGGGATTACAGGCACACAACCATACCCAGCTAGTTTTTTTTAGTAGAGACGGGTTTCACCTTGTTGACCAGGCTGGTCTCGAACTCCAGACCTCAAGTAACCCACTTGCCTCCACCTCCCAAAGTGCTGGGATTACAGGCATGAACCACTGCATCCAGCCAGGCCTCCAGCTTTTAGGGGAGATTCACATCTGCCCGCTTGATGGAAGTTGTGGGCAGGGCAGGAAGGAGAAGAACCAGTATTTACCAGAATGGATGAGGGCATTCCAGGAGCGGCCTTTTGCTGAATGGAGGCAGCATGGAAAAGGAGCAGGCAGGACCCGGACAGTGTAGGAGCCTGAGGCTGTCCCTCCAGGCTGTCCCAGGGATCTGGAGCCTCATCGAGGCCCCGTCCTTGGCTCTTCTACCGCCCCCATCCATGGGAGCCAGGAATCTTGTTGCCTCAAACTTGGGGAGTCAAACTTCACAGACAAAGCGCTCCCACTGGAGGTGCTTGGAGGCCTCGAACCTGCATCCTTGAATGGCCCAATGCCCTGATGGGCTGGGCTTCAGAGAGGGAGGGAGAGGTTATGGAGTGCTGGGAGTGGAAACGGCTGGAGGTATAATGTCATTCCATCTGCAGACCAGGAAACAAGGGATGACAGAAGGGGCCGCACAGCCAGGCAGTGACAGGTGAGGGACAGAAAGGGATACCCCCCTCCACCCATTGTCCTGGGGGTGCTGCCCAGGTTCCTGAGTAGTTGGGTCAGGTTACCTAAAGAACCCTTGAAAGCCCACGAGGAGAGAAAACCCGCTTTCAACAAACGTGGAGAAAGGCGTGGATCAGAGTTTAACAGGTGAGGTCCCCGATGACTGTGTATCACTCCATGCAGGGCCCAGGGCACACAAGCCTCCTTTGTCCCCTCCCGTGCACATGGGACCAAGACTAAGGCTTCTTCCCCCTGAATATCCTGCCCTCCCTCCCCAGCCTCCTGCCAACTGCCTGCCTTCCAGTGCCCCCGAGGACACAGGATAGAGGATTGCTTTGTGGACCATTGCTGGGGACATGTGGACAGGCAGGGGCTACCAGCTCAGAGCAAAGACGTCACAGATGCGTGAAAACACTGAAGATGGGGACGCAGAGGCACCGAACATTAGGTGGCTGGAGTCACTGGATCACAGCATCTGGAGCCAAGGCTTTCCACTGTTCCCAGGTGTAATTCTTCCTCTGCCGTGTAAAGCGGGTGCCCCAGCTGTACTCACTGGGCTGCTCTGTGGGTCGCACAGTCAGTAAGCGGCAGAGCTGGGATAGGAGGCCAGGCAGGTAGGTGTCTCAGCCCGGTGTCTTACCCTCTCTGGCCTCAGTCTTCTCATCTGTCAAATGGTGTAATAATAGGATATATTCCTCAGGGTTGCTGGGAGGGTTATGCACGTGAGTGCTCGGTGACTGTTCTCTAAGGGTTTGCTGCTGTTTTTTTTACTTAAGGAAACTTAACATCGAGTAGGTTAAGCAGCCGGGGCTTGAATTTAGTCTTCTCTGCACCAAAGTAGTACTGTGGACTCCTGTGCCGACGGTGATCTAGAGATTCCCAAGTCCCAGAGGCTTTGGGGAAGGCGGAGCCAGAAGAGGCTGCTCAGCTGTCAGTAGATGGCGCTGTGGGGCCACAAGGGCCGCCCTCGCTGCAAAAGCGCATTGACGCACCAAGCTGTGCACAGACTGGGGTCTCCCAGCCCTGGGCCAGGCCCCGCACCAGGTATGGCCCCAGGAGAGGGGGTGCTGCTTACCTTGTTTCCCTGATGAGAGATATGAAGGCTCAGAGAGACTGAACCACTAGCCTTGAGGTCACACAGCTATAAGGGGCAGGGCTGGGGCTCCCCACGCCAGATGTCTCACTGAGATCCCCAGCCCCACCCCCATCCCACCCCTCACTCTGGCCCTCAAGAGGCCACAGTGACTCCCCGGCGCTTGATGGGAGCCAGGCGCGCCCCTCCTCCCCCCATGGCTGGACATTCCAATGAAGCTGAAGCCACCAGCTTTGAAGTGAGAGCTAAACCCGGATTAGGGCGGCTCCAGGCTGGCCTCTCCCTCCCAGCCCCATTGCCAGGTCCACGCCCACCAACCATGTCAGGCCAGAGTCCTGGCCGCACAAAGGGGTCTGGGGCCCAGAGCGGGCAGGACCTGCCCAGCACAACACAGCCCCTCTCATAGATGGTCTCTGCTGAGAAGCCTCAGGGGCCCGCACGACCTGCTACTAGCCTGAAACCCCACGTCACGCGGGTGCCAGCCCACGGGAATGGGAGGCTGTCTGTCCATCTGTCTATTTGCGGGCAGCCACACTTCCCTGGCCTCACTCTGCCTGTTTGGGTTCCAGGATCAAGCCTCTTTATTCAAGGAGATTTTGACTCAAGACTGGAAGATGACACTGGTATAGTGAAGCTACACCAGTTCTGGAACCCATGTTCCAGAACTTTCTGGAACATCCACCTTCAGATTGATCTCTCACAGCCTTTTCTCCAGAATTCAGCTCTTCCCAGACTTCACTATTTTATTTTATTTTATTTTATTTTATTTTATTTTATTTTATTTTATTTTATTTTACAGAGTCTCACTCTGTTGCCCAGGCTGGAGTGCAGTGGTTCAATCTCGGCTCACTGCAACCTCCACCACCAGGGTTCAAGTGATTCTCCTGCCTCACCCTCCCAGGTAGCTGTGATTATAGGCATGAGCCACTGTGCCCAGCCTTATTATTATCTTTTTGAGACGGAGTCTCGTTCTGCCACCCAGGCTGGAGTACACTGGTGCAATCTCTGCTCACTGCAACCTCTGCCCCCGACTGGATTCAAGTGATTCTCCTGCCTCAGTCTTCCAAGTAGCTGGGATTATAGGCATGCACCACCATGCCCGGCTAATTTTTATATTTTTAGTAGAGATGGGGTTTCATCATGTTGGCCAGGCTGGTCTCGAACTCCTGACCTCAGGTGATTTGCTCACCTCGGCCTCCCAGAATGCTGGGATTACAGGCGTGAGCCACCGTGCCTGGCCTTTTCCTAGACTTCAGTGGTTCCCATTTCACCTTCATGCTTCATTACTTTTTTTTTTAACCTAAATATTGTTTACATTTATCGTTTTCCTTAAATCGACTCCTGTAAATATGTTTATTTTAAAGAAAGCTTTTATAAAAAAGAAAAATTGCTATCAAAAATGAAAAGCTAGTCCCCTGTGCCACGTACAGACAATATGCATAAAGACGCATATCACGGCTGGGCGCAGTGGCCGATGCCTGCAATCCCAGCACTTTGGGAGGCTGATGTGGGTGGATCACGAGGTCAGGAGATCGAGACCAGCCTGGCCAACATAGTGAAACCCTGTTTCTACTAAAAATACAAAAATTAGCCGGGCGTGGTGGCGGATGCCTGTAATCCCAGCTACTCGGGAGGCTGAGGCAGGAAAATTGCTTGAACCCAGGAGGCGGAGGTTGCATCGAGCTGAGATCACGCCACTGCACACCAGCCAGGTGACAATTCAAGACTTCGTCTCAAAAAAAAAAAAAAAAAAAAAGCATACCACGAAAATGGAACAATGCCGTTCAATTCTGGCTGGCTGCCAGGGCCTAGGGAAGGCTCTCAGCCTGGTGTCTGCTCCCTTGCTAAAGAAGGCAGTAGGCTGGTCAGAGACCTGGTTGCACAAAATCCAGCCTCTCCTTGATGCAGTCAAGAGAGAACATTGTGGAAGCAGACTCCCTTTCAGCATCTTTCATTTGGAGTCTGGTCATCATCTCTTCTTTGTCTGCATTTCTCCTACACATTCTTCAAGTTATCACCTCCTCCAGGAAGCCTTCCAGGCTGAAAAGGGCATCCCCTGTGCTTCTTCAGCTCCACAGGCATTTCCTGACTTGGCATTTGTCATCCTGGTTTAATAAATCACATTTCCGGTTATATCACTCCCAATGGAATGAAAGTGTCCCTCTTTTATTCCTTAGAGACAGGGTCTTGCCCTGTCACCTAGGTTAGAGTGCAGTGGGATAATCATAGCTCAGTGCAGCCTCTAATTCCTGGGCTCAATCAATCCTCTTGCCTCAGCCTCCCAAGTAGCTGGGACTCCAGGCACACACCACCACACCCAGCTTTTTTTCTTTTTTTTCAGAGATGGGGTCTCATTATGTTGCCCAGGCTGGTCTCGAACTCCTGGCCTCAAGCAGTCCTCCTACCTTGGCCTCCCAAAGTGCTGGGATTACACATGTGAGCCACCACACCCAGCAAGGGCCAAACCTTTACCATGGCCCACACAGTTCTGGGCCACTCCCTTCCACCCACCGCAGCCTGTCCTCTGGCTGTCTACCTCTCTGCCGCCTTGAGTCTTTCTTGCATCATGATGTCCTCACTGGTCATGGGGTCAGCTTTCTCCTGGATATAAGCTCAGTGTGGTCTGGTGAGGGGTGATCTGACCACCTTCAGGTCCCCAGGCCTAGTCTGCTTGAAGGAAGAGAGCAGCCTGGAAACTTAGCATCGTCACTGTCTCCATTTTCCAAATGGAGAAGCTAAGTCCTAGTGAGGTTGGTGACTTTCCCAGGGTCACCCATCTAGCCATGGCAGACCTGGATGCAAACCCAGGCCTCCAGGGCCAGCAGGGATCCACCCTCCCCTAAACTCCCTCCCTCTCAGGACTCTACTTCACCTTCATCAGGCGAGATGTTTTGTTTGAGAGAGACAGGAAGAGAAAAAACAGACGTGGACAGTCCCCTGGGACCCCCGGAGGCCCAAGCTAACCCCCAGCCAGACTGAAATCCTTAGCCCAGCCCAGGGCTCAGCTCACAGCAGGCATAGAGTACAATCTCCCATCAAGACTCTGGCTATACATCCTGGCTAACAAGGTGAAACCCTGTCTCTACTAAAAAATACAAAAAACTAGCCGGGCGCGGTGGCGGGCGTCTGTAGTCCCAGCTACTCGGGAGGCTGAGGCAGGAGAATGGCGTGAACCCGGGAGGCGGAGCTTGCAGTGAGCTGAGATCGGGCCACTGCACTCCAGCCTGGGCGGCAGAGCGAGACTCCGTCTCAAAAAAAAAAAAAAAAAAAAAGACTCTGGCTATGGGGGCGCCCCCTTGGAACCTCACTGCGTGCCTTCACCGGCTCCTGAGGCCTGAAATTCCATGAGGAGGTTTCATTGCCCTGAGGTTTAGTGTCCCAGGCTAAAGACACCATCAACCCCTAGTCCCCACTCCCACCCCAGCCACGTCCTGGCTGTGAAAAAGGTGCAGCCACTCCCAGGGTTGCCACAAAAACAGAGTGATGGTGGAAGCCTGTGCCAGGCAGGGTCCCTCCACCAGCCACGCTGTCCCGGGAGGGGCCCCACCCTCCTGCGGTCAGCAGAGGCTCCCTGGGAGAGTCCCCACCCCGCCAGCTCCAAGCCCCTGGGGTCCGTCCTGGAAAGACCTTCAAAGGACTTGGCCATTCTTGAGTGAGTGCCAGGACGGAATCTGCTCCCAGAGTCAATTTAAGCAGCCACACGGGTGGAAGGAATTTGCCGTTTCTCTTAACAGTGACCCCCTCATGATTTACGTGGGGACCACTGTCTGAAGGCCCCCGGCTGATGGATCCCGAGTGGAAAAATGAAATGCCAAGACCCAAGTGTCTTGCTGGGCTAATTATCCTCAATGAGACCCAGCTGGCTGTGGCAGCCGGCAGCGCCAGGGCAGGGCCGGATCCCTGTACCCAGCTCCCTGGGGCTACAAAGGCCTGTCCCAACCCTGCCTGTGTTCCCTGTCTGTCACCTACCAGGCCAAGTCTGGGGCCACCAGGGATTCCAGGAGAGCCACTTTGGCCAGATAACAAGATGCGTCACCTTGGATGCTGCCAAGCAAGCCCAGGACTGGCCATGGCCTTGGGTTTGCTACTGCCCTGGGGGGTAGAAATCCTTGAGACACCAGGGGCCCTGGGGTTCCATTCTGCTTATGGGAAGACTAAGGCCTAGGCAGACAGGGAAAGTCCCCTGAAGCCTCCAGGAGGCTCAGGAATAATTGCAATTCCAGCCTCAGCTTCTGCCCTGCAGTGTCTTGGAGGCCCAAAGCCACAGAGCTGCTTCCAGATAACTCCCATGGTTCGGGGCTGGCTCTCTGGGTGTCCTGGAGCCAGTCAAATATTTCCCAAGAGCCTCCTCCATGCCAGGCCCCATGTAGGGTGCTGGGGGCATAGCCGTGGGCAAAATCCAGCCCACTCCCTGCCCTCGGGGACTTATAGCACTCTGGGGGAAGACAGACACCACTTACCAAAAAGCAAAAGTTCTTGGTGCCGTGAAACTACATGGAAAGTGATTTGGCCTATTCCAGCGTCAGGGCCTTAGGATGTGCTGCTGACCTGAGACCAGAAAGCTGAGTAGGGAGTGTGATGGTTAATACCGGGTGTCAACTTGATTGGATGAAGGACGCAAAGTATTGTTCCTGGGTGTGTCTGTGAGGGTGTTGCCAAAGGAGATTAACATTTGAGTCAGTGGACTGAGAATGGCAGACCCACCCTTAATCTGGGTGGGCACAATCTAATCAGCTGCCAGCAAGGCCAGAATATAAAGCAGGCAGAATGTGAAAAGACTAGCCTGGCCTAGCCTCCCAGCCTACATCCTTCTCCTGTGCTGTATGCTTCCTGCCCTCGAACGTCGGGACTCCAAGTTCTTCAGCTTTGGGACTCGGACCGGCTTACTTGCTCCTCAGCTTGCAGACAGCCTATTGTGGGACCATGTGATCCTGTGAGTTAATACTTAATAAACTCCCCTTTATGTATATCTATATCTATATCCTATTTTATTTATATTATATAATATATATTATATAATAATCTTTATATATATGATAATTATATATATATCCTTTTCTTTCCCTTGTGATCCTGTGAGTTAATACTTAATAAACTCACCTTTATATAGATATATCCTATTTTATATATATATCCTATCCTATTTTATATATATCCTATCAGTTCTTTCCCGCTAAGAACCCTGACTAATACAGGGGGGATTGGGCAAAGGAGCAGGGAGTGTTTCAGGCAGAGGGAGCAGCATGACCAAGACTCTGCAACAGGAGGAAACATAGGGCCCCAGATGAAACTGTGCAGCTGGAACCCAGAGCCCAGGGCATGGTGGTGCAGGGAAGTTCAAGAGGCTGGCAAGGGGTTCTCTTGTTTGTTTTGGTTTTTATTATTTTTTCTAGAGATAGGGTCTTGCTTTGTTGCCTGCCGAGGCTGGTCTAGAATTCCTGGACTCAAGCAATCCTCCAACCTTAGCCTCCCAAAGTGCTGGGATTACAGGCGTGAGCCACTCCACCCGCCACGTTCTTGTACCTTTAGAAAGGTGCTTCCAGGAAGAACTCTGGAAAGACGGTGTGTCCATCCATATGCTCATTCTTGCTGATTTCTGTCTGGCTTTTGGGAGCCTCAGCCTTCCACCCCCGGAAGGGCAGCTCTGTGGGTCACGCCAGCTACCGGGACCAGAGGAAGAACTGGAGAGCCCGGGGTCATCCAGGTATTCCTCAAGGACTGGACAGAAAGGCATGGATATTGAAGGTGGCTGGTGGTGTGCCCAGGTCAGGGGCAGCGGAGACCACCAATGAACCAAGCTTGGGAGAGAAGGGCCTCCAGGAGGCCATGCTGTGTAACTCCCAAGAGTGGCAGAGACCAGGGAGCCACCAGCAGCCACAGAGCTGGCTTGTGCCTTCTGAGAGGCCCCCTGCTTTCCTTTTCTCTGGGGCCCCACTGGAGCCTCATCACTCCCATGCCTATAGCCTAACCCAACCCTGGTATCTCCCAGCCAGAGACGGTTGAGGGCAGAGGTGAGGTACTACTGGTGTTATTGATCACCGTCTCTGAGCACTGGTACAGAGGAGGTATAGACAAGTGGAGGCACCGAGGACAGAGGAATGAATGAGATGAATGCCCCTGGCCTCCTCTCTGAGCTGACATGGAGCCCCTCTGGCCTTCCCTGATGGCTGGCCCTGTGTCTTGGAGGAGCTGGGCTCCTGCAGGTGGGCAGGCCTAGCGGCAGGGTGCAGCTGGCAAGCAGATACCTGTGGCCTGCGGTGCCTTGGCTCTGGCTTGGTTCTGCGGGGCACAAACAGGTCTGACAAGTTCCTCAGCAGCAGAGACAAGGCTCGGTCCATGATTTCCAGGAAAGTCAAAGTCTTGGAGAGCAAGCGGAGCCAGGCTTGGGGTGGAGGGAGGAGCTCCTCTGCCACATACCTGTCCCCTGTGTCCTGAGCCCAGAGCTCCAGACGGATGGTGGTGCTTCTCTCTCCTGCCTCCCACAGAGGGAACAGGAGCTCAGCAGTGGGGGAAGAGGAGGGGAGACCTTTCACTATGGCCGAGGGGTCGGGGAGTGTGGCCCCTGTGGTTAAGCAGCTACTGTCAAAACCAGGGCTGGCCATCAGCAGGGTCCAACATGCCACCCTCCTTGGCCTCCTTCCTCCTGGCCTCTCAGGGTCTGAATTCTACTCCTCAACCCACAGCCTCCAATCCTTGGCTCCAGGGACCTCCTCCCCCAACCTCAGCCACCCTATTCCAAGATCACACCTTAGACCTGCTCTTCTCTTCCTTAAACACTTGGTTCTTCTTTCTTTCTTCCCTTTCTTTCCTTTCCTTTCTTCCTTCCTTCCCTCCCTCTTTTCTTCTTTCTTCCTTCCTCTTTCTTTCTTTCTCTCTCTCTCTTTCTTTCTTTCTTTCTTTCTCTTTTCTTTCTTTCTCTCTCTCTCTCTTTCTTTCTTTCTTCTCTTCTCTCTCCTCCTCCTCCTCCTCCTCCTTCTTCTCCTTCTTCTCCTTCTTCTTCTTCTTCCTTTCTCTCTCTCTCTCTTTCTCCCTTCCCTTCCCTTCCTCCCTTCCTTCCTCCCTTCCTCTCTTCCTCCCTCCCTCCTTCCTTTCCTTCTTTCTTCCTTTTCTTTCCTTTCTTTTCTTTTCTTTTCTTTATTTCTTTTCCCTTTTTTTGTTGAGACAGGGTCTCATGGTCTCTCTCTGTCACCTAAGCTGAAACGCAGTGGTGCAATCACAGCTCACTATAGCCTTGAACTCCTGGGCTCAAGTGATTCTCCTGCCTCAACCTCCCAAATAGCTGGGACTACGGTTGTGCGCCACCACACCCGGCTAGTTTTTTGTATTTTTAGTAGAGATGATGTTTGGTCATGTTGGCCAGGCTGGTCTCAAATTTCTGACCTCAAGTGATCTGCCTGCCTCGGCCTCCCAGAGAGCCGGGGTTACAGTCATGAGCCACAGCATCTGTCCAACAGTGTCTTAGATATAACACCCAAAGCACAAGCAGAAATAGCTAAAACAGACTTCATCAAAATTTAAAACTGTTGCACATCAAAGGGCACTATCAAGAGAGTAGAAAGACATCCCACAGAATGGGAGAAAATATTTGCAAATCACATGTCTGAAAGGGTCCAGGCTGGGCATGGTGGGCTCATGCCCGTAATCCCAGCATTTTGGGAAGCCAAGGTGGGAGGATTGGTTGAACCTGGGAGTTCAAGACCAGCCTGGGCAGCTCTCCTAAAAAAAAAAAAAAAATTAACCAGGTGTGGTGGCTCATGCTTATAGTCCCAGCTACTGGGGAGGCTGAGGTGGGAGGATCACTTAAGCCCGGGAGATTGAGGCTGCAGTGAGCTGTGATGGTACCACTGCACTCCAGCCTGGGTGACCGAGTGAGACCCTGTCTCAAAAATAAATAAATAGACAAATAAATTAAAATAAAAATATCTAGTATGTAGAATATATAAAGAACTTCTATAACTCAGCAACAAAAAAAGTGTAACACAATTTTAAAATGGGCAATGAACCTGAACAGATTTCTCCCAAGAAGAGATACAAATGACCAATAAAAACATAAGATGCTCAATATCATTATCCATTAGAGAAATGCAAATCAAAACCCAAATGAAATACCATTTCATACCCACTAAGATTGTTATAGTTTAAAAAAAAAAAAACACAAAACAGAAAATAACAAGTATTGGCAAGGATGTGAAAAAATTGAAACCCTTGTACATCACTGGTGGGAATACAAAATGGTATAACCTTTTTGAAAAGTAATTTGGCAATTCCTCAGAAGATTAAATATAGAGTTACCATGTGACCCAGTAATTTCACTCCTAGGTATATGCCTAAGAGAATTGAAAACATATATTTATACAAAAACTTGTACACAAATGTTCATAGTTGTATTATCCATAAGAGCTAACAGAAATATCTCAAATGTGCATCAACTGATGAATAAACAAAATGTGATCTATCCATAAAATGGAATCTTATCTGGCTATATAAAGGAATGAAGCCAGGTGCGGTGGCTCACACCTGTAATCCTAGGAATTTGGGAGGCTGAGGTGGATGGATCACCTGAGGTCAGGAGTTCGAGACCAGCTTGACCAACGTGACAAAACCCGTCTCTACTAAAAATACAAAATTAACCAGACGTGGTGGCTCACACCTGTAATCTCAGCTACTTGGGAGGCTGAGGTGGCAGAATCACTTGAATCCAGGAGGTGGAGGTTGCGGTGAGCCAAGATCGTGCCATTGCACTCCAGTCTGGGCAATAAGAATGAAACTCTGTCTCAGAAATAAATAAATAAATAAATAAAGGAATAAAGTCTACAACAAGGATGAACCATGAAAATATTATGCTAGGCCGGGCACGGTGGCTCAAGCCTGTAATCCCAGCACTTTGGGAGGCCGAGACGGGCGAATCACGAGGTCAGGAGATCGAGACCATCCTGGCTGACACGGTGAAACCCCGTCTCTACTAAAAAATAAAAAAAAAAAAACCTAGCCGGGCGAGGTGGCAGGCGCCTGTAGTCCCAGCTACTCGGGAGGCTGAGGCAGGAGAATGGCGTGAACCCGGGAGGCGGAGCTTGCAGTGAGCCAAGATCACGCCACTGCACTCTAGCCTGGGCGGCAGAGCGAGACTCTGTCTCAAAAAAAAAAAAAAAAAAAAAAAAAAGAAAATATTATGCTAAGTGAAAGACACCACACACAAAAGGCTACCTATTGCAGGATTCTATTTATATGAATGTCTGGAACAGGCAAATCCATAGAGACGTGCAATAGTAGCTTCATGGTTGCCAGGGGCTGCATGCAGGAAGAATAAGGAGTGATCACTAATGAATTTCATTTTGTGGTGATTAATATTCTGTTTATAAGTAGTGGTAAAAGGCAGAGCGCGGTGGCTCACACCTGTAATCCCAGCACTTTGGAAGGCCGAGGCGGGCGGATCACCTGAGGTCAGGAGTTCGAGACCAGCCTGGCCAACATGGCAGAACCCCATCTCTACTAACAATACAAATGTTGGCTGGGCATGGTGGCACGTGCCTGTAATCCCAGCTACTTAGGAGGCTGAGGCAGGAGAATCGCTTGAACCCAGGAGGCGGAGGTTACAGTGAATCGAGATCACGCCACTGCACTCCAACTTGGGCAACAGAGTGAGACTGTCTTTAAAAAAAAGTGGGTTTTATGGTATGTGAATTGTATCTCAATAAAAAAAAGTTTTTTTTTTAAGTGTGCACTCTTTTGCCTCTTTTTCCATATAACATAGTACATATGAGCAATCAGCCAAGCTGTTGTGTACATCAATAGTTTATTCTTATTGCCATGTGCTATTCCCATGTATGAGTGCCCTATTATTTATTTATTCAGACAGGGTCTCGCTGTCGTCCAGGCTGGAGTGCGGTGGTGTGATCACAGCTCACTGCAGCCTCCAACTCCTGGGCTCAAGTGATCCTCCCACCTCAGCCTCCTGAGTAGCTGGGACTATGGGCGTGCACCACCATGCCAGGCTAATTTTTATTTTTATT
The DNA here is from genome assembly GCF_037993035.2 of Macaca fascicularis. Classification (NCBI taxonomy): domain Eukaryota; kingdom Metazoa; phylum Chordata; class Mammalia; order Primates; family Cercopithecidae; genus Macaca; species Macaca fascicularis. Next base: position 50,269,992 of record NC_088377.1, read on the forward strand.
TTTATTTTTTTTGTAGAGATGGGGTCTTGCTATGTTGCTGGACTGGTCTCAAACTCCTGGCGTCAAGCAATCCTCCTGCCTCGGCCTCCCAAAGTTCTGGGACTACAGGTCTGAGCCACTGTGCCCGGCCTCTTTTCAGATCGTTATGGCCATTTGAATATTATTCTTGTCATCTACCTTTTTTGGGGTTATAATCTTTCTATTATAGATATGAAGGATTTAAAAAAATATATATCCTGTGGATATGAGATCCTTGTCACGATGTATGTGTTGCTGGTATGTTTCCTGGCCCAGTGCCTTTTTTCTTTCTTAATTGCATCTTTTGGTGACCAGAAGTTTTTAATTTTGATGAAGTCCAATGTATCCACTTTTATGGTCAGAGCTATGTGTGTCCCGTTTAAGAAATCCTTGCCTACCCCCTAAACATCCCTTGAAGCCACCTCTTCCCTTCTGACGTCTTCGCCTCTAGCCAGCTCTTTGCGGCCAGTTTTCTCCCGTGCTTCTCCGTTCTCCTCCCACCGATGTCCCCACCCCACTTTTTGCCCCCTCCTCTGCCTCCCTCACTGCAGTCAGCAGCATCTTCCTGCCCAGGGACAGTCCTGGCTCTTCTGAGAATCCCTGGGACCAGCACAGCCTCTGGCACGCACTAGGTGCTTAATAAAAGCTCCATAAATGAAGGCAATATCCTGTGGCTTAGCTGGGAATCGTTAAAACTGTCAATTAGCTCTAAACACCAGCTCCTCGGGAACATTTGAGCAGAGCCAGAGAAACAAAAAAGTTTTGGAAAAACCAACAAGATAGGAATGTTTCGTTTTCTCCCTCACTGGAGCATTTACCGCACAAACTCAGACCTCGTTAGCATTATTTATTCTTGCTTTGTCCCCATAGACAAGGGAACACTTTTTCTTGTACCCGCCGGTTGCAAGAGCTCCCCGTCACACCCTGCAACAGTGTTTGCTGCCCCTGAACGCTGGGGAGACTCGTGATCCCCTAATCCTTCTCTTCACCATGAGTGATGACGTAGCACAGGTTTCTGTAGTCCAGGTTGCCGCACACATCTGGGGGGAACGCTGCAAACATCTGCTTGACCTGGGAAGGAGCAGAAAGTCAGCCTGCACCAGGCCAGGTGGCAGCCAGAGCAGAGAATCTGCTGTGATCCACCAAAATCCCAATTTACCTCCTCCTCACTGAAGCGGTCTGCCTGGGTCATAAGTTTTTCTTTGATGCTGTTCAAGGGAGAGACACAGTCATGTTCAGGGAAAGGGATATCCAGCTTGAACATGCAGACCCCAGGGGTGATGAAGGGCAAGTGGGGGCAGGGGGATGTCCTGGCTCAGGAGGCCAGGCTACTCCAATGGCCCAGTAGCCTCTGAACCTCGGTTTCCTCCTCCATGAAGTGGGCTTTCCTCCCAGCATCAGGTAGGGACCAAAAGAAATGACCTGGGGACCCCAACATGGGGGCCACTCTGAACCTCAGTTTCTTTTTCTATATAAAGTGGGCTTTCCTCCCAGCATCAAGTGGGGACCAAATGGAATGACCTGGGGACTCCAACATGGGGGCTACTCTGATTTCCCATCATGCACTATAACTAAGCTCTGTATCATTGAGGGGAGACACCTCAGGTCCCCCACCGCAGAGCCTCTTTTGCCTGATTCTGGACACACTGTTTTCTCCAGCTTGTGATGTTCACTGACATCTGCAAAGCGCTTTAGAGACGACAAGATGCTTGTGCTCTGCCAAGGGTATAGGAAGGCCTGTCCAGGTCTGTGTCCTCTTGGGCCTGCAAGGGACTGGTGCCCCTTCAAGTTTGGAGGGTCCCGCAGGGTTCTTAAGGGAGCTCAGTGGGCAGGGATGGTGTCAGACAGCTGAGCGGGGCCTCGTCCACCCACTCTGGCACCAGCTGCGGCAGACCTCACTAAGGACCAATGCACATTTTCCATTATTTATGTTTCTGTGGGCCAGTCACAGTTTCCAGCTCTCCAGGCTGGGGACTTTTCACAGACTCTGTTTCAACCAGAGCCTCCGTCGTGGCCCATCTGGCCTGCCTGGCCTGCAGCTACAGATCCAGGTCCCATGTCCCAAGGCAGTGTCTTCAGTTCCCAAATTAGCGCCCCAAAGGGTCTTTCCAGCCTTGTCCTTGAGAGCGAAGGTGGTTGAGAGTAGAGGGAGGGCTCGGTGTCACTCCAGGGATGCCTCTGATGCTTCCCCAGGTCCCCAGGATGGAGGTAGGAGCCACAGACCCCGAGGGAGGGGTGAAGGGGAGGACTGTGGCCTGGAGCAACCCTCAGCATCCCCTCCCCATCCCAGGGGAGTATGTGACTCATGGTCTTGGAGTTGAGAACGTGTGAAACAGGACAGACCCTCTCCACCTCCACCCCTGCCGCATCTGCCCTCTCCCCCCCACCAGCTCCATATGTGAGAATCTCAAAACTAGCAAAACTTGCCTCAAAACCTGAAGGCCGGCAGCATTACAGTAATTGATCAGGAAGCCTGGGCCTGGGGAGGAATCTCACCTGCCCCAGGCCACCCTCAGGTCCAGCAAGGTTCTGAAGGGACTGCCTGGGCACAGCTCAGAGGTCAGCCCTAAATCCTGGGTCCTGGGAAGGCTGCCACTCCCCCGCCCACTCCCGCCTGCAATCCTTGGCTCTCTGCTCTCGTGTTGTCACTGGGTGGGGCACCCCTACCCTCACGATGGCAGCCCCAGTGCCTGCAGCCACTTTCCCTTCATACATTCCAAGTGAGCCGGTCACCATCCCCAGTCCTTACTGCCCTCTTGCCCGAGGCAGTGCTGGCTACGATCTGGCTCAGTCCTCTCCCCAGACCCTGGATCCTATGGGCACTGGTCCCTGGCTCTTTGCTTATCTGTCTGCCTGACTCCGTCTCGACGGCCATGACCCTCCTGGGAGCTGCAACCCTCTCCTCTCCTTCTCCAGGCTGGCCTCCATGGTGTCCTTCCCTAACTCCTCCTCAGGTCCTCCCACGCTCCCAGGGCAGACAGAGAGTCCAGGGGCTAGGGTGTGAGCCTCTCCAACAGGCCCCACCTGCCACTCTGTGCTCAGTCTCCCCTATACCACCTCCACCCACACCCTCCAACTGCAGCCAACTCCAAACAAATATGCACACGCCAAGCCCTGGCCCTCCGAGCTCTCTATTCTCTCATCTAGAATGCTGTTCCCGCCCTAGCCTGGGCAACCCGTAGTCATCCTTCAAGGCCCGCCTTTGCCCCCACACCCACCCCACTAGGAAGCTCTCTTGGAGTGACCCACCACTTGTTTTTTTTTTTTTTTTTTTTTTTGAGACAGAGTTTCACTCTGTCGCCCAGGCTGGAGTGCAATGGCGCCATCTTGGCTCACTGCAACCTCCACCTCCTGGGTTTAAGCGATTTTCCTGCCTCAGCTACCAGAGTAGCTGGGATTACAGGCGCACACCACCATGCCTGGCTAATTTTTTTTTTTTTTTTACTTTTCAGTAGAGACAGGGTTTTGCTGTGTTGGCCAGGGTGGTCTAGAACTCCTGGTCTCAAGTGATCTGCCCACCTCGGCTTCCCAAAGTGTTGGGATTACAGGCGTGAGCCACCGCGCCCAGCCTGACCCACCACTTCTTATCCATTTCTACTTCCATGCACACACAGAGAAGGGGACACCAAGACCCAGAGAGGGGAAGGGACATCAAGCGATATCACTGGGCTGGATCCCCAGCTCCTGGCTTTTGGGAGAGAAGACTGCGCTGCCACCAATCCTGACCCCAGCCCAAAGCTGGCTTATTCCCCTGAGCCTTTGCAGGCAGGAAAACCCAAGGCAGTCAGGGGGAAACTTACACATCGGCCTTGACAAAACCTTTTCCTTCAGTGTCGAACACTTTGAAGGCGTGGAGAATGGTCTCCTCTGGGTCCGTGCCTATAAGCAGCACATACAGGGCAGAGAGAGAGGCAGGTGGAGAGGGTCCCACAGAAACAGGCACCAGGCTGGGCAGGGGCTGGGGATGGGGGCAAGTCCCACGGCCCCCGCACAGAGGCACAGCTCTGGGGAACTTCTTCCCCAACTTCCACTGCACAGCGAGGGCCGAGCTCACTTGAAGCAAGAACAAAGAGGGAAACAGGTCATTGTAATCATAGACAAGGGCACCGCATATATATTTTTGTGAACAACGTGTGCAACTGTACATGGAGACCCTGATTGAGCATTTACTTTGTGCTTAACCCTTCCCTATTTTACAGATGGAAAAGCTGAGACCCAGAGAAGTTAAGTGACTTGTCCAGGGTCTCACAGCTGAGTCTGCTGCATGACCAGTGAAGGAGGGGGGCATGACTCTGGGGCTCACGCATTACCCAGGCTGTGCACAAGACGTCGTGGGTGGAAGAAAAAGAGTTCTGTACATGGATGCCAAAAGGCTGGGGCTTGGGCAGTGGCATTGGAGGGGTCTGAGAGATTGTCCTGGCCAGAAGTGGGGTTAGGTGGGCCCACGGGCCAAGGGAAGGGGCTCGGGGGGCAGAAGTGAAGCCAGAGAAGTTCTGCTTTTATCACGTTCACAGCATAGTCTTGGGGAGAGATATCATTAGAAGAAACGAATCTGATACCCACAATGGGATTGAATGTGCAGCCCCCGCATTGCACCAGTGGGAAACGGAAGCCCACAGAGAGGAAGGGTCTTGCCCAAGGCTTCACAGGCTGCGTGAATGATAGCAGGTGACCTGGCCACCCTTGCCTGGTGCTCTTTCCCCCTCTGTCACCGTGTCCCCCTTGTTCACTGTGGACGCGAGGGTGCCCCCTTCCTTTCTTCAGTGCTCAACTGTGTCATTGGTGAAAGGGGACAGAGATGGTGCTTGACACCCACCTCACAGGAGCAGCTAAGATAACATGCCATTCATGGTAAGGTTTTAACAAACGTGTATCAATCAGGGCTGCAAACAAATCTGAGTGCTCTATGCCTGCAGCTTTAAGATTTTATCCCCTGGAGCTCTCAGAGCACCCATGGAGTAGATGTGGTCGTTTTAGTTTATCAGAGAGAAAACAGGCTCAGAGAGGTTTCATTACATGCCCAAAGCCCACTGATAAGAGAAAGGACGATTGAAACCCACCTCTGTGGACTCCAGAGTCCCCTGCTCCTTCTGCCACCCTGTGCTCCTGCCAGTCAGATTGGGTCAGGCAGGGCCATGTGCCTCCCCCATCAGACTAGGTCAGGGCCATTTGTTCCTCCACCATCACACTAGGTCAGGACCATCTGTGCCTCCCCCATTAGACTGGGTCAGTGCCATCTGTTCCTCCTCCATCAGACTGGGTCAGGGCCATCTGCGCTTCCTCCATCAGATTAGATCAGGGCCTTATCTATGCCTCCCCATCAGATGGGGTCAGGGTCATCTGTGCTTCTCCCATCAAACTGGATCAGGGTCATCTGTGCCTCCCCCATCATACTGGCTCAGGGCCATCTGTGCCTCCCCCATCAGACTGGATCAGGGTTATCTGTGCCTTCCCCATCATACTGGCTCAGGGCCATCTGTGCCTCCCCCATCAGACTGGGTCAGGGCCATCTGTGCCTTTCCCCTCAGATTCGATCAGGGCCTCATCTGTTTCTCTACCACTAGACAGGGTCAGGGTCAGCTCTACCTCTCCCATCAAACTGGATCAGGATCATCTGTGCCTCCCCCATCATACTGGCTCAGGGCCATCTGTGCCTCCCCCATCAGACTGGGTCAGGGCCATCAGTGCCTTTCCCCTCAGATTAGGGCCTCATCTGTTCCTCTCCCATTACACAGGGTCAGGGCCATCTGTGCCTCTTCCATCAGACTGAGTCAGAGCCATCTGTGCCTCTCCCATCAGATTAGATCAGGGCCTCATTTGTTCCTCCACCATTAGACTAAGTCAGGGCCATCTGTTCCTCCCCCATGAGACCAGATCAAGCCCATCTGTGCCTCTTCCATCAGACTGGGTCAGGGCCATGTGTGCCTCCCACATCAGACTAAGAACTAGCCAGGAGTAGGGCAGTGTCTGAATCTCCAGGCATCTCTGAAACTGGCACAGAGTGAAAAAGCCTGGCACATGCTGGCCTCACTGGCCTGGGAACTTCTAGAGGGCAGATCCATGGACTGCCTCTGGGCAGGGTGGCAGGAAGTTCGTGTGCCCAGCAGAGAGGCTCAGCCCAGAGCACAGCAGGGGCAGGGTTCCAGGCCCTCACAGCCTGTCCAAGCAGGCAGGGGTTGGGGGGTGCCTCCAAGCGGGTGAGGTTTGAGTGACCAGAGGCACCCACTTGGGATTTGCTTCCGAGGCCACAGCCTCCCAGGTTTCACTGATTAGTTGAAAATTCCCAGCGTCTTTGAAGAGGCCTCACTGCTTGGGCAGGTTTGTGGCCAGCTCCAGCCTGTCCCCCTGCGGATCATGCACATGGACTTAGCTCAGGCTCTCAGGCTCTCAGGCACCCAGCACAGCCCTGCCACTCCCTATTGCCATGGCTGGCAGTCCTCCCTTCCCTCCTCCACAGAGAAAACCTCTATTCCTGAGACTGCAAACCTCATAAAATCTGCTACAGAGTGGCTACCTCCCCCCATCATCGTTGGGAATCTCATGACACAGTCTCCTCTTCCCAATTAGTGGGGTGAGGTGGCGCCCGCCCCAGCCCCTTGCCCTCCCGGCTCCTGTCCCCTCCCACCGGCCTCTCACGCAGTCTGGCCACGTCTGCACAACAGGCTCAGCCGGAGCCCCAGTCCCGGTGCCCCTGCAAAAATGAGAAACAGCTGCAGCCCTGCAGCCCACACCAGACCCTGGGTCACAGCTTCAGCTCAACCATGGACCAACACAAACTTTTAGTCTCCATCTTCCCATCTGCGAAACAGGTTTGGGGCCCACCGTGAGCTGACAGAGTCCCCTCCCCTTCCCCTGAGCACTCCTGAAGGCCTCTTTAAACTCCTGCTCTGGCAGCAGGGCCCCTGGCCCACGTCCAGCACCAGGGGTGGCAGGTGCTCACCGCCTCACCTCCTGGGCCGGGCCCTGGGCCGTCCACTCTGGCAGAACCAGAGGCCACTTCCCCAGGCCCTCCCGCCGGCCTTTAACAGGCCTCCTTCAGTGACGTTCCTCTGGATAAAAGAATCAGGCCTGTCTGCTTCCTTTGAAGTTGCTGGCTAGAGTCACGCATATCTTTCCCACAGAGCATTCTTCTCTCCTGGCCTCCTGGGTTTCTGAGCTCTTCCAGGAGGCAGACATGGTCCTGGAAATAGGCCCCGACAAGCTGCCCGGAGGTGGGCCCAGTGATGCTCCTGATTCAGCTAGACAGCCCCATGTTCAGAGCCTGCTCCGGATGAGCCTGCCCTCCCCAGCCCTGGGTTTCCTCATCTCTCGCACCCAGGCTGATGGCTGCCTTCCTTCTGGCTCTAGATCTGCCGGGACACGGTGCGTGGAGGCTGCTCTACCCCCCAGCAGGTCACGACCCATGAGAGTACTGATTTTTCACCCCATCGAACCTGTGATGTCAGGTCGGATCACCCTGTGGTGGACTGAACGGTGGCCCCTAAAAAGGTATATCCACCAGAATCCGGGTGCGGTGGCTCACACCTGTAATCCCAGCACTTTGGGAGGCCGAGGTGGGTGGATCACGAGGTCGGGAGATCGAGACCTTCCTGGCTAACACAGTGAAACTCTGTCTCCCCTAAAAATACAGAAAAATTAGCCGGGCGTGGTGGTGGGCACCTGTCCCAGTTACTTGGGAGGCTGAGATAGGAGAATGGCATGAACCCGGGAGGCAGAGCTTGCAGTGAGCCAAGATCACGCCACTGCACTCCAGCCTGGGTGACAGAGCGAGACTCCGTCTCAAAAAAAAAAAAAAAAAAGAAAAGAAAAAGATATGTCCACCAGAGCCTGTAAATGTCACCTTATTCGGAAAAAAGGACTTTGTAGATGTAAGTTAAGCATCTTGAGATGCAGAGATCATCTTAGATTATCCAGGTAGGACCTAAATCCAACAGCAGGTAGAGTCCGGGCGCTGGGGCTCATGCCTGTAATCCCAGCAGTTTGGGAGGCCGAGATGGGCAGATCACTTGAGGTCAGGAGTTCGAGACCAGCCTGGCCAATGTGGTGAGACCCCCGTCTCTACTAAAAATACAAAAAAAAAAAAAAATTAGCCAGGCATGGTGGCGGGTGCCTGTAATCCCAGCTTCTTGGGAGGCTGAAGCATGAGAATCGCTTGAACCTTGGAGGTGGAGGTTGCCATGAGCTGAGATTGCACCATTGCACTCCAGCCTGGGCAACAGAGTGAGACTCCGTCTCAAAAACAAAACAAAATGAAACAAAGAGGCAGGTGGAGGGAGGTTAGATAGAAGAGGACGGGACCATTCACAACGAAGCAGAGATGAGAGAGGTAGAGCCACCAGAAGCTGGGGAGGCAAGGAATGGATTCTCCCCAAATCCTCTGCCAGATTTTGCATTTCTAGTCTCCAGGACTGTGAGAGAATACATGTCTGTTGTTTCGAGCCACCCGGTTTCACAGAATTTGTTACAGCGGGCTCAGGAAACTATTATAAGCCCATTTTACAGACCAAAAAACTGAGGCCAGAAAGCAGATAAATCTGTGCAAGGTCAACCTAGGAGTCAATGGGAAGCCAGGGCCTGACCCTAGGCCTAGCCAAGGCAGGGGGTCCAAGAGAGGAGGCCTGGCAGGGGCAGCCTGAGGGTGGGGGGCTGACAGTGCCCACCTCCCAGGGACCACTGCCCCAGCTGGCTCTTCCTTTTTTTTTTTTTTTTGAGATGGAGTCTGGCTCTGTTACCAAGCTGGAGTACAGTGGCCCAATCTCGACTCACTGCAACCTCTGCCTCCCGGGTTCAAGCAATTCTCCTGCCTCAGCCTCCCAAGCAGCTGGGATTACAGGCACCCACTACCATGCCCAGTTAATTTTTGTATTTTTAGTAGAGTCAGGGTTTCGCCATGTTGGTCAGGCTGGTCTCGAACTCCTGACCTCAGGTGACCCACCCACTCGGCCTCCCAGAGTGCTGGGATTACAGGCATGAGCCACCACGGCCGGCCTTGGCCCTTCCTTCTAACCATGGAACTCTCAAGCTCTGGGATGTCCCTATGAGAGAGCTCCCCCAGGGCCAGGACAGAAAGGGGACACAGATGGCCCCAACCCTCCACCCCACGCCTAATGCTGTGTCTCGAGTGGGTACAGTGGTTAGAGCCAGGGTTTGGGGTTGAGGTTCCATCCCGGCCACTTTTTGCTGGGGCATCTGGGGCAGGGTTCGTGACTTCTCTGGGTCTGAGTCTCTTCATTTGTGAATGAGGCTCCCTGATCCTTCCTCTGGGGGCTCCAGTGGCCACAGAAAAAGACAAGGGGAGTAACTCGCTCTGCACAGGGGTCGACCACAGCATCTTTCGGAAACACCTTCCCTCCGGCATCCTCTGCCTGTCCCCCCAGCCCCATGTGCAGAGCGGGCAAAAGGAGCCCACAGGTAGGAAGGTAGGGGAGCAGCATGGCTGGGGGCAGTGGGATGGGGAGCACTGTCCTGATGGTGGGCGAAGGGGTTAAAGGCAGGGTTTAGTTGTTGTTGTTGAGACAGGGTCTTGCTCTGTCACCCAGGCTGGAGTGCAGTGGTGTGATCTCGGCTCACTGCAACCTTCACCTCTCAGGGTCAAGCGATCCTCCCACCTCAGCCTCCAAAATAGCTGGGACTACAGGTATGTGTCACCATGCCTGGCTAATTTTTGTATTAGTATAGATGAAGTTTCATTATATCACCCAGGCTGGTCTCAAACTCCTGGACTCAAGCAAACCGCCCGCCTCAGCCTCCCAAAGTGTTGGGATTACAGGCATGAGCCACCATGCCTGGCCAAAGCAGGAGTCTTTACGGTTACCCCAGTCTGTGGTGAAGAGAGGGAAACTGAGGCAGGGCCCCTGAAGGTGCATGCACCCGGGGGCTGGTGTCTGGGGCCACATCATGCTCCCACCTGTGGTGTGTGTGTGTCAGGGCACCCCCTTCATACACACATCCCCCTGCCATTCCCCGCCGTCCCCCAGGACTCCAGGAGCCTGGCTTACCCTTCAGCTTCTCCCCAAACATTGTCAGGAACACCGTGAAGTTGATGGGTCCGGGGGCCTCCTTCACCATGGCCTCCAGTTCCTCGTTCTTGACATTGATGCGGCCTGTGGGAGGTGAGAGGTGGGGCCGCCCGGGAGGATAAGAGAGAACAGAGCTTGAGCCTTGGAGGGTCCCACAGAGCCTCCCCACCCAGCCGTCCCACATGTCCCCCACTCAGCCCTAAGGCCCTGCCCCCTCGTTGGGGGACTCTTTGGGGGACATTTGGGCCACAGTCAGCTTCCGGCTGCCCCCAGCCTCATGAGAAGGGGAGCAAGTCACTCTCATCCCCATTTTACAGGTGAAGAAACTGAGGCCCAAGAAGCTGCAGCTGAGGTGCACAGGGGCTGCAGGCTCAGGATTCCTGTGCCCCAGGAGGGGATCAGTGGATGCCTGGATGCCGGGATTCCCCGTGGTTCCAGGGGACACTCAGATTCCCAGGGGCTCAGGGCCTTGTTACGTCCGTTCCGCCACCTAAACCCCGCATAGGCAACTTCAGGCTCTTCCCTGGGGCCTTAGAGGGGGCAGAAACCTTAACCTGGGAGTTGGGTCTTTCCCTCTGAATCAGCTTCTCCCCTGCTCTCCTGGCCCCTCCCCACACCCAGGGCCACCTACACCAGCCCCAGGCCCATGCTGCTACTCCTGTCCCTGGAGTGTCCTCCCCTTCCCTGGCCGAGTCCTTCTCCAACCCCCCAGGAAGGTCTCCTGACTTTCCAGGCAGCGGCTGCGTTTCCCCTGCGCTCCCCAGCACAGGAGCCTCTCACGCCCACTGCGAGCGCTGCCCCGCTGGCCCCAGCTGCCCACTCTCTCCGGATGGCCCGGCCCTGAGCTCTGCCGGCTGCTGGCTCACCCACCCAGTGCGGCAAAGGTGTCCCTCAAGTCCTCTTTGTCGATGAAGCCATCGCGGTTCTGGTCCATGATGGTGAAAGCCTGGCAGAGACACAGGTGCTGAGTGGCCACCCACCCTTCCAGTCCCCGGCAAGGACCATCCTCCTGCTGACTGCTGCCCAAGGAGCCTCAGGGCAGGTCCCTCTGGCAGCCCAGCTGGGATGTGCTCCATCCCCAACCCCTCATTTCAGGCTCACAGCAACTCCAGTTTACAGAGAGGGAAACTGAGGTGCAGAGAGAAAAAAGCCTGGCCCCAGGTCACACAGCAAGCACAGGGTCAGGTACAGAGAGAGGAAGAGGCTGCCCAAGGGCAACAGGTCACACATCCAGGCTCTGGGCCATGGCCATGGTGTCCTGAAAAAATAATGCCATTGGCCAGGCATGGTGGCTCATGCCTGCAATCCCAGCACTTTGGTAGGCAGAGGCAGGAGGATTGCTTGAGGCCAGGAGTTTGAGACAAGCCTGGGCAAAATAATGAGACCCTGTCTCTACAAAATATTAAAAAGTTAGCCAGGCATAATGATGTACGCCTGTAGTTTCAGCTACTCAGGAGACTGAGGTGGGGATCGCTTGAGCCCAGGAATTTGAGGTTTCAGCGAGCACTGACTGCAATACTGCACTCCAGCCTGGGTAACAGAACAAGACCCTGTCTCAAAAAAACAAACAAACAAACAAAAAACAAAAAACTATGATCATTTAAAAATGTAGTAATGGACTGAGCACGGTGGCTCACGTCTGTAATTCCAGCACGTTGGGAGGCTGAGGCAGGTGGATCACCTGAGGTCAGGAGTTCCAGACCAGCCTGGCCAACATGGCAAAACCCTGTCTCTACTAAAAATTCAAAAAATTAGCCGGATGTGGTGGTGCGTGTCTGTAATCCCAGCATCCCAGCTACTTGGGAGGCTGAGGCAGGAGAATTCCTTGAACCCGTGAGGTGGAGGTTGCAATGAGCGGAGATCACGCTATTGCACTCCAGCCTGGGCGACAGAGCCAGACTCTGTCAAACAAACAAAATAATAATAATAATAATAATAGTAATAATGACATCTTCAGCCCCCCGAGACTGAGGACTGAGCCTCTGCCCAGCTCCTTGAGCAACTGGCATGCATTCCAAGAATCCTCACAACAGCCCCATGGGACAGCAGACCGACCTCTTTAAACTCCTGGATCTGGGACTGATCAAACATGGAGAAGACGTTGGAGCTGGCAGTGCCTTCTGCTCTTTTCCGAGCTCTTCTCGGTGCCTGTGAGGTACCAGACAACGCCTTGCAGCGGCCCCTGCCTCGAGGGTCAGCCCCCACCCCCTGTCTCACCTCCCAGGGCATCGCAGTCCAGAATGACTCTGCCCTCCCCGGTGCCCACAGCAGACAGACAAGGCTCCCCCTGAAGCCTTGCAGGTAATCAGGACGTTCTCCCAGCCCATGACAAGAAGCCTGCATGGCGTGCACCCCCACAGAGCTGGACAGCTGCTTCCTGGCCCTGTCCTCCGGGCTCCGGAAGGTGGGCGGCCAGCGCCTGCACTGCAGAGCAGAGGTGGGCATCTCTTCCTTCAGCCTCCCCATCTCCACCCCAGCATCCTCCACTACAGCTGGAATCTGACCTTATCACCACCTGCTAAAAACCTTCTTCGTGTTCTCAAGAGAACAACTGAGCTCTTAGCCCCCCCGACGGGATCTGCCTCTTGCCCCCTCCCGGAGCTGCTACTCCCTCTCACCCAGGCCCTCTGCTGTGTCCCACAGCTGCCTTCCCTCCCGGCGTTTGCCCCTGCCTGGAATGCCTTGCTCTGTTGGAATTCCCTGCTTGGAATGCCTTCCCTGGAGAATCTATGTAGAGACTCCTACCCATCCTGTAGGCTCAGCTCCCTGTCACCTCCTCCGAGAAGCCTTCTCCGACCCCAGGCCATTCTCCCCTCCCCGCTCCACTGTGAACTGTCACCCCCACAGCACGTATCACACTGTCCTGACATATCTCTGTGCGTCTGTCTCCTCGACTAAGTGGACATCTCAGGGGTAAAAGTCACTTTGCCCCATCTCTGGTCTCTCCTGTCCCCACCCTGAACCTGGCTCAAAGTGGGGATCAGCTGATGCTTGGAAATAGCTGCCCAGAACTCAGGGCCAACCTACGTAGCAGGCAAAGCAGGAGGCCACCCACGTTGAGTAGTTAGATGGTCTCCGGCCAGCCTTCCTGCCTCTGTGATGTCATGGTGTCTGGAAGTCCACTATTGGGCACTTCCTGAATGCCCTAGGTCCCCAAGACCCCCGAGGGTCCTGTCCCTCGGCAGCCATCCTTACAACCCCCAGGGGCGCTGTGAGCCCCAGAATGGGCTCTTGATGGGGGAAAAGAATTGCTGGATTCCAGAGGGGGAGGTGGACGGGATGGCACAGACATGGGCTCCCACCGCCAGCTCCTGTCTCCATCACAACCTGTACCACCCTCTCCTGCCAAGCCCTTGTCTACCCGCCCCCACCAGAGCAGAGGATTCCCCTCATCCCCTGCTCCCCACCCCCCAACGCCTGTGTGGTCTCCCCTGCCCCCAGCTCACTGCTGTCCCCACCCCTGCCCAGGAGCCCTCGACTGACGGGGGCAGAAGTGCCGGCTGACTTATAATTAGCTTTTACTGGGTGCCTTGTCTCTACTAATCCTTTGAAAGGGGGCTGCCAGGGCGGCCGGGAACGTTATGATGCTGTAAAACCTCTGTAATATTTATAAATCCTTTCAGACATCATAAAGAAAAGAACTTCCCCGCAGAGTTCATCTCACATAATTACATATACATTTCCTCCGATTAATAAAAAATGATCACTTCCGTCTGTGGGAGGTTCTGCCCTTTCTCTGGCAGACCTGGCCATGGCCTTGGTGTCCTCAGTCCCTGCCCCCCAAGGTCCCAGGCTCTCATGATCCCCCTGGCTACACCCCCACCCTACAGTGTCCCAGAGCTCCACGACGGAGGGAGAGGTCATTTTCTCTACTGCGCAATAGAGTCCTAAACCCTCGGGTCTTTGCAGCTCAGCTGTCTTGAAAATTCCTTTTGAGAACGGCCCCTATAAAATACAATTCCCCAGAGAGGAACATCTCAGGGAAGAAGGGGATCACCCGCATCCGGGTTCAAAGCCTGGCGTGGCCGCTCCCAGCCTCTGTGATGTTAAGAAATTCACTTGTCTTATCTGAGCCTGTTTCCCCATTTGTAAAACCAAGAACATGTCGACCTCAACGCATCAGGACATGTATTAGACACATGCGGACCTCCAGGCAGGCCCATGCCCAGTCCTGGGGACCCAGGGCTGAATCAGGCCCCATCTTGGTCCCCAAGAAGCTCACAGTCCCGCTGGAGACAGGCAATCCATATAGGCCCTCAGGCAGTCAGGAGGTGACAAGCCGAGACTGACAGCCGAGTCAGAGCTCTGGGCCGAAAGGGACTAACTAATGAGGCAGGTGAGACGCAGGCACAGAGGGACAGCTAGATTGATACCCTGCAGGGAGTCCCCAGGGGCAGAAGCCCAGGGCAAGTCCCACGTCACATGAGGTGCACAGGCAAAGGTGAGCAGGGGGACCTCAGAGCTCCAGAGGTGCCATGCTGTCGCGAACACTGACCCCCGGCCCTCCCAGGGGACCCGTGCCCTCAGAGCCACTGCCCCTGTGAAGCCCCCAGGCCCTGCCCACCCCGTCTCTCGACACCCTCCTCTTCCTCATTCTCCAGCAGTCCCCACCAAGTTCAGGAATGCAGAGACTCAAATCAGGACCCACGTGGAGAGGAGTCCCAGGTGGGGCAGGTCCAGGCACGGCATCAAGAGGGAAGAGGAGGTCAGACCAGGGACAACATGAGATCAAGGTCAGGAAGGTCAGTGAGAGGCAGGGTGAATTCAGGCAGGAGGTGAAGGTCAGAATCACACACGGAGTCAAGGTCACAGAATGAGGTCAAAGTTGAGAAATGAGGCTGGGCGCAGAGGCTCACGCCTGTAATCTCAGCACTTTGGGAGGCTGAGGCGGGTGGATCACTTGAAGTCAGGAGTTCAGACCAACCTGGACAACATGGTGAAACCCCATCTCTACTAAAAAAAAAAAAAAAAAAAAAAAAAAATAGCCGGGTGTGGTGGTGGGCGCCTGTAATCCCAGCTACTCAGGAGGCTGAGGCAGGAAACTCACCTGAGGCCAGGAGGCGGAGGTTGCAGTGAGCCGAGATCAAGCCACTGCACTCCATCCTGGGCGACAGAGTGAGATTCTGTCTGAAAAAGAAAAGGAGTTGCGGATAAGGTCAGGGTCACGGTCAGGGTCAGGGGTGGGAGGGAGGAGACTGCAGTGCTGAAGCCAAAGACACAACAGCCACAGGCCTGAGCTCCCCAGGGAGGAGGTGGAGGTGAAAGGAAGGTGGCCGTGGCAGAGGCAGAACAACCCCAGCCTACCATGGTCTGGAGAGCTCCCTGGAGCTGCAGCTGGCCTGGGGATAGCTCAGAGATGGCCCTTAAATAGTGGTCCTCCCAAGGCCCCTGGCATGCACCAGGCTCAGTGTGGAAGGTGATCCAGGACAGGATAGGGGCCTCCCTGCCAGGCACCTGCCTTGGGCCATTCAGAGTGGGTGGGGTTGGGGGGAATCCGTGGGTAAAAACCACGGCCACAGGGACTGCCTAAGCCTCCAGGATCTCCGAGAGCCCTGGGCCAACTGTTTTCTCCAGAGCCAAGGGACCAAGGCCCAGGAAGGGGCATTTGGCCAAGGACAGCGAGTAAGTTGAGGCCGGCAACCCCAATGGGAAGATTTGGCCTTGAGTCGTCAGGGAGTGTTGCCCAGGGTGGGGTCAGCCATGCTGGCTGGGACCCACTCAGACTGCAGTGTGGCCGGACCTCTGGAGCCGTGGGACTCTGGGTGGGACATCACCCTCTAGGAGGCTCAGTGGTCTCATAGGAATGGGAGGGTGTGACACCCCCCGGTCTGCTTGTGGAGAGGGTTTCTGCACCAACCTGGCCCTCAGGGTCTCCTTCTCCCCATATGCCTATTATCAGGACCCCCATTACGCACCCCCAGGCCAGGGGACCCCCTCAGAGCACTGAAATGCTCAATGAACAGAGAAAGCAAAGAGACAAATAAAAGAAAAATGGGATGGGCGTGGTGGCTCACGCCTGTAATCCCAGAGCTTTCGGAAGCCAAGGTGGAAGGATCGCTTGAGGCCAGGAGCTCAAGACCAGCCTGGGCAACATAGTGAGACCCCCATCTCTACAAAATATAAAAAAAAGTAGCCGAGCATGGTGGTGTGTTCTTGTAGTCCCAGCTACCCAGGAGGCTGAGGCAGGAGGATTGCTTGAGTCCAGAAGTTTGAGGCTGCAGTGATCTATGATTGTGCCACTGCACTCCAGCCTGGGCAACAGAGTGAGATATTGTCTCTTAAAAAAAAGGAAAAAAGAAAAATGGAGGTGACCCTGATGAGGAAGAACTGAAAAATGAGACCTCCATTCCACCCTGGCTTCACACACACACATCCATCCCCACCCGGCCTGGCCCCGCCCAAGAATTCTCTAGTACATCTGCCAAACAGAGCCCGCACCTGCCCTGGAAAGCCTCTCCTGTGTCTAGTGCAGCCCCAGCAGCCCCAGCTCGACCTCAGAGGCTGCCACTGTCCATCTGGGGCCCGCCACATCTGATCAGCTGCCAGGGCCGGCAGTGCTGGGTTCAGGCAGTGAGCCCATGGGTCCCCAGGGGCTGAAGAGCTTAACTGTCCCTGGAGCTTGCCTCAGGCCTTCAGGCCTGGGTACAGCTGATCCCCTGCCTTGGGGGAAGGGAATATCATCATCATAATAAGAAGAGCAGCTACTATACAACACAGAAGGTCAGGCCATGTCTTAAAACACGTATCCTCACATTCAGTCCATACCCCATTTTCCGGATGAGGAAACTGAGGCACACATGGGTTACCCAAGGCAGGTAAGAAGTGGAGTCAGAGGCCAGGCACAGTGGCTCACACCTGTAATCCTAGCACTTTGGGAGGCCGAGGAGGGAGGATCACTTGAGGCCAGGAGTTTGAGACGAGCCTAGGCAACATGGTGAAACTCTGTCTCTACAAAAAAAAAAAAATTTTTTTAATTAAAAAAATATTCAGGCATAGTGGTGAAGCGAAAAAGTTCCCTTATCCCCTTCACAGGGCATGCGATGGGGGTGTGGCTTGCTTCTTCCATGACCCACTGCTCAAACCTCTAGGGGGACCATGCAGACAGGCAGGCTATGGGGCTCCGACCTCACGGCAGCATCTAGGGGTGGAGGCTTACAGCTCCTGAAGCCCCCGTGGGCGTGTGTTACAGGATGCTCTTCCAGTTTTGCCATCTGTGGGTGGCTTGTGTTCATCAGCTCAGTTAGACCCTCTGCCTTATCACAAGGACAAAAGGCTTTCTGTATCCTGGGATTCTTGCCTTGATGCATGTGAAAATTGGATCACACGTGGGCTTGGAGAATGAGTGCGAGGTTTTACTGAGTGGTGGAAGTAGCTCTCAGCAGATGATGGGGAGCCAGAAGGGGGATGGAGTGGGAAGGTGATTTTCAAGGTGCTCAGCGGCCAGACTCTCCTCCGACCATCCCCGGCCAAATTCCCCTGGGCATTTGCTTTATTCAGCCAGTCGATGGCCTGCCAGCATCTGCCAGTGCTGTCGGTGTGCTCTTCCCATCCTCTGCTCCTCTTGACGTCCAGCCGCCTGTGTGTGTACCCACTAGGGTCTCAGGGTTTTCATAGGCACAGGATGGGTGGGGGGGGGCAGGGTGTGGTGGGCCAGGGTGGTCTTGCAAAATGCAACATTTGGGCATGTAAACATGAGTGCCTGTCCTCACCTAGGTCCGTGGGCACAGGCCCAAGGGTGGAGGCCTCGCCAGGGACCCTGCCTTTCTCCTCCCAGCACTTCCCTGTCCCCCCTCCTATATCAGTGGCACATGCCTCTAGACCCAGCTACTCAGGAGGCTGAGGTGGGAGGCACTCAGCCTGGACAACAGATCAAGGTCCCATTTCTAAAACAAAAAAAGGAGAGAGAGAGAGAGGGGTGGGGCCAGGACAAGAGCCCCTCTTTCTAGTGTTTCCAGAAGGAAGCTTCCAAAAGGTTCTGCTCATCCAAACTCTCCCCTCCTCCTGCTCCCTCCCAGTCACCCCCTACTACAGCTGACTGCGACGTCCCTGAGCTCTAGTGACTGAGTCCTCCTCCCAGAGCTGGGGCCAGGTCCTGCCACAATGCTGCACAGCCCGCTTTCTGCAGCAGGAAACTGTGTGCCTCAATCTCCCCGACAGGGCTCCTCTCCTGGTGTCCTGGCATTCCTCTCCAGGGAGACAAACCATACATTCCACAGGTGTTCAGCAGGCCAGGGGGAAAGGAGAACCCAGCTCTGGGGACGGGAGCCTGGATTCCAGTCCCAGCTGCCTGTACCTGCTGCAGAAAGCGGGCTGTGTGACCGCGACAGGTGCCTGCCCCTTTCCAGGCTCGGGCAGCGGGACAGTGGCCAGGCTGCAGGCTTTCCATGCCTGGTCTGTGAGCCTGGCCCTGGTGCCTCCTGGCTCTGGGCTTACAGATGGGGTAGCAGACCTAAAACTCCTGCTTCCTGCCTCTGGCTTTGGCTTCCCGCTGCCCTGAGGCCTCTGCAAGCAAGGGCTCTTGCCTCCAGGCAGCACGCCAGGGACCGTGGCAGGGGCTCCCGAAGGCCAGGGACAGGCCTGAGCAAGTGGAGAGCCCCCCCGCCGCCTGCCCGGAGGAGGGGAA
Source organism: Macaca fascicularis (assembly GCF_037993035.2). Taxonomy (NCBI): domain Eukaryota; kingdom Metazoa; phylum Chordata; class Mammalia; order Primates; family Cercopithecidae; genus Macaca; species Macaca fascicularis. Next base: position 50,288,652 of record NC_088377.1, read on the forward strand.
GCGACGCTGGTGAATCACACCGGCTTACAAATTAGTCTGAGTGGATTTCCTCCCCTGGCGTCCTCCTTCGTATGACCGGAGGGAGGAAGAACCGGTGAGAAATCTGGTAGAGACGTGAAAACCCCGGGGTGAGATGGTTGGGAGACGTTCGTTCCTGAGGGGTGGGAAATGTGAGGGTGCAGTGGCCTTGAGAAGGGGGAGCCGTGAGTTCTGCACCCCCCAGTGGGACCCTCAGTTTTCCCCATCTGAGAAATAGTGCCAGCAGCTGGGACCCCTTGAGGCTGCCATCGGGAAGCCTAGTGCCATTGGAAGGAGGTTGGCTTTGGGGTTATTGGCCTGGGGTTTGGAGGGCAGAGCCTTCTCTTGCCCCGCTTGCACCCCATGTAGATGGAGTCCTTGACAGAACTCCAGCCTCTCCAAGCTGCAGCCCCTTCACCCAGGTGACACCGCAGTGAGTCAGTTGTCGTGGCTGGGTCGCACTGTTTGACTCAACTGACCACAGGGCCAGGGCCAGGGCCAGTTCTTGGAATCAGAGACACTCTGAGGGGTCTCTGCTCCCAGCCAGGGGACCCTGGAGAGCAAGTATCCTCTGGAACTGCAATTCCAGGTCTGCCTGGGGTTGAGTCAGAGAATACTTAGCACTCCCGGTTTCCAGAGGTAACTGAAGTTCTGGGAGTGGCCAAGCCAGCAAGGGAGCTTGGAACGAGCCCAGCTGCCTGGCAGGGGGACAGCTGTTCCCCAGACAACACTGGAACAAGCTGGGGAGATGCCTTCCCCTTTCAACCCTCACCCCTAACCTCTCACCTCTAACTCCTCAGGGTCAGCAGGCTGTCCCTGTCCTCCAGCCCCACGGCCCTTGACCCCTTCCCTGGCCAGCCACCACCCTGACTTTGGCTGTTCTCCAAATGCTTCCTGAAATCTCCTTCCACCAAGCCTTTGGCCACATCGCATGTTCCCCTACTCATCACAATCACAGTCTCCAGCCTGCTTTAGAACACCTCTCGGCCAGGCATGGTGGCTCCCGCCTGTAATCCCAGAGCTTTAGGAGGCCAAAGTGAGTGAATCATCTGAGGTCAGGAGGTCGAGACCAGCCTGGACAACATGGCAAAACTCTGTCTCTACTAAAAGTACAAAAATTAGCAGGGCATGGTGGTGGGCGCCTGTAATCCCAGCTGCTTGGGAGGCTGAGGCAGGAGAATCGCTTGAACCCGGGAGGAGGAGGTTGCAGTGAGCTGAGATACTATACCAATGCACTCCAGCCTGGGTGACAGAGTGAGACTGTATCTCAAAAAACACACAAAAAACAAAAAACAACAAAAACAAAAGGAAGCCAACAGTGCTGCCTTCGGTCTGTGGCCAAAGGCCCAAGAGCCATTGGTGTAAATTCAAAAGACTTCAAAAACTGAAGAACTTGGAGTCTGATGTTTGACAGCAGGAAGCTTCCAGCACAGAAGATGAAGGCCGGAAGACTCAGTGAGTCTTCTTATTCCACTTTCTTCATTCAGCTTTATTCTGGCCTCGCCAGCTCATTAGATGGTACCCACCCAGATTAAGGGTGGGTCTGCTTCTGTCAGTCCACCGACTCAAATGTTAATCTCCTCTACCAACACCCTCACAGACACACCCAGAAACAATACTTTGCATCCTTCAATCCAATCAAGTTGACACTTAATATTAGCCATCACACCTACCCACTGAATTTGAGACCTTAGGCCACTTTCTGACCCTCCGTGAGCATTCCCAGGCTGCTGTAAGAAATGCCTACAAATTATTTGACCATGGAGAGGCGGGATCTATACCATCATTCCTTGCCAATGGGCAGGCTTTTGTGACTGCTTTGACCAAGAGAGTAGGGTAGAGTGTCACTATGTGACTTCTGAGGTTAGGTCACAAAAAGCCATGGAGCTTCTACCTTATTTGCTGGGACTTTGTGCTGGAGCCCTGAGTCACCCTATGACGAGTCTGACTACCATGAGGCGGCCATGTTGTAGGGAAGACCAAGTCACAGGAAGAGGCCCTGTGTCTGCACTCCAGTCAGGAGTCCTTGCCTTTGAGTCATCATCTGAGCCTCCCAGACAACAAACGTGTGAATGATCAGTCTTCAAGTGATTCTGGCACCAGCCATGGAGTCACCCCCATCCTTAGAGCCCCCCAGCTGAGGCCCTAGAGATTATGACAAGCCACCATCACCATCCCTTTTCTGAATTTCTGATCCGTAAGAACCCCTGAGCATGCTGCTATGCTTTGGGGTGTTTTTTTTTTTTTTTTTTTTTTTTTTGGTTTTTTGTTTTTTGTTTTTCTTTGAGATGGAGTCTCACTCTGTTGCCCAGGCTGGAGTATAGTGGTGTGATCTCAGCTCACTGCAACCTCCACTTCCCAGGTTTAAGCAATTCTTCTGCCTCAGCCTCCCAAGTAGCTGGGATTACAGGCACCCACCACCACACCCAGCTAATTTTTGTATTTTTAGTAGAGACCAGTTTCACCATGTTGGCCAGGCAGGTCTCAAAGTCCTGACCACAAGTAATCTGCCTACCTCGTCCTCTCAAAGTGCTGGGATTACAGGCATGAGCCACCATGCCCTGTGCTTTGGGGTGATTCTTTACAAAATATCATACTAACCATCGCAGCGATATTTAAATGTGATCTGTAGGGGGACAGGCTGCACAGTCACAGTCTACTCCTCAAGGGTCTGGGGCCTGTGGGAAGATGAGAGCATGAATTTGAAATCAGATGAAAGTGATTTCAAGTCCTGCTGGACCACTTGCTCTGTGACCTCACCCACATCACTGAATTTCCCAGAATCCTCAGCTTCTCCACCTGTCACACGGAGTCAGTTTTCACTTGGCAAGTTTGCTACGTGCCTGGCGCTTGTAGATTGCGGCTACCAATCCTCTCTGGTTATTGGCAGAGAACATGCTGCCCGTGACAAGACACTGAGCCAAAAGACGCCTCTATTGGGCTTCCAGAACGTGCTTCCTGTGCCGTGGCTCCAGCGTCCTTAGTGGAAGAGAGACACCCTCACGGCCTGCCCTTTCTGGCCTGGCCAAGGCAGCATGACTCCTTGGACGATCCCTCTCCCCATCCCAAATGTCACAGTCCGGCACCATGGCTTCCCTCAGACCCTGTGGGCCAAGGACAGACAGTAGGCTGGGTCCACAGGAAACACCCAAAGTCACAGAATGCCATTTACCCATTCCCCCATCTGTATCTCCTTTACCCATCTCTGTCACATATTGAGAAAATGGCTCCAGATTGGAGGTGCACACAGCCCCTGAGCTCCTGCAGCCATCAAGGCTCCTGACAGGCTGGAGCCGTCCGGGAACTAGAGGCCGGCTCAGGCCAGAGCAGCTCACACATAGCATTTCAGACAGACCCTGACTCAGGGCCAATTCGCCTCTTTCTCCCTTACCCCAGAGGAAATAGCCTCTCATGTCCATCAACTCTCTCATTGCCAGGTGGGATGCCTGAGATGTTGACAGTTAGAGCCGGTGGGCTGTCTTTTCCCAAAGCCCCTGGCGTCCCCTCTTCCCCAGCTCCCATCCCATCTGGAGCCTTCTTCCAATTGGAGGCCACGTAGAAAAGACACGGAAACCTTTAAACTAAGAATGTGTCCTGGAATGCTTCTTCCCTGTTTTATAGCTGCAGCTCAACAGGCTGGTGAACGTGCTCCCTCACCCATAGACGCTCAAGAGAGGCATCCCATCCAAGGGGCCTGTGGTCACAGCGTCCTGCTGTAAAAATAGCTACGGATGGCCGGGCACGGTGACTCACACCCGTAATCCAAGCACTTTGGGAGGCAAGGTGGGAGGATCACTGAGGTCAGCAGTTCGAGACCAGCCTGGCTAACATTGTGAAACTCCATCTCTATTTAAAAAAAAAAAAAAATTAGCCGGGTGTGGTGGCACGCACCTGTAATCCCAGCTACTCAGGAGGCTGTGGCGGGAGAATGATTTGAACCCAGGAGGCAGAGGTTGCAGTGAGCCGAAATCACACCAATGCACTCCAGCCTGGGAGATGGAGGAAAACCCTGTCTCAAATAAATAAATAAATAAATAAATAAATAAATAAGTATCTGTAGAACTGATGGCTGAGAGGAGGAAAAGGGGGTAGGCTTTTTCTGCCCAGTGGGACTGGAAGTTACCCTAAAAGGGAGTAGATGAGGTCTCTGAGCCAGGTCTGGGAACCTGCGGCTGCATCTTGTTTGTTCTTGTTTTGTTTTGTTTTGTTTTGACAGGGTCTCGCTCTGTTGCCCAGACTGGAGTGAAGTGGCACAATCAGGGCTCACTGCAACCTCCCGGGCTCAAGCAATTTTCCCACTTTAGCCTCCTGAGTAGCTGGGACTACAGGTGCACACCAACATGCCTGGCTAATTTGTGTATCTTTTGTAGAGACGGGGTCTCGCTATGTTGCTCAGGCTAATCTCAAACTCCTGGGCTCGAATGATCCTCCTGCCTCAGCCTCCCAAAGTGCTGGGATTACAGGAATGAGCCACCGCACCCAGCCAGCTTCCCTACTTTTGAGGTTTTGGGACTCCAGCTGGCTTCCTTGCTCCCCAGCTTGCACACGGCCTGTGTGGGATCCTGTGAGCCAATTCTCCTTAATAAACTCCCTTTCATATATGCATCCATCCTATTAGTTCTGTCTCTCTAGGGAACCCTGACTAATACAGTAGGGGAGGCAGAATTCAGATCCAGGTCTGAAGGACTGTGCCCCACAGCCAGCTATGTGAGCTCAGGAAGTCCAGGAAACTCAGTGAGGGGTGGCACAGCATGGCAGATGGTGGTTCTCTGACCACAGCCAGGAAGGCCTACGTTTGGAAAGGGGCCCAAGAAGGGAAGAGAGGTCGGGCCCCCTTTTTCTGCTGAGAATGACCTTGAGAGGAGGCTGGGCCCTCCTTCAATGCCAGCTCCCTCCCACTCAGCCTGGACTGTGGCATCACCTCTCTGGGTCTGCATGTCCCCACGTACCCTTCCTTGAGCCCCTGACCCAAGCCCTGGGGAGGGAGGGGCTTACACAGCTCCCTCTTGCCTCACTCTCCATCGACAGCTGTAGAAACTGAGGCTCACAGGCTGGGTGTGGAAGCTCACGCCTATAATCACACCTGTAATTTTGGGAGGCTGAGGCAGGTGGATCACCTGAGGTCAGGAGTTTGAGACCAGCCTGGACAACATGGCAAAACCCTGTTTCTACTAAAAATACAAAAATTAGCCAGGTGTGATGTTGTATTCCTGTAATCCCAGCTACTTGGGAGCCTGAGGCAGGAGAATCATTTGAACCCGGGAGATGGAGGTTGCAGTGAGCCCAGATTGCACAACTGCACTCCAGCCTAGGCAAGAGACACTCTGTCTTAAAAAAAAGAAAAAAGAAAGAAAGAAAGAAAGAAAGAAAGAAAGAAAGAAAGAAAGAAAGAAAGCAAGCAAGCAAGCAAGCAAGCAAGCAAGCTGAGGCTCACAGCAGGAGGGCTGAGTCTCCTAAGCCAGCTGCTTCACCAACCTCCTGCCAGCTCCAGCCCTTTCATCCTTCTGCCCTGTCAGTCCCTGCCCTCTGCAAGTGGGGCCAGGGTGAGGGGACTGTAGGAGTTCAGGTCCATGCATTCTCCAGCCCCCGTGGCATTTCTGCAGGGGTTCAGAGCAGAAGAGAATGGTGGGATAGGCGGAATCCCCGGAGCCTGCGCGGAGGAAGAGAGAGAGGGTGAACTGGGCCCTGGTGGATGCCTGGTTTCCCTGTCTTTCCCCCAAGAGCCAGGCCGACCTCGTCCCGCTGGACAGCTGAGGAAACTGAGGCCTGGAGCAGCGAGGGGCCTGCTCAAGGTGCACCACCGCAATTCCAGCCGCGACTCCACCCACCCCATTCCCTAAGGGGTGCCTGGGAGTTGAATAACCTGGAAGTTCAGGTGGGACCTCCCCGAGGCTCTAGGCATCCCTGCAGTGGCCAGTGGCTCAGGCAGGCAGTGTCAAGGCCAGGACCCTCCCAGGGGCCTAGAGGTTGCCAAACAGGCCCAGTTTTCTGTGCTAATGTGGGCTTTCTGCTGCTTGGAAACTGCACACACCCTCCTCTGAGAGCTGAGCCAGCAGCAACAGGACAGACTATAATTATGACAAGTTACATCCTGTTGTCCTGGCTCAGTGATTAGCCACATCGCCCAGCACCCAGCAGCTTGCACTCCAGGGGTCTGCCAGAAGCAGGGAGGGCGAGAGGAGCCCTTTGTTAACACTCGCCCCCCATCCTGCCTTACAACCGCCCCCCCACCAACTGGGGGTACCTTTTCCCGCTAGTTACTCATCCCCGAAACCTGACCTCAATCACCCTCCAAGGGAGTTCGCTGAGCTGGACATTCCACCAGCCTCCACAGACCGGGGCATCCACAGCAGGGAGGATGATGGATGATACGAGCCCTCCCGAAAGATATCCCACAGCAACCCTCATTTTGCCGCCTTTAATCCCACAGTTCTGGGGCTGGGCTCTGAGGCAGGAATGTCATCCATGTTTGTGCCTTGCACAATTCCAGGGAAGCCACTCACATAGACCGCAGTAACTTAGAACCTTAGACTCCAATGAAACTGTGGCCTCTGCAGTTGGGCAGTGTACAACCTGAATGGCTGTACATATTCTACAAGGTATAATTTCTCAACTCCTTCCCTCAAGCAAATAAGACACAAATCCTGGAGGCACAGGTCCATTCACCCAGCTGACCAATTCTGGGACTGCATTTCCAGAATGTTCTATGTGAAGTGGGAAAAGGATTCCTTCTCTTCTCTCCTCCTCTGGGCCGGTGTCGTCATGGGAGTTCTGAGTACAGTTGCGGGCCTGCTCTGGGAGAGAAACAGATACAAGGAAGGAGAAATTCCAGGAGCTTGGGAGATAGCAAGGACCCAGACCCACATTGTCTGAGCCTGGCTGATGTTCTTCAGTCAGCAGAGCTTCTTAGACCTCAAGTGTAGAGACTTAGATGCACCATGAACTTTGGTTCATGGAACACCCTGATCATTGGCCCATAGCTGGCCCTTTTTCTCTCCATCTGGTTGATTAACTGATTGATTGACTGATATAATGAACATCCATGAACACCACCCAACTCAAGGACCAGAATGTCACCAATAACTTATGTCACTTATGCCTTCTGATACGGTTTGACTGTGTCCCCCACCAAATCTCATCTTGAATTGTAGCTCCCACAATTACCACGTGTCATGGGAGGGACCCGGTGGGAGGTCATTGAATCATGGGGGTGGGTCTTTTTCATGCTGTTCTCATGACAGTGAATAAATCTCATGAGATCTGATGGTTTTATAAAGGGGAGTTTCCCGGCACAGGCTATTTCTCTTGTCTGCTACCATGTGAGACGTGCCTTTCACCTTTCACCTTCCGCCATGATTGTGAGGCCTCCTCAGCCACGTGGAACTGTGAGTCCATTAAACCTGTTTCTTTTGTAAATTACCCAGTCTCGGACATGCCTGTATCAGCAGTGTGAAAATGAGCTAATACATATTCCTATCCACCTGCACTCCTCCACACAGAGGAACGACCATCCTGAACTTATGCCTATCATTCTCGCACTGATTTTATGACATCTACATCTACACTTAAACAATATATACTTGAATTTTGCTTGTTTTTAAACTTCTTTTTTTTTTTTTTTTTTTGAGACAGTCTTGCTCTGTCATCCAGGCTGGAGTGCAGTGGCATGATCTCAGCTCACTGCAACCTCTGCCTCCTGGGTTCAAGCAGTTCTCCTCAGCCTCCCAAGTGTCTGGGACTACAGGTGCCCACCACCACACACAGCTAGTTTTTGTATTTTTGGTAGAGATGGGATTTCACTATGTTGGCCAGGCTGGTCTCAAACTCCTGACCTCAGGTGATCCACCCGCCTCGGCCTCCCAAAGTGCTGGGATTACAGGCATGAGCCACCGTGCCCAGCAAAAGCGCATTCCATTTATTGTGCACTTCATTTATATTATTATTCCAATGTGCTATATAATGAAATAATTCTACAACTCACCATCGTGTAGGATCAGTGGGAGCCCTGAGCTTGTTTTCCTGCAACTAGACGGTCCCATCTGGGAGTGATGAGAGACAGTGACAGATCATCAGGCATTAGATTCTCATTAAGGAGCTCGCAACCTAGATCCCTTGCATGTCATGTGCAGTTCACAATAGGGTTCACGCTCCTTCGAGAATCTAATGCCTCGGTTGATCTGACAGGAGGTGGAGTTCAGACGGTAATGCAAGCAATGGGATGGGGCCGTAAATACAAATGAAGGCCGGGGGTGGTGGCTCATGCCAGTAATCCCAGGACTTTGGGAGACCAAGGCAGGCAGATCACGAGGTCAAGAGATCAAGACCATCCTGGTCAACATGGTGAAACTCTGTCTCTTCTAAAAATACAAAAATTAGCCAGGTGTGGTGGTGTGCGCCCATAGTCCCAGCTACTCGGGAGGCTGACGCAGGAGAATCACTTGAACCCAGGAGGCAGAGCTTGCAGTGAGCCAAGATTGTGCCACCGCAATTCCAGCTTGGCGACAGAGCAAGACTCCATCTCAAAATAGATAAAAATAAATACAGATGAAGCTTTGATAGCGGGCCCAGCACTCATCTCCTGTGCTCCAGCCCAGTTCCTAACATGCCAGGACTGATACCAGGGGTTGGGGACACTTGATCTCGCCTATTGCTCCTAAGCTACCAACCTGTTCAGCACGAGACTGCACTGAATACTGCAGGCAACTGTAACACAATAGTATTTGGGTATCTAAACATAGAAAGGAGACAGTAAAAACACAGTATAAAAGATGAAAAATGATACACCTGTCTAGAGCACTTACCACAAATGGGGTTTGCAGAACTAGAAGTGGCTCTGGGTGAGTCAGTGAGTGAGTAGTGAGTGAACGTGAAAGGCTTGGACATTACTGTATACCACTGCAGACTTCATAAACGCTGGACACTCAGGCTACATGATTTTCTTTTCTTTTCTTTTTTCCTGAGATGGAGTTTTGCTCTTGTTGCCCAGGCTGGAGTGCAATGGCACAATCTTGGCTCCCTGCAACCACCACCTCCCAGGGTTCAAGTGATTCTCCTGCCTCAGCCTCCTGAGTAGCTGGGATTACAGGTGCGCACTGCCACACCCAGTCAATTTTTGTATTTTTAGTAGAGATGGGGTTTCACCATGTTGGCCACGCTGGTCTCCAACTCCTGACCTCAGATGTTCTGCCCACCTCAACCTCCCAAAGTGCTGGGAGTTCAGGTGTGAGCCACCATGCCTGGGTGATTTTTTTTTTTTTGGAGATGGAGTTTCACTCTTGTTGCCCAGGCTAGCATGCAATGGTGTCATCTCTACTCCCTGCAACCTCCACTTCCTGGGTTCAAGCAATTCTCCTGCCTCAGCCTCCCAAGTAGCTAGGATTACAGGCATGCACCATCATGCCTGGCTAATTTTGTATTTTTAATAGAGACGGAGTTTCACCATGGTGGTCAGGCTGGTCTCGAACTCCTGACTTCAGGTGATCTGCCCGCCTCAGCCTCCCAAAATGCTGGGATTACAGGCATGAGCCACTGCACCCCGCCACTACATGATTTTTATTAAAAAAAAAAAAAAAAAAAAATATATATATATATATATATATATATATATATATTTCTTGGCCAGGCTTGGTGGTTCACAGCTGTAATCCCAGCACTTTGGGAGGACAAGGTGGGAGGATTGCTTGAGGCCAGGAGTTCAAGACCAGCCTGGGCAACACAGCAAAACTCTCTCTCTACTTAAAAAAAAAAAAAAAATTAGCTGGGCATTGTGCCATGTGTCTGTCATCCCAACTACTCAGGAGGCTGAGGTGGGGGAGGATCACTGGAGCCCAGGGGTTTGAGCCTGCAGTGAGCAATGATGGAACCACTGTACTTTAGCCTGGACCACAGAGTGAGATCGCTTCTCAAAAAATGTGTATTTTTCTTTCTTCAGTAATAACTAATCTCAGCTTACTGTAACTTTTTTACTTTATAAGCTTTCCAATTCTTTTTAACTTCTTTACTCTTTTGTAATAACATTTACTTTAAAACACAAACACGTTGTACAGCTGTACAAAAATATTTTCTTAGGCTGGGCACGGTGGCTCATGCCTGTAATCCCAACACTTTGGGAGGACAAGGTGGGCGGAACGCTTGAGGTCAGGAGTTCGAGACCATCCTGGCCAACATGGTGAAACCCCGTTTCTACTAAAAATACAAAAAATTAACCAGGCGTGGTGGCAGAGAGCTATAGTCCCAGATACTCGGGAGGCTGAGGCAGGAGAATCACTTGAACCCAGGAGGTGGAGGTTGCAGGGATCTGAGATTGTGCTGCTGCACTCCAGCCTGGGTGACAGAGCAAGTCTCCATCTCAAAAAAATAAATAAATAAAAATAAAAATAAAATAAAATTATTTATTTATATTCCTATTCTATAAGCTTTTTGCTATTTTTAATTTTTGTTTTTACTTCTTAAACCTTTTTGTTAAAAACGAAGACACAAACACACACATTAGCCTAGGCCTACATGAGACCAGCATCATCAATAGCACTGTCTTCCACCTCCACATCTTATCCCACTGAAAAGTCTTCTAAAACTCGTGGGACTGTCATCGCCTATGACAACAATGTCTTCTGGATACTTCCTGAGGGACCTACCTGAGGCTGTTTTATAGTCAACTTTTATTTTCAATAAGTAGAAGGAGTACACTATAAAATAATGACAAAAAGCGTAGTATAATAAATACATAGGCCAGGTGCGGTGGCTCACACCTGTAATCCCCACACTTTGGGAGGCCGAGGCGGGCAGATCACCTGAGGTCAGGAGTTTGAAACCAGTCTGGCCAACATGGGGAAACCTAGCAAAAAATACAAAAATTAGCCAGGCGTGGTGGCACACGCCTATTATCCCAGTTACTCAGGAGGCCAAGGCAGGAGAATCACTTGAATCTGGGAGTCGGAGATTGGAGTGAGCCAAGATCACGCCACTGCACTCCAGCTTGGGCGAGAGAGTGAGACTCTGTCTGAAAAAATAATAATAATAAAATGCATACATACATACATAAACCAGTAACACAGTCATTTGTTATCATTATGAAATATTATGTACTATATATCATTGTATGTGCTAGACTTCTTTTTTTTTTTTTTTTTTTTTTGAGACAGGGTGTCGTTCTGTTGCCCAGCCTGGAGTACAGTGGTGCAATCACTGCTCACTGCAGCCTCAATCTCCTGGGCTCAAGTGTTCCTCTTGCCTCAGCCTCCCAAAGTGCTGGGATTACAGCTGTGAGTCACTGCACTTGGCCTTGCTTATTTTTAAACTTTAAATAAAGGGATTAGCAAAAGTCTCTAGGAGTTGCCTTTTCACTGGACATGACACAATCAGGCATCGCTTAATGACTGAGATACATTTTCTGAGAAATATGTTCTTAGGTGATTTTATTGTTGTGTGAACAACCTAGAGTGTATTTACACAAACCTAGATGGGCTAGCCTCCTACACATCTAGGCTAGAGGGTCTAACCTGTTTCTCCTACACTACAGACCTGTATAGCATGTGACTGCATTGAATACTGGAGATGCTTGTAACACAGGGGTAAATGGGCAGGCATTTGGCTGTCTCACACTATTTAGATGAGGGATTCCTCCTTCACCAGTGGGGTGAATAGGAGATGATCAGGGCACATGTGACTTGCTTTGATCAATGGCATGAGAGGAGAAGTGTTGGGCCAGCCCCAAATCTAAAGCTTTGACTCTCTCCTGCCTTCATCCCATGCCATGACCAAGAGAGAAGCTGCACCCTCAGCCTGGAACCCAGGAAGAATATACTCAGATACTCAGAGCAGAGCAGTCCTGGCCAATCCCCAGACTCTCAGCTTGAGTCAGGACTTCCCACCAAGCTCAACAGAGCCCCAACCTAGATCAACCAAGCCGCAGCCAAGCTGCAGAGCCGTGAGCATTAACGAATGTTGCTTTGAGCTGCCAGAGATGGGGGTGATCTGTTACTCAGCATGTCAATGGCTAATCCATTGCATCAAAATTCACTTATGTTGCTATATGATGCCACATGTGGCTTATTCTTAATTGTGTAACTATAGGCCCATTAATATATCCACTTTTCCTATTGATGAGTATTTGAGTTGTTTCAATCTTTTGCTACCATAAATAGCACTGTCCTTTTTTTTTTTTTTTTTTTTTGAGATGGAGTCTTGCTCATTGCCCAGGCTGGAGTGCAGTGGCGTGATCTCAGCTCACTGCAAGCTCTGCCTCCCAGGTTCACGCCATTCTCCTGCCTCAGCCTCCCGAGTAGCTGGGACTACAGGAGCTCACCACCATGCCTGGCTAATTGTATTTTTAGCAGAGACGGGGTTTCACCGTGTTAGCCAGGATGGTCTCGATCTCCTGACTTCGTGATCCACCCGCCTCGGCCTCCCAAAGTGCTGGGATTACAGGTGTGAGCCACCGCGCCCGGCCAATAGCACTGTCTTAACATTCTTTTAAATTTCTCAGCCAGGTGCGATGGTTTACGCCTGTAATCCCAGCGCTTTGGGAGGCTGAGGCAGGCAGATCACCTGAGGCCAGGAGTTTGAGACCAGCCCAGCCAACATGGTGAAACCCCGTCTCTACTGAATACAAAAATTAGCCGGGTGTGGTGGCAGGCGCTTGTAATCCCAGCTGCTCAGGAGGCTGAGGCAGAGAATCGCTTGAACCTGGAAGGCAGAGGCTGCAGTGAGCCGAGATTGCGCCACTGCACTCCAGCCTGGGTGACAGAGTGAGTTTCCAGCTCTAAATAAATAAATAAACAAACAAACAAATAAATAATCTTGATGTGTGTGGGCAAGAGTTTCTCTGGAGAATATAGCTAGAAGTAGAAATGCACATATTCAACTTTACAAGATAGTATCAAATTGTTTTTCAAAGTGGCTGTACCAATTGTCACACCTACCAGCCATTCTTGAGACCTGGCTCATTTCATCCTATCCGATATCTGCTGTCAGAGTTGGGTGGTTTTTTATTTTTGCTTTGTTTTTTTTTTTTTTTTTTTTTTGGTTTTTGTTCTTGCTTTTCTTTTCTTTTTCTTTTTTTTTTCTTTTTTTTTTAAAGAGACAAAGAGACAGGGTGTCACTCTGTTGCCCAGGCTGGAGTGTAGTGATGCAATCATAGCTCACTGCAGCGTCAAACTCCTGGGCTCAAGCGATCCTCCTACCTCAGCCTCCTGAGTAACTGAAACTATAGGTGCACACCCCATGCCTGGATAATTTTTATTTTTTTATTTTTGTAGAGATGGGGTCTCACTATGTTTCCCAGGCTGGTCTCAAACTCTTGGCTTCAAGCAATCCTCTTGCCTCGGCCTCCCAAAGCACTGGGATAACAGGTGTGAACCACTGCACCTGGCAGAAAAGTATTTTTTTATAAATCTAGTGTAGCCAAAGTTCTCCATTTCAATGTAGCCAAATTTTTCTTCGCTGTTTTGGTGTATCTCACACCGCTTCACTAATAGCAGACAATACTGACAGCAACTAGATGCTAAATGATCTATAACAGGGATAAGTTGAATTATGTCAAATCCACACAATGAAATACTATACTGCAGGCCAGGCACAGTGGCTCACGTCTGTAATCCCAGCACTTTGGGAGGTCGAGGTGGGCGGATCACCTGAGGTCAGGAGTTTGAGACCAGCCTGGCCAACATGATGAAACCCCGCCTCTGCTTAAAAAACAAAAATAAGCCGGGTATGGTGGAGTGTGCCTGTAATCCCAGCTATTCAGGAGGCTAAGACGGGAGGATCGCTTTAACCCAGGAGGTAGAGGTTGCAATGAGCCGAGGTCATGCCACTGCACTCCAGCCTGGGTGACAGAGCAAGACCTTGTCTCAAAAAAAAAAAAAAAAGAAAGAAAGAAAGAAAGAAATTACCAAATTACCATATTGCAGTTAAAAATAATTATTTCAAACAAATATGATATAAAAAGATATTCACATTGTAATAAGTAAAACGACTAAGTAACAAAATTTGATTCTAAATGTGTTAGGATAAACTGAAATGTCTTCCACCTGTCATTAGACCCAGACTTAGAATAAAAATCAGTCTAATCCGAGCTGAGTCATCCACGCAGGTTAGAAAAGAACCCTTTATTGCTAGAGAGGGTTTTATGGTGATGCAAGCCAGGCTTCCCAGGAAAATCTACTGTTACAGAGGAGTCAAGACCAAAGCCATACAAATGAGGGAAACAGAGTCTTTTTTTTTTTTTTTTTTTTTGAGACAGTCTTGCTTTGTCACCCAGGCTGGAGTGCAGTGGCGTGATCTCGGCTCACTGCAACTTCCGCCTCCTGGATTCAAGTGATTCTCTTGCCTCATCCTCCTGAGTAACTGGGATTACAAGTGTGCACCACCATGCCTGGCTAATTTTTGTATTTTTAGTAGAGACGGAGTTTCGCCATGTTGGCCAGACTGGTCTTGAACTCCTGACCTCAAGTGATCCATCCGCCTGGGCCTCCCAAAGTGCTAGGATTACAGGTGTGAGCCACCATGCCCAGCCCAGGTTCATCTTAATTTGAAATTGGCCATGTTGCCGGGCACGGTGGCTCACACCTGTAATCCCAGCACTTTGGGAGGCTGAGGCGGGCGGATCACAAGGTCAGGAGATCGAGACCATCCTGGCTAATGGTGAAACCCGGTCTCTATGAAAAATAAAAAAAATTAGCCGGGCGTGGTGGCGGGCGCCTGTAGTCCCAGCTACTTGGCAGGCTGAGGCAGAGAATGGCGTGAACCTGGGAGGTGGAGCTTGCAGTGAGCCGAGATCACGCCACTGCACTCCAGCCTGGGAGACAGCAAGACTCCGTCTCAAAAAAAAAAAAAAAGAAAAAAGAAATTGGCCATGTTACTTCTGAGAAAGAAATGATGAAAGCAGTGGTCATTTTGGTGAGATGTGCTTAGCTCTTCTCCTCCTGTGGGTGGTCCCTGCAGCCCTCTCTGGGAGGATCCTGAGATTGTCCTGGGGTGCCAATCTTTGTTCTCCAGCAAAGCACCAGAAGGGGCCAGTGGAGGGTAGGGGAGATGGGGAAAGTCAAAAATTTCTATATCATATAAGATTAGAAACAGGTCCAGTGTAGTGGCTCATGCCTGTAATCCCAGAGTTTTGGGGGGCCGGGGGGCCAAGCCCAGGAGTTCAAGACCAGCCTGAGCAAGATAGCAAGACCCCATCTCTACAAAAAATTTGATAATTAACTGGGTATGACGGCGCAGGCCTGTAGTCCCAGCTACTCAGGAGTCTGGGGTGGAAGGATCCTTGAGCCCAAGAGTTCAAGGCTGTAATGAGCTATGATGGCACCGCTGCACTCCAGCCTGGGTGACAGAGACAGACCCTGTCTCTAAAAAATAAAGTCGGGAGGGCAGGCACGGTGGCCAGCACTTTGGGAGGCCAAGGTGGGCAGGTCACTTGAGGCCAGGAGTTCGAGACCTGCCTGGCCAACATGGTGAAACCCCATCTCTACTAAAAATGCAAAAATTCCCCAGTGTGGTGGCGCATGTCTGTAATCCCAACTACTTGGGAGGCTGAGGCAGGAAAATCGCTTGAACCCAGGAGGTGGAGAATGCAGTGAGCCAAGATTGCGCCACTGCACTCCAGCCTGGGTGACAGGAAGACCGTCTCAAAAAATAAAAATAAAATAATAAAATAAATAAAATAAAATCAGGAACAATCTATTGGAAGGTGGGACTTCTCTGAGATTTGAATCAAGGTTATATTCGTATAACAAATGCCCTAATTTATTTATATTGTCTATTTCAGGTGGCTGGGCGCAGGTGGTGTGGGAAGCCCCTATAGAGACTGGAGGGGAAGCTAAAGATTCCGTAAGCCCTCGCTTGTGCTGCATGTGGTGTAGGTGAAAGTGACAAGGGGTTTCTTTCTCCACAAGGGAGGAGAGGCATATCTAAGACCAGCATATATCTAACACGGGGACGTAGAGGGAGGGGGTGCAGAGGAGAAAGGAAAACAGGAAGAGGGTCTTCTCCTTCTCTCTGCCCCACCTCAGAGCTCCTAGCAGAGGTGGGCACATGGCGGGTTCTCCGGGAAACCTCCCAGGCTCCGCTCACGCGCCTACCTGGCCCCAGGTGACCTTGGGGTGCCCGCGCTGTGGGGAGCCTTCAAGGCGCCCGAGTGAACCTGGGGACTGTTTGAAGTCCTGGCACCTTCTAAGGATTCCGTTTAACAAGCTGGGTGCCGTGGGCACTTGGATGAAAGGAGCTATGTAAAGACATGATATCATTACCCATTAAAGCTCGTTTTCTTAGAAACAGGAAGGTCCATTTGCCAAGAGTAAACGGTAAGGGCAAGCCCTACCTGGGCATGGGACCCTGCAGTTGGGAAAGTCATTCTGGGTGGGCTCAGGAGCCAGTGTGAGTCAGAGCGTGGGGGTGAGGAGGGGTTGGAGGTCTCACCTGCGCCCCAACCCCAAGAGGGAGAAGCCAGCAGAAACAGCAGCTGGGGCCCCAGGGGGCTGGAGAGTCTGCCCAGCCTAGCAGGAATGAGGGAATTACTGGCCCAGTCTGGATGGAGGGGGCCACTCCGTCAAACTCAGAAACACCCCGACATCCTCTGCAAGATGTCACCTCCATGAAGGGACAAACGAAAGGCGCTGGCCCTGTCATTCCCCTTTCGTTAATTCTGCAAATGTTAGGCCAGGCACGGTGGCTCACACCTGTAATCCTAGCACTTTGGGAGGCTGAGGCGGGTGGATCACTTGAGGTCAGAAGTTCAAGACCAGCCCGGGCAACATGTTGAGATCCCTGTCTCTATTAAAAATACAAAAAATGAGCCAGATGTGGTGGTGTGTGCCCATAATCCCAGCTGCTCGGGAGGCTGAGGCAGGAAAATCTCTTGAACCTGGGAGGCAGAGGTTGCAGTGAACTGAGATGGAGCCACTGCACTCCAGCCTGGGCGTCTTAAAAAAAAAAAAAAAAAAAAAAAATTGGAAAAGGTGGTGTGTGAGCTTCACCTGGAAGGACAAATAGGACTTGAGGGACAGAACAGGAGGGGACACAAGCACCTTGAATATGTCCAGGGATTTCCACAGGCAAAATGCACTTAACCCACCCAGCAGGAGGGCCCTGGGCTAGAAGCCGGGCCGGGCTTCCCAGTCCTTCTTGAGCATGAATTAGCCAAGGTTTGCAATGGGCCCGTGACCCGCCCCTGACCAGACCCCCCACCTCCCACCCAGTTCTCCCCGAACCACACCATGCCAGGCCCTGGCACTGAGGCTGCACTCCATCTCCCCATCCTGCAGGGTCCAATCAGCCCCCCAAACTCAACCTCAGGCCGCGACCCTCGCGAAGGCCGGGAGGAGCCGGGCGCTGCTTCCCAGCAACTGTGTTTCCTCAGCCTTGTTTACAGTTGTTGAACTATTTTCGTCAAATTAATTAAATACATGCTAAATCCTCTCCAATTTGTTGTGCGATGAATTAAAGATGTGAAGATTGTGAAATGCTCAAGAAAACCCATGGATGCTGATGAAAGCCGCCGGCACCACAGCCCCGAGTCAAGCGTCAGGCAGTCCAGAGTCTGCTTCTATCACCCGGCTGAATCAGAGCGGGGTTCTGAGGCCTCAGCGGCCAGGGTCCCGGGGAGACCTCACGTCTACCCACAAAGGTGACTCAAGGCGCAGAGATGCCCCTGTCACTGGAGAGCACAGTGCACGGCTGCCAGGGGCATGGGACACAAAGTTCTTCCCCAGAGTATACCTCAGGGCTTCCTACAACCCCTCAGGTCAGCAGCTTGCAGGAACAGCAACAGCTTGACCAGGCGTCGTGGCTCACACTTGTAATCCGAGCACTTTGGGAGACTGAAGCAGGAGGATCACTTGAGCCCAAGAGTTTGAGCCCGGGAAATACAGGAAGACTGCATCTCTACAAATAATTTTTTAAAAAAACTAGCCGAGGCTGGGTGAGGTGGCTCACGCCTATAATCCCAGCACTTTGGAAGGCCGAGGTGGGCGAATCATTTGAGGCCAAGAGTTCGAGACCAGCCCGGCCAACATAGTGAAACCCTGTCTCTACTAAAAATACAAAAAATTAGCTGGGTGTGGTGGCATGCACCTATAATCCCAGGTACTCAGGAGGCTGAGGCAGGTGAATCACTGGAACCCGGGAGGCAGAGGTTGCAGTGAGCTGAGCTCACGTCATTGCACTCCAGCCTGGGTGACAGAGCGAGACTCCATCTCAAAAAAAAAAAAAAAAAAAAAAGAAAAACAAGGAAAAATCAGCCGGGCATGGTGTTGTAACCATGAGTAGTCTCAGCTACTCAGAAGCTGAGGCAGGAGGACCGCTTGAGCCCAGGAGGTCGAAGCTTCAGTGAGCTCTGATCACAGCATTGCACTCCAGCTTGGATGACAGAGTAAGTAAGACCCTGTCTCCAAACAATAAATAAATAAAAAAAAAGGAATAGCAACAGCAAACGTTGATCTGAGAACGCAGTGCACAATAACTCACGTAATCCTCATGCAACTCTCCAAGGGGGCAGGTGCTGCTATTATCCCATTGCACAGTGGAGGCACAGGAAGTAACTGGTCAAGTTCATACAGCCTGGGAGGACACGAGGCCTGGAAAGAGGCTGGGCTGTCCAGCTGTAGAGTCTGTGCCGGTAACCACTAAGTACACAGGATCCTCCCCTAGCTCTGGCCTGTCCCAGGTATGGTTTTTGCAGAATCAGCCGCCACAGGCCAGACCACACCCCCAGGAGGCTTCTGGGGTCTGGGACACACACCATCCCACCCACCCTACAGCTAGCATCTGCCTCATTCTAGTCTTGTTCTGGGTAAAGTGTACCCCATTGGCCTACATGAGAGGGCAGGTCACCCATGAGAATCCCTTCACTCAGACAGGGGCCTCCTGCACCTGCCTGGGAACATAAGAGAGGCATGAGTGCTCTAGCCAGAGAAACTGAGGCACAGAGGGTCTTGCAATCTGTGAGTCTGTGGCCTAAGCCCCTTTCCTGGAGCAAGGTGATGCATAGATTCAAAGTGACCCCATAGCCATTGTCCATGTGGATCCAGGGGAACCCCGGGCTGTGTGTGTGTGTGTGTTTGTTTTGAGACGGAGTTTCGGTCTTGTCACCCAGGCTGGAGTGCTATGACGTGATCTCAGCTAACTGTAACCTCTGCCTACAGGGTTTAAGCAATTCTCCTGCCTCAGCCTCCTAGAATTATAGGCTGGAATCACAGGCACGAACCATCATACCCAGCTAATTTTTGTATTTTTAGTAGAGAGGGGGTTTCGCCATGTTGGTCAGGCTGGTCTTGAACTCCTGACCTCAGGTGATCCTGGTCTGTGTTTTCTTTCTTCCATGTCATACATGAAGAGATTGAGGTCCAGAGAAGAACAGGGACGCGTGCCCAATGCCCAAAGAGAGCTGGTGGGAGAGCTAAGTTCAGATCCGAGAAGGAATGGCTGAGCTGCTGGTGCCCAAAGCCCAGGTCCCAAGCCGGGGCTCCCCAGTCACTGCTGTCACTCCACTCGTCCAAGGTGGCAGGCAGTCTGACTGTCTTGGGGCCCAGGGTACGTTTCACAGAGCCTTGATTCCACCCTGTGAGGTGGACACGGGTGTACCCCACCTACTGAGCAGAGCAGCACTGAGAACCCAGAAGCAACTGTGGATCTGAAAACATCTTGTAAACTCCAAATCTCAAAAAGGATGGTGATTGTTGGAAATGTTGATTCTGGAGAAGAGGATGGCGGCAAATTAGATGAGCTCCAGGCCAGCGCCTCCTGCTAAGACACATGCACCCCCTCAACAGAACTCATTCCTTAAAACACATACACACACACACACACACACACACACACACTTTTTAAGAGACAGGGTCTCAGTCTATCACCCAGGCTGGAATGTAGTGGTGCAATCATAGCTCATTGCAGCCTCGGACTCCTGGGTTCAAGTGATCCTCCTGCCTCACCCTTCCGAGTAGCTGGGACTACAGGGGTGTGCCACCACTCCCGGCTAATTTTTTATTTTTGGTAGAGATGGGGTCTTGCTCTATTGCCCAGGCTGGTCTCGAACTCCTGGGCTCAAGCAATCCTCCCACTTCAGTCTCCCAAAGTGCTGGAACTACAGGCATGAGCCACCGCACCCAGCCCAGACCTCATTCCCATGTGTCTACTCAGGTGGGCAGAGGCCCACAGTGCCCAGAATCTGGCCTGCTTACGACCTTTCCCAGGAAGAGACAGGGCACACACCCTTGGGGGTCTCTCTAGGACACCCTGGCTGGCCACAGAACTCTCTTACCCTGAAGTCTCCCTGAGTGGTGGCCTCAGTTCTGTCACAAGCCCTTTGATGAGAAGTTGACCACATGGCCCCCACTAATTCCTCTCTGGCCCTTAGCAAGTTTTCACCCATCGCCTTAGTGACATGAAGTAAGATAGGTCCCCAGCCTCCTCCCCTATTCCCCGAAGGCAGTCTTTCTCAGGGGCCTCCCCAGGCCTGTGCTGAGCCACCCTGGGACACAGCAGGGGATGTGACCCAGTACCTACTGCCTGGTCACTCATGGGCAGAGGAAGACAAAAGGCCACTTTGGTAAAAAGTGGCAAAAACGTCACTGTTACCAAGGAGACAGGGCTAGGATGTGCAGAAGCCAAAGAACCTAGCAGAAATGGGAGAGAGTGATGAGTTTTGATGGGGGTGGGGAGGTTTGGTGAAGAGAATAAGTGGGCCAAGTGGGCATTGTAGCTAAGGTTTTGAAGGATGAGTAGAAGTTTTCCAGACAGAGTTAGGAGGGTGGGGGTGGGGGTGGAGCAACAGAAGGGGATTTTAGACACAACTTCTTTGTAGGACACAGCCTTTCTCTTTTATTTTTCTCAGGAATGATCATTGGAGACTTTGATTCAGCAGGAGGGAAGGCACTGGGCGTGGCTGGAATACAGGGCATAGGACGAGGAAATGGCAGAGCTTTATCTATGAAGATGGCATTTTCCAGGTCCTGGGGGAGGAGGGGGTTGACGTCAAGGTAAAAGGCTTGCTTCTGTGCATGATGGGGAACCCCTGAGAGGCTTTGGGCAGAAAGAACGATGACGAAATCACTCTGGCCTCAGACACAGACCAAGACAAGAGCCAAAAGCTCAGAAGAGACTGGAGAAATAGAACAGAAAAGAGGCGCTAAAGTCTTGGGCGGGGGCCCTGGGGGAGGGCATTGATTAGAGCAAGCTTGTCCAACCTGCAATCCACGGACCGCAGGTGGCCCAGGACAGCTTTGAACATGGCCCAACACAAATGCATGAACTTTCATAAAACATGATGAGATTGGCTGAGTGCAGTGGCTCATGCCTGTAATCCCAGCACTTTGGGAGGCTGAGGCGGGCGGATCTCTTGAGGTCAGGAGTTCGAGACCAGCCTGGCAAACATGGTGAAACCCCATCTCACTAAAACTAAAAATACAAAAATTAGCTGGACGTAGTGGCGCACGGCTGTAGTCCCAGCTACTCAGGAGGCTAAGGCATGAGAATCACTTGAACCCAGCAGGTGGAGGTTGCACTGAGCTGAGATTATACCACTGCACTCCAGCCTGGGCAATAGAGCGAGACTTCGTCTCAAAAAAAAAAAAAAGAGAGATCTTTACATTTTTTTTTTTTTTTTTTTTTGAGACAGAGTCTTACTCTGTTGCCCAGGCTGGAGTGCAGTGGTGCGATCTTGGCTCGCTGCAACCTCCGCCTCCCAGGTTCAAGCAATGAGATTCTCCTGCCTCAGCCTCCCAAGTAGCTGGGACTGCAGGCGCGCGCCACCACACCCAGCTGATTTTTTTCTATTTTTAGTAGAGACGGGGTTTCACCATGTTGGCCAGGGTGGTCTTGATCTCTCAACCTTGTGATCTGCCCCCCCCGGCCTCCCAAAGTGCTGGGATTACAGGTGTGAGCCACCGCGCCTGGCCGGTATTTTTGTTTGTTTGTTTGTTTGTTTAGCTCATCAGCTATCATTAGTGTCAGGGTATTTCATATGTATGGCCCAAAACAGCTCTTCTTCTGATGTGGCCCAGGGAAGCCAAAAGATTGGACATCCCTGGATTGGAGGGACACTAGTGGGGAAGAGCACAGTGGGGACCAGCTGTGATCGAGGAGAAAGCTCACTCACCCCTACTTCCTGTGCTGTGGCCAGTGGGTGGTGCCAGTCCTCCTTCTTCAAGGAAGCAGAAGAGTATTTATTATAGAATAAGAATGAGTGTTGGCCAAGCTCGGTGGCTTATGCCTATAATCCCAGCATTTTGAGAGGTTGAGGCAGGCAGATCACTTGAGGTCAGGAGTTCAAGACCAGCCTGGCCAACATGGTGAATTCCCATCTCTACTAAAAATACAAAAAGTAGCCAGGTGTGGTGGTGCGCGCCTGAAAACCCAGCTACTCGGGAGGCTGAGGCAGGAAAATCGATTGAACTCGGGAGGCAAAGGCTGCAGTGTGCTGAGATGGCACCATTACACTCCATTCCAGCTTGGGCGACAGAGCAAGATTCTGTCTCAAAAAAAAAAAAAAAGAAAGAAAAAGAACGAGCATTGAGATGGATGATGGATGGCACGGTCTGCAGAAGTCAAGGTTTGAAGAGGGGGAGATGCACTGGGGACCAGGGAAAAGTCACTGGCCAGCCCTCCCGCAGCAGGGAGGCAGGCAGAAGAGTCAGAACTTGCAGGGAATCTGGGAGCCAGGAGGATCTGGCTGCTGCAATACGAAGGCAGGGCCAGTGTAGACTCTCATAGAGGTCTCTTCACACCATCTCTGTGAGGTCACAGCCAAGCGTCTGGGGAAGGCACGGGTCACTGTGACTTCTTAACAGGGCCAGCAGCCTGGGAGAAGAGCCAGCCACCAATCAGGGAACAGGACATGCAGAAGAGTGTGGATAAACTGGAACCCGTGGGCACCTCTGGGTCAGTCTCTCTGCCCCGCCTCTAGCCATGATGATGCTCAAAGCACAAAGTTCACTTTAGTCCAACTCTAACTCAGACCCACAGCAGGGAGGGGATTCTAGGAAACAAGGCTCTAGCTTGGCCAACTTGACTCAGTACAAAACCACCACAGCAGGAAGACATGGAGCCGCTTGCTGAGACCAGGCACCAGGGATGGGGCAGGTTCAGGGATGCCTGGTATGGTTGTGTATGTTGTTCACTGCTCAAGAGCACCTGGCTAAGGAGCCAGGAGGGGCTGAACTGACCCTGGCATGAAGCCATATCTATCTGGAGGAAGGGGCGTCTTTTTCTAAATTGTATAAGATACCAATCAAACCTGGGCAGGATGAGGGAAAGGCATTGTATTCTGGTTGATATGGGAGGTGTGGGGGTGTCCATAGGTTAAGCTTCTCCCAGCATCTGTCATCCCCCTCTGTGACCAACACTGTAAAGGCCCCATGCACAGGGCCCTTGCTATCAGTTGGACTAACCAGTAACAGCCTTGTGGCAAATGGCGACGGTCCTAAAATTCCCAGAGGGCAGGCAGTGCAAAAGCAGGCAGAGACAGTTAACTTGGAAGGAGGATTGTGCCTTAGGCAGAGCTGTTTCAGATAGAACGAGATGTGTTTTGAGGTAGTGAGTTCCCTGTCACTGGAGGTATGCAAGCAGAGCCAGATGAATGTTTGCAGGGTTTGGTGCAGGGGATGTCATTAAGCTCTAGGTGGCAGTTCAGCCACTTGCTCCTCCTGGACAGTGAGTCAGATGTGAACAAGACCTCAGAGGATTGGTGGCGGGTCTCAGGAGGGGTCGGGGGGAGTTCCTCTCCAGCCCTCCCCAACCCTTTGTCTCTGCTCAATTCTTTTTGGAACCAGATTAGGTATTTAGAAGATTAATTTCATGTTTGTGCAAAGCAGGGGATTAGGAGGGGAGGAGACTGAGGCTCTCTACAGGTTGTTAATCTAAAAAAAGACTGCAAAATCGCTCTGGCTACGAGTCACAGCTGAGGGTGCCACTCACTACCAACAAGCCAGGGTTTTTCATCAGTAGTTTTCTTTCATTTTCTGCCGTCTCAGGACCAACACTCTTGCGCTCTGGGGAAGATCAAAGGCAGAACATGGTGGGATGGCCTCCATGACCCAGAGCAAGGAGACTGGAGTGCCACTCCCATTACCCCCATCCTGCCAAGGTCCAGACTGCAGACCTCAGACAGAATTCCTGCCACGAACACCACCCCGACTCCTCAGTCCACTGCCACCTCCTGCCTCACTCCTCGGTGCTCCTGGAGGAACCAGAGGCTCAGAGAGGACGTGGATTCACCCCAGCAAGTCACTGATTCCTGGCCCAGAACTCCTCCTCGGTGCTGCCACTTAGAGTTGAGGTGGTGGGAGCTGCTGGAGGCCTTCTGGGGGTGTCTGGAAGCATAGCCCATGCATCCAGGAGCCTAGGGGGATTTTTTTTTTTTCTTTTTTGTAACAAAATTATTGGGATAGAATTCCCAAGCCAGGCCAGGCGTGGTGGCTCACTCCTGTAATCCCAGCACTTTGGGAGGCCAAGGCGGGCGGATCACAAGGTCAGGAGATTGAGACCATTCTGGCTAACACGGTGAAATCCTATCTCTACTAAAAATACAAAAAATTAGCCGGGCCTGGTGGCGGGCGCCTGTAGTCACAGCTACTCGGGAGGCTGAGGCAGGAGAATGGCATGAACCCGGGAGGCGGAGCTTGCAGTGAGCCGAGATCTCGCCACTGCACTCCAGCCTAGGCGACAGAGCGAGACTCTGTCTCAGAAAAAAAAAAAAAAAAAAAGAATTCCCAAGCCATACAATTCATCCATTTAAAGCAGGGATGTCCAATCTTTTGACTTCCCCGGGCCACACTGGAAGAATTGTCTTGGACCACACCTAAAATACACTAACACTAATGATAGTTGATGAGCTTAAAAACAAACAAACAAAAAATTATCGCCAAAAAAAATCTCAAAATGTCTTAAGAAAGTTTACGAGTTTGTGTTGGATCGCATTCAGAGCCGTCCTGGACCACATGTAGCCCACGAGCCACGAGTTGGACAAGCTTGATTTGAGGTGTACAATTCAATAACTAATGAATTTTTGTATATTTAGAGTTGTAAAGCCACCATTTTAGAACAGTTTCGTCTCCCCAAAAAGCAACCCTGTACTCATTGGCAGTCACTCCTCACTCCCTTCCCCATCCCAACCCCTCGTAAATAATCTACTTTCTGGCCAGGCAGGGTGGCTCATGCCTGTGATCCCAGCACCGTGGGAGGCTGAGGCGGGTGGATCATTTGAGGTTGGGAGTTCGAGACCAGCCAAGCCAACATGGTAAAACCCTGTCTCTACTAAAAATACAAAAATAAGCCAGGTGTGGTGGCGCACGCCTGTAATCCCAGCTACTCAGGAGGCTGAGACAGGAGAATTACCTGAACCCAGGAGACAGAGGCTGCAATGAGCCAAGATCACGCCACTGTATTCCAGCCTGGGCAACGGAGTGAGACTCCATCTCAAAAAAAAAAAAAAAAAAAAAACTGAGCTCAGGAAAGATTTGGCCAGTTTATAAGCAAAACTAGAAGGGAAAAAGGAAGCGGCCAGAAATGTCAGGGTTTGCAGGGTTCGAAAAGCCAACTGTAGGCTGGGTGCAGTAGCTCCTCCCTGTAATTCCAGTGCTTTCGGAGGCCAAGGTGGGAGGATTGTTTGAGCCCAGGAGTTGGCGACCAACCCTGGCGACATAGCCAGACCCCATCTCTACTACAAATTTTAAAAATTAGCTGGGCGTGGTAGCACACACCTGTAGTCCAAGCTACTCGGGAGGCTGAGTGGGAGGATCACCTGAAGCCAGGGGTTTGAGACCTGGCTGGGCAACATAGCGACTCTCTGTTGGAGTCCAAGGCTGCGGTGAGCCATGATTGCACCACTGCACTCCAGCTTGGGTGACAGAGCAAGAACATGTCTCAAACGAAACAAAACAAAATAGAAGAGAGAGAAGAAAAGCCAACTCTTTCTGGCTTTTAACTTCATATATGTTAAATGTCAATAAATTTACCTTTGTGTATGTAAAATGTCAATTAAAAAGTGCCCTTGAGGAAACAAAGTTAACTCAGGAGATAGAAGATAACTTGAACAAAAACTCTAATTAACATCCCCAGGGGATTCCCTAAGTAAACAAAAAAAGAGCTCCGGGGAATTCAAAATACCTTTGCTAGAATTTTTAAAAGGTAACAAAAGAGTTGGTGATTAAGGCTGAGGAATCTCCCAGAAAGGAGGAAAAGAAAGATGGGAGATAAAAGATCAGAGGTAGATGGGAAAATCCAACCGCTACCCCTGGGAGTTCCAGAAAGACAGAATAGAGAATACAGAAGGAAATAAGTGATCAAAGACACACAAGAAGAGAGGTTCCCAGAACACAAGGCTAGGAGCCTTCAGATTGACTGGCCATACAGCGCGATAGTAAAACTAAAGACGGCAAGGTGTGGTGGCTCATGCCTGCAACCTTAGCACTTTGGGAGACCAAGGTGGGAAGATTGCTTGAGGCCAGGAAATCAAGACCAGCCTGGGCAACATAGTGAGACCCCACTTCTATTTAAAATAAAATAAAAGTTTATTTTGTTTTTATTTATTTATTTATTTTGTGGCAGTCTCGCTCTGTTGCCCAGGCTGGAGTGCAATAGTGTGATCTTGGCTCACTGCAACCTCCACCTCCTGGCTTCAAGTGATTCTCCCACCTCAGCCTCCTGAGTAGCTGGGATTACAGGTGCCCACCACCCGTGCCTGGCTAATCTTTGTATTTTTAGTAGAGACGGGATTTCACCATGTTGGCCAGGCTGGTCTCAAACTCCTGACCTCAGGCGATCCACCTGCCTTGGCCTCCCAAAGTGCTGGGATTACAGGTACGAGCCACCACACCCGGCCAAGAAAATAAAATGTTAAATAAAACGAAAGAGAAGGCAAGGAGAAACTTCAGTAGGTGTACCAGTGGTAAACAGATGGTCCTAAATATTTCCAGTGGGCAGAGGTAAAAGCAAGTCACTACAAAAGAACTGCTGATCAGCCGGACACGATGGCTCACGCCTGCAATCCCAGAACTTTGGGAGGCCAAAGTGGGTGGATCATTTCAAGTCAGGAGTTCAAGACCAGCCTCGCCAACATGGTGAAACCACATCTCTACTAAAAATACAAAAATTAGCCAGGTGGGGTGACACATCCCTATAGTCCCAGCTACTTGGGAGGCTGAGGTACGAGAATCACTTGAACCTCGGAGGTGGAGGTTGCAGTGAGCTGAGATCGCATCATTGCACTCCAACCTGGGAGCCAGAGAGAGACTCTGTTTCAAAAAGGAAAAGGAAGCAAAGGAACAGAGCAGTATCTTCTGGGTTCTCAAGCAAAAGTTTTGGCTTTCTGTTTTGTTTTGTTTTTGTTGTTGTTGTTATTGTTGTTGTTGTTGTTTTGAGATGGAGTCTTGCTCTGTTGCCCAGGCTGCAGTGCAGTGGCACGATCTTGGCTCACTGCAAGCTCCGCCTCCCGGGTTCACATCATTCTCCTGCCTCAGTCTTGAGCAGCTGGGACTACAGCCACCCGCCGCCACCGCACCCAGCAAATTTTTTTTTTTTTTGTATTTTTAGTAGAGACGGGGTTTCACCGTGTTAGCCAGGATGGTCTCAATCTCCTGACCTCGTGATCCACCCGCTTCGGCCTCCCAAAGTGCTGGGATTACAAGCATGAGCCACTGCACCTGGCCAAGGGAAAGTATTTTTAACCTAGAATTCTATACCCAATCCAACTATTGTGAACCTGGAAAATCTGAGACATGTCTCACTTAATTTATAAAGTTTATTTTGCCAAGATTGAGGACACGCGCCCATGACACTGCCTCAGAAGGTCCTGACGACATGCGCCCAAGATGGTCGGAGCACAGTTTGGTTTTATACATTCTAGGGAGACATGAGACGTTCATCAACATATGCAAGATGAACATCGGTTCAGTCTGGAAGAATGGGACAACTCAAAGCAAAGGTGGGAAGACTCAAGCGGGGAGGGGGCTTCGGGTCACAGGTAGATAAGAGACAAATGGTTGCATTCTTTTGAGTTTCTGATTAGCCTTTCCGAAGGAGGCAGTTGTGATGGCACACACCTGTAATTGCAGCTTCTCGGGAGGCTGAGGCAGGAGAATGGCGTGGACCTTAGAGGCGGAGCTTGCAGTGAGCCGAGATTGAGCCACTGCACTCCAGCCTGGGCGACAGGGTGAGACTCCATCTCAAAAAAAAAAAAAAAAAAAAAAAGATATGCCTTTATCTCAGTGAGCAGAGGAGTGACTGAGTAGAATGGGAGGCAGGGTTGGGAGGCGGAGGCTGCAATGAGCCAAGTTCAGGCCACTGCTCTCCAGCCTGGGCATCAGAGTGAGTGAGACTCTGTCTTGAAAGAAATAAATAAATAAAAATAAAAATAATAAAATGAATTTAAAAACTGAAAAATTCTTTTGTAGAGGTGAGGTCTTGCTATGTTGCCCAGGCTGGTCGCAAACTCCCGGGCTCAAACGATCCTCCCACCTTAGCTTCCCAAAGTGCTGGGATTACAGGCGAGTGCCACTGTGCCTGGCTTGTGAACACTTTTCGCTTTAGGGTCCAGTTTTTCTTTCTCTGGAAGTTTCTAAATGCTGTTCTTTTGCCTGCATTTTCTGCATCTTGAGTTCTTTTGATGTTTCAGAAATGCCATCAAATCTATAGGGCCCTCGTTTTCCCCGGGTTTCTGGTCACTGGTGTTCACTACTCACCCATCCTCTTTTGCTAATCTGGATCCTGGCATCTGGTCACACTCCTCTTACTCCCCAGGACTGCAGCCACTGTTGCCTGTATCTCATTTCTCCCTCTTTCTTTCTTTCTTTTTTCTTTCTTTATTTTATTTTATTTTATTTTATTTTTTGAGATGGAGTAAGCAAGCTGGAGTGCAGTGGCTCGATCTTGGCTCACTGCTGCCTTTGGCTCCCGGGTTCAAGCATTTCTTCTGCCTCAGCCTCCTTCTTTCTCAAAAAAGAAAAGAAAAGAAAGCAACAGAGAAGTGTCTGTAATCCCAGCACTTTGGGAGGCCGAGACGGGCGGATCATAAGGTCAGGAGATCGAGACCATCCTGGCTAATACGATGAAACCCCGTCTCTACTAAAAAATACAAAAAACTAGCCGGGCGAGGTAGTGGGCACCTGTAGTCCCAGCTACTTGGGAGGCTGAGGCAGGAGAATGGCGTAAACCCGGGAGGCGGAGCTTGCAGTGAGCTGAGATCCGGCCACTGCACTCCAGCCTGGGTGACAGAGCGAGACTCCGTCTCAAAAAAAAACAAACAAACAAAAAAAAAAACAGAGAAGTGTCTTCTAGGTTCTTAAGGGAAAGTATTTTTAACCTATTTTAACTCCCTCCCAAGTAGCTGGGACTACAGGTATGCGCCACCACGCCCCGCTAATTTTTGTATTTTTAGTAGAGACAGGGTTTCACCATATTGGCCAGGCAGGTCTCGAACTCCTGACCTCATGATCTGCCTGCCTCAGCCTCCCAAAGTGCTGGGATTACAGGCATAAGCCACCGTGCCTGGCCCTCCCTCTTTCTTGGTTTATTTATTTGCTTTTCGCTCTGGGAGGAATGGATAGACAATACACTTGTGAAGGTTTTGGAAGTCTAAAAAATGATATGGTCCTCAGGCTTATTCAATAGTGTGAAAAGAAAATAAATCTTGGGGCTCTCAAATCACTAAGCTAAAGAGAAAAGTCAAGCTGGGAACTGCTTAGGGCCAACCTGCTTCCCACTTTTTTTTTTTTTTTTTTGAGACAGAGTCTCATTCTGCTGTCACCGAGGCTGGAGTGCAGTGGCACGATCTCAGCTCACTGCAACCTCTGCCTCCCGGGTTCAAGCGATTCTCCTGCCTCAGCCTCCCTATGAGTGCCCACCACCATGCTTGGCTAATTTTTTGTATTTTTAGTAGAGACAGAGTTTCATCACGTTGGCCAGGCTGGTCTCGAACTCCTGACCTCAGGTGATCCCTCCCAAAGTGTTGGGATTACAGGCGTGAGCCACTGCA
Organism: Macaca fascicularis; assembly: GCF_037993035.2. Taxonomy (NCBI): domain Eukaryota; kingdom Metazoa; phylum Chordata; class Mammalia; order Primates; family Cercopithecidae; genus Macaca; species Macaca fascicularis. Next base: position 50,318,629 of record NC_088377.1, read on the forward strand.
CCCAGCCTATTTTTATTTTTATTTTTTGAGATGGAATCTTGCTCTGTTGCCCAGGCTGGAGTGCAGTGGCGCGATCTCGGCTCACTGAAACCTCCACCTCCCAGGTTCAAGCAATTCTCCCACCTCAGCCTCCCAATTAGCTGGGACTACAGGTGTGTGCCACTACACCCAGCTACTTTTTGTATTTTTAGTAGAGACGGGAATTCGCCATGTTGGCCAGGCTGGTCTCAAACTCCTGACCTCAGGTGATCTACCTGCCTTGGCCTCCCAAAGTGCTAGGATTAGAGGTATCAGCCACCACGCCCTGTCCCTCCAAATTTTTTTTAATTAGCCAGGTGTGGTGGTGAGTGCCTGTAGTCCCAGCTACTTAGACGCTGAGGTGGGAGGATCACTTGAGCCTGGGTGGTCGAGGTTGCAGTGAGCTATGATGGTGCCACTGCAATCCAGCCTGGGCAACCAACGGAGATCCTGTCTAAAAAAAAAAAAAAAAAAAAAAATTCCGGGATCACATTATGGTTGATGAGCAAGCCAAGGTGTGACAGTCAAAGGAAGCATCTGAGTGGGGTGGAGAGGAAGTCATTTGCCTCACTGTGAGATAGGTGACCCTGGAGGCTCAGAGACCATGAGGGCGGATGGAGAGGAACCCCATAAATGGGCTAATGTCTTCACTGAACGAGGGGTTATGGGGATCAATGAATGAGCCTCCAAGGATCCTCAGAGACGTTTCTGCTGCCTCCCCAGCCAGCACCCCACAGCCCAGGAGGCCGGACTCTGTATTTGGTTCATTGATCCAAGCTCCCTCTAGACCCTGGGATCATCTTCCTGCCCCACCCCACACTGATTCCTCCCGCCTCTCATCCCAGCCCACTCCAATTCTGACAAACACATTCCCCAGTGCCTCATCAAATCCCACGTCAGTACATGCTCAGGAAGGAGTGGAGTTGGTTCCAGAGAGGTTGGCAGTGAACTGGAGTGAGGGATGGACAGAGAAACTAAAGGAATTTTCCTGGAGGGAAGGGCTTGAGGGTGGAGATCGGGAGGCTCAGCTGCTGTCAGTAAATGTATGTAGAAGATCCGAGGAAGAGGACGCAGACCAACTGCGGTCTGGGACCCCAGATTGCTGAGCCGCCAGCAAGGGGAGGGTGCTGCAGGGAGTTCCATTTGGGTTCAAATAAGGAAGCCCAATTGAAGGAGTGAGTTCTCCATCCGAGGGGGTGTGTAAGCAGAGGCTGCACATCCACCCTGCTGGGATGGTGCTGGTGGGATTCAGGCATGAGATGAGGATCTCCAGCCCTGAGACTCTAAGAAAAGGAGATGAAGAGCAATGGGAGGGAGGAGAGAGCAAGACAGGGCCCGAGGCTAAAGAACAGACGCCACATCTCAGCTGTGGAAGCAGCAGCTGGAGATGGAACAAGCCCTTATGTGTGAGGAATTCGTCTCAGCAGATGAGGTACAGCGAGGATGCTCACGATGTCTCCTGAAATGAATACCATCTGGAAAAAGAACAAATTCAACAGGACCCATTTTTTTTTCCACTAAAAAACCAAGCCAACTTCAGTGCCATCCTAATTTATCTGTTGAGAAAGAAGGTCTTTATTCTCAGGAGCTGGGAATACCACTTCTTTATTATTATTATTATTATTATTATTATTATTATCATCATCATCATCATCATCATCAATCATGATCATCATCTATATTTTTTTTCTTTTCTTTTCTTTTTTTTTTTTTTTTTTGAGACGAAGTCTCCCTCTGTCGCCCAGGCTGGAGTGCAGTGGCACAATCTCGGCTCACTGCAACCTCCGCCTCCCAGGTTCAAGAGATTCTCCTGCCTCAGCCTACCAAGTAGTTGGAATTACAGGTGTGCACCACCACGCACGGCTAATTTTTATACATTTAATAGAGACAGGGTTTCACCATGTTGGCCAGGCTGGTCTTGAACTCCCGACCTGGTGTGATCTGTCTGCCTTAGCCTCCCAAAATGCTGGGATTAAAGGCATGAGCCACTGCATGCCCAGCCAGACTCCCAAGTTTTCTTTGTCAATTCTTGCTTTAACTATCTTGAGGCTATGTTATTAATGTATAAAAGATAAAAAATTTCTGTCTTTCTAATGAATTTACTCTGTTTTATTCTTTATTGACCCTCTTTATCTCTAGTAATGCATTAGACCTTAACATCTATTTTTCTAACATTAATATAGGTACACCATCTTGGTTTTTTTATTTGCCTAGAGCATATTTTTCATCCTCTGATTTCTAGTCTTTCTGTGTTCTTATGTTTTTGTGTGTTTCTTATAAATACCATATACTTGAATTTTATTTTAATTTTGTTTTACAATCTTTGTCTTTTAATTGGAGAATTTAGTTTGTTTACTTTTTTTTTTCCTTTTTCTTTTTTGGATACAGAATCTCACTCTGTCACCCAGGCTGGAGTCCAGTGGCATGATCTCAGCTCTCTACAACCTCCACCTCCGGGGTTCAAGCAATTCTCGTGCCTCAGCCTCCCAAGTAGCTGGGACTACAGGCATGTGCCACCATGCCTGGCTAATTTTTTGTATTTTAGTAGAGACAGAGTTTCACTACGTTGCCCAGGCTGGTCTCGAGCTCCTGAGCTCAGGCAATCCATATGCCTCAGTCTCCCAAAGTGCTGGGATGACAGGCGTGAGGCACTGCGCCCAGCTAGTCCTTTTACATCGAAGGGATTAGTGAGCAATTTGGGTTTATTGCTATCATCTTGTTATAGTTTCCTATTTGACTCACATTTTCTCCTGCTTTGTCGCTCTCTTTTCTTGTCTTCCATTCGTTTATTAGTTAGATACTATTGTAATAATGTTGCATAAGAGAGAACTTCAAAATCTCAGTGATTTACACCACCAAAAATGATTTCTCACTCGAAGATCAGAGGCCGGCTACCGCTCTGCTAGGTCTTCTAATTATTCTATATTGTGCGTCTCCTCTAAGCATATTCTCGCAGGGAGCAAGCTGAATGAAGCAGGAGAGGCTACCGAGGGCATGTTTTTCTCCCAGCAGTGACAGGCACAGAGGGACAAAGCTAAATCATGCAAGGACATTTAAAACCTCAGTTTGTGGCTGGCTGCAGTGGCTCACGCCTATAATCCCAGCACTTTGGTGAGGCTGAGATGGGCGGACCTCTTGAGGTCAGGAGAGTTCGAGACCAGCCTGGCCAACATGGTGAAACCCCGTCTCTACTAAAAATATAAAAATTAGCCAGGCATGGTGGCGCACACCTGTAATCCCCAGCTACTCGGGAGGCTGAGGCATGAGAATCACTTGAGTCTGGGAGGCAGAGGTTGTGGTGAGCCGAGATCACGCCACTGCACTCCAACCAGGGTGACAAGAGCGAAACTCAGTCACAAAAAACCCCAAAAAAACAAACAAACAAAAAACAAAACAGGATGTAGATTTCCCCATGAAAGACAGTTTTGCAGGGCCATTTCAAAATACACCAAAGAAATATAGTTGTGGGTAAAAGACTTTGATTTCTTTCAGGGCCTGCTATCTGTCATGCTGGTATCTTATTGCTAAAGAGGGACCGTTTTGTCCTTCTTAGGGTCTCTGTTTTAATGTGAATGCTGGTCAGCTGTACCTGAATTCCAAAGGGAGGTGGGTATAATGAGGCATGTCTGACTAAAGCCATTCCCATCAAGGCCTGAACTAGTGTTTCAGGTTTACTTTAGAATGCCCTTGGCCGAGAGGAGGGAACTATTCACTTGGCTGGCGGGGGTGCTTAGAATTTTATTTTTGGTTTACAATTCCTAGGAGAAATATGTGTGTAGGTACACCCACCACACACACACACACAGACACACACACGCCACACTCATATAGATTATAATCTAAAAACAACTCATTCTGGCCAGGCGTGGTGGCTCACGCCTATAATCCCAGCACTTCGGGAGGCCAAGCGAGCGGATCACCCAAGGTCAGGAGTTGGAAACCAGCCTGACCAACGTGTTGAAACCCTGTCTTTACTAAAAATACAAAAATTAGCTGGGCATGGTGGCAGGTGCCTGTATTCCCAGCTACTTGGGAGGCTGAGGCAGGAGAATCGCTTGAACTTGAGAGGTGGAGGTTGCAGTGAGCCGAGATGGCGCCAATGCACTCCAGCCTGGGCGACAAGAGGGAAACTCCATCTAAATAAATAAGTAAATAAATAAAATAAAATAAAATAAAAATTACAAATAAAGAAATAAAAACAACACATTCTGGTAGATTCTATTTTATTTATTTTACATAAGACAAAATGAAGTTCAGAAGTATGAAGTGACTTGCTTGGAGCTTCCCCACTTAACAGGGGCCAGAGTTAGGATTCAAATCCTGTCCAACTGGCCCCAGAGCCAGAACTCCTTGTACTACCTTGTCCCTCCCACCTCTATCTCTGGTCATCTCTGCATGAGGCTAAAACAAGAAGGCAGATCATTGCCTTGTTCAACGTCAGCTGGGAACAGGTGCATCAGGCAACGCAAATTTTTCACCACCCTACAAATATCCATGAGTGACAGCACAAGGGAGTACCAACTCACTGTGAGTATCGACCTTGGGATTACAAACAAATTTCAGTGTGTAGGTGAATTGACAAATGCAGAATCCACGAATGATGAAGATCAACTCTACAGATGCTCCTTGACTTACGATGAGGTTACATCTCAATAAACCCATCTCAAATGGAAAGCATTGAAGTTGAAAATGCATTTAAAGGCCAGGCACAGTGACTCACACCTGTAATCCCAGCACTTTGGGAGGCCAAGGCGGGTGGATCACCTGAGGTCAGGAGTTCAAGACCAGCTTGGCCACCATGGTGAAACCCTGTGTCTGCTAAAAATACAAAAAAATTAGCCAGGCATGGTGGCATGCGCCTGTAATTCCAGCTACTCAGGAGGCTGAGGCAGGAGAATCACCTGAACCTGGGAGGCGGAGGTTGCAGTGAGCCAAGATCATGCCATTGCATTCCAGCCTGGACAAAAAGGGTCAAGCTGTCTCAAAAAAAAAAAAAAAAAAACAAGAAGAAGAGAAGAAGGAAGTGCATTTAATACACCTAATCTATCAAACATTGTAGCTTAGTCAAGCCTACCTTAAACATGCTCGTGTAACCAAGTACCCCCTTTTACTAAGAGATAGTTTAATTATTTTTCTCTCTCCTCCTTTACCCTGCTTCCTATTTAGCTATTCAGAAGTGCAATTATAGCCTTTTACTTCCTCTGCACCAGATACTCCCTATTTTAGGGGTCCCCAGCCCCCAGGCCATGTTAGCAACCTGTTAGGAACCGAACTGTGAGTGGCAGGTGAGTGAGCATTACTGCCTGAGCTCCACCTCCTGTCAGATCAGCGATGCCATTAGATTCTCATAGGAGCGCGAGCCCTATTGTGAACTGTGCGTCCGAGGGATCTACGTTGTATGCTCCTTATGAGAATCGAACTAATGCCTGGTGGTCTGAAGTGGAGTAGTTTCATCCCAAAACCATCCCCTGCACCTCCGGTCTGTGGAAAAATTGTCTTCCACGAAACCAGTCCTTAGTGCCAAAAAGGTTGTAGACCGCTGCCCTACAGGTAAGTTCATCTAACCATGTGCTTAGAAGCACCAGAGCAGAACTCCCTCCCACGAGGAAGTTGTCTTGGGAGACAACAGTCCATCTGCCACCCAAAGTGTGCCCGCTACGAAACTCTGTCCCACCTGGAGAGTTTTTGTCCACTTCGCCAACGCAGTCCTGTCCACGAAGGTGCCAGCAGTCACCAGCTCAACTGCCTGGTCATGCTAGCACCAAAGCTGGTATGAAGACCCGCCCCCAACCTGCCTGCTTCCTTCCCTGCATGTCATTCACCTGCCTTCTGCCCGAAAAGTGAAGCGATACCCTTAAGGCAGGAAGCCTGTACTTCTGCCCCTAAGCTAGCTTTGGAATAAAAAGTCACTTTCTTGGCCAGGCGTGGTGGCTCATGCCTGTAATCCCAGCACTTTGGGAGGCCAAGGCGACAGATCACCTGAGGTCGGGAGTTCAAGACCAGCCTGGCCAACATGGTGAAACTTCATCTCTACTAAAAATACAAAAATTAGCCAGCTGTGGTGGCGCGCACCTGTAATCTCGGCTACTTGGGAGGCTGAGGCAGGAGAATGGCTTGAACCCAGGAGGGGCGGAGTTTGCAGTGAGCCGAGATTGTGCCACTGCACTCCAGCATGGGCGACAGAGTGAGACTTCTCCAAAAACAAACAAACAAACAAAAAGTCACTTTCTTTTTTTTCCCTTTTTTTTCTTTTTTGAGACAGAGTTTCACTCTTGTTGCCCAGGCAATGGCGCGATCTCGGTTCACAGCAACCTCCGCCTCCCGGATTCAAGCGATTCTCTTGCCTCAGCCTCCAGAGTAGCTGGGATTACAGGCCTGCACCACCATGCCCAACCAGTTTGGCATTTTTAGTAGAGACAATGTTTCCCCATGTTGGTTAGGCTGGTCTTGAACTCCCGACCTCAGGTGATCCGCCCGCCTCAGCCTCCCGAAGTGCTAGGATTACAGGCTTGAGCCACCACGCCCAGCAAAAAGTCACTTTCTTTATATCAGACTTTGCTCTTGTTCACTGGACTCTACAAGCAGCAAGTGACTGAACCCACAATTTGGTTACACTCAGAGCACTGACATTAGCCTACGGTTGGGCAGAATCATCTGGCAACACAGTACACTGTACAGTATGATTGTTCACCCTCATGGTTGCCTGGCTGACTGGGAGTTACAGCTCACTGCAAGAGAGTATCATACTGCATATCGCTTGCCCTGGAAAAGATCAAAATTCAAAATTCAAAGTATAGTTTCTGCTGAATGCATATCGTGAAGTCGAAAATTCCTAAGTCACACCACTGTAAGTCTGAGACTGTATGTAATCTTTCACCCTCTGCCAGAAATATCTCTTCAATAATTGTCCAGTGCTTTAAGTATATTTCCAGAGAGCTGTGGAGTAGGGGGCAAAGGGCCTTGAGCAGAATGGTCTATGCCTTTGTGCCTCCAAATTTCATCTGTCAAATAGAAAAAAGAGGCCGGGCGCGGTGGCTCAAGCCTGTAATCCCAGCGCTTTGGGAGGCCGAGACGGGCGGATCACGAGGTCAGGAGATCGAGACCATCCTGGCGAACACGGTGAAACCCCGTCTCTACTAAAAAATACAAAAAACTAGCCGGGCGAGGTGGCGGGCGCCTGTAGTCCCAGCTACTCGGGAGGCTGAGGCAGGAGAATGGCGTGAACCTGGGAGGCGGAGCTTGCAGTGAGCTGAGATTCGGCCACTGCACTCCAGCCCGGGCAACAGAGCAAGACTCCATCTCAAAAAAACAACAACAACAACAACAAAAAAACAAATAGAAAAAAGAATCCCAGGTCAGATGAGCAAATGATGATGTCAAAGTGCTCAGCAAACAATAATGTACATGAAAGCGCTTAGCAAACAATAATGTACATGAAAGCACTTAGCAAACAATAGAAGTGTTAATACCACGTGCATTCTTGTAATAGCTGAGCCTACAACTTTGGTGACACTCTGGTTCTAAGCATGATTTTCAGCTATTCCCAAGAAACTGAAGTTTATGTAGCAGTGAATGTCCTACGAGCAATTAGACCCACTTCACTTCTCTTGATTGTCATTTAATATTCTTTTATTAAACATCAGTTGTGAGTATAACCCAGAGAGCCACTTGATGTCAGAGACATCAGAACTGAGCTCAAGAGACACTCAGATACCTGATCCAGACCTCAAAGGAAAGATCTGTCCAAAGTTGAGAAACTAAGAGAATGATCTGTCCACCTAGACCACGCCAGGCCCTAGGAGAAGGTCTGTCCACTCAGACCCTACAGGAGAAGCTAAGAGAATAGTCTGACCACACAGGAGCTGCTGAAGAACAGCCAGTCGTGGGTGCGGGGGGAGGAGGGTGCAGGGAAAGAGGCAGGAAGAAGATGTGCTTCCAGGAGAGCAGAGGTTAATGGCGCCCAGTGCAGCTGAGATGTCAGGCATGATACGGACTGAGAATTACCCATTGTGTTTGGGCTGTGATGTGGTTTGGTTGTGTCGCCACCCAAATCTCATTTTGAATTGGAGTTTCCATAACCCCCACGTGTCACAGGAGGGACCCAGTGGGAGGTAATCGAATCATGTGGGCAGTTACCTTCATGTTCTCATGATAGTGAGTGAGTTCTCATGAAGGCTGATGGTTTTATAAAAGGCTTTTCCCCCTTTTGCTCGGCACTTCTCCTTCTTGCTGCCATGTGAAGAAGGACATGTTTGCTTATCCTTCCGCCATGATTGTAAGTTTCCCGGGGCCTCCCCAGCCATGCTGAACTGTGAGTCAATTAAACCTCTTTCCTTTATAAGTCACCCAGTCTCAGGTATGACTTTACTAGCAGCATGAGAACAGACTAATACACGCCATGTGTCATCTCATTTCATCTTCAAGCACCCCTCTGGAGGTGGGTTCAGAGAGGCAAGTGGCTTGCCAAAGGTCACACAGGTGAGAGGAGCCAGAGGAAGGATTTAGAGGCTGGCCAGGCACAGTGGCTCACACCTGTCATCCCAACACTTTGGGAGAATGAGGTGGGAAGATCACTTGAGGCCACAAGCCCAAGACCGAGCCTGGGCCACATAGCAAGACCCCATCTCTAAAAATGAAAAAGAAAAAAATCATCTGGGCATAGTGGTACATGCCTGTTGTCCCAGTTACTCGGGAGGCTGAGGTGGGAGGATTGCTTGAGCCCAGGAAGTTGAGGGTGCCGTGAGCCATGATCACGAGACTGCACTCTAGCCTAAGCGACAGAGTGACACTATCTAAATAAATACATTAATTAAATAAAGCCTCAGTTTGTGTTACCTCTACTCACAATCATTGGCTAAAGCAAGTCACACCGTCAGACTCAACCTCAAAGGTGGGGGGAGCTTGAAAACCAGTGGCCTCAAATTCTTTGGTTTTGAAACTTGAGTGTGACAAGAATCTCCAGGCTACTCATTAACCTGCATCTGAGATGGGACTCAGAAGTCCGCTGCACACCCAGGAGGCTCCAGTAGCATGCATGGCCTCCCTCCTACTGACCCTTGTAGCCGGGGATCCCTGAGTTGTGTTGGGCTCCCCTCACCGCCCCGCCTGCAAACACATCCGAGTACATCACCGAGGTTGCTCCCCAAAGGAGGAGGGTGGCCCCCGGGGCACTCGCAGCCCCTCCCCTCTGCCTGGCCCTCCCCTGAGCTCTCTGCAGATTCCTCATTAGTGAGTGCAAAGCCAGCCCCTTTGCGCCTTCCCAGGCCTCTCAAGGACTGGGAGAGGCTGGAATGCAAGCCCCGAACCACCCTCCAGCAATCCTTCATTATCCCTTCCCTCGCAGGTCCCACCACCAGGTAATTCCATTGTTAATTAAAATCCTGAAGCCTTTAATATCTCGGCTCATAATTGCTATTTTCCCCAGCCCTGGATTGGCTGTGCAGGCTGCGGGGGGAACCTGCTTTTTTTTTCCTGGGCTCTGCTTTGTAGCAATCACCGGCTGTCTATTTCCTCAACCTCAGCCAAAACCCTTCTTCTCCGTGGGCTTCAATAGTGGAGCAATGGGGACCACCCTGGGGGCCACCCTAGCACCCCCTGGATGCCTCCTAGGAAAGCAGACCAAGGAAAGAGGCAGTCTCCTCCCCCAACCCCAGGCAGGCCTCCAAGTACAACCCCCAGCAACACAGCCTGGGAGACGGAGACAGTCAACTCCTGTACACAGCGGGCCATGAAGGCCCCAGAGTCCCGCAGAGGCCCCCTGAGACCATGTTCATGGGCAACAAGGCTCTTCCTCATCCACGTATCATTTGCTGCTCCCCCGAGTCCCGAGTCCCCATTGTTCAGGTAAAGAAGAAAAAGATCAGAGAGGGAGGTGAATTTCCCAAGCCCGCACAGCAGAGCCAGGAGGCCTAGAGTGCAGACCCTGTGCTCTTCTGACCATATCCTCTGCCCGTTGGCCTTTAAGATCTTTCTTACCTTCCTGTTCTCAGCCTCGATGCCCTTCTTCCTCCTCCACCAGCCTCACTCACACTTGGCCTGGCCCCTGTCTCTTCCTCTGTCATTCCCATTCTAGGTGAGGATCCGGGTTCTGTAGATGCTCCCAGGGGAGGCAGGGGGCCAAGAGTGAGGAGGGACAGAGGACTGTGACTATTGGTCACAGATGTCAAAGGCTGGAGGACCACAGTGGAGCCAGGAGGGGGGTGCTGAAGTTAGCCCTGTTTTTTTTGTTGTTTTTTTTTTGAGACAGACTTTCACTCTTGTTGCCCAGGCTGGAGAGCAGTGGCATGATCTCGGCTCACCCCAACCTCTGCCTCCCGAGTTCAAGCAATTCTCCTGCCTCAGCCTCCTGAGTAGCTGGGATTACAGGCATGTGCCACCATGCCTGGCTAATTTTGCATTTTTAGTAGAGACGGAGTTTCTCCATGTTGGTCAGGCTGGTCTCGAACTCTCAACCGCAGGTGATCCACCTGCCTCAGCTTCCTAAAGTGCTGGGATTACAGGCGTGAGCCACCGTGCCTGGCATGCTTTATCTTAATCACTCTGTGCTGTTGACCCAAAGGCCCCGTAAGGTCTGAAGGATCACGCCTCTATCCCCTGCCCGCTGGGAAGGTGACCGGGTATTACCCTCTGTGGAAGAGAGCACCTCACTCAAGGCCAGGCCTTTCTTGGGCAACGGTGCAGATGGGGGCAGAGCTTGGCTGGCCTGGCTCCAGCTTTGGAGGGTCTGAGGGTGGACTGAGCTCTTGTTGCAACTGCCCTGCTCCTCCCTCTGTGCCCCCTGCTGCTGTCCTCCTCCCCCACAGGTGTTGATCCCAAGACCATATGACCATAAAACCTCCATCCAGTCTGGATTCCGGGGGACCTGGCCTTCTAGAGCCGTTTTTCTTTTTGGAATTTCCAGGGCCTGCTTCCTCTACTCTCCCTTCCCACAGGGACCCCAGACCCTGTGCACCATGACCCATTACCCACGCGTCCCATGCTTCTGGCTGGTCTGTCGTTTCAGAACTGGAGAACGGAGACGTATCCTCTCCACTTTCAAGAACCTCAGCTCGACCGGGTGCTGCAGATCCTGCCTGTAGTCCCAGCACTTTTCGAGACTGAGGCAGGAGGATTGCTTGAGCCTGAGAGTTGGAGGCCAGCCTGGGCAATGTAGCGAGACCCTGTTTCTACAAAAAGTTTAAAAATTAGCTGGGTGTGTGGTGCATGTCTGTAGTCCCAGCTACTCAGGAGGATAAGTGGGGAGGATCATTTGAGCCCGGGAGGACGAGGCTGTAGTAAGCCATGATTGCACCACAGCACTCCAGTCTGGGCATCAGAGCAAGACCCTGTTCCCCTGCCAAAAAACAACAACAACAACAACAACAACAAACCAAAACGAAACCTCAGCTCCCCCTAACAGAAAGTCTCCAGGGGCCGAGGACCCCTTCAGAGCCCTTGATGCTTCTGAGGTCAGCTGTGTCATCCCGAATTTCCAGAACTGGAAAATCTGTCACCTGCCCCAGCTGCACAGCTGGGAGGTGGTGGAGATGGAGTTCTGAACACATCGGGTTCTCATCTAATCCTCAGCTCACAGCTGCCTCAGTCAACCTCCAACAAGATTCCTCTGTCACTGGTGGCTCTGCAAGAAAACCAGTCCCTGAACTGACCAGCTCTTCTGACTGCTCAGAAGTAGGATCATGTTTTTGTTTTTGTTCTGAGATGGAGTTTCGCTCTTGTCGTCCAGGCTGGAGTGCATTGGTACGTTCTTGGCCCACTGCAACCTCTGTCTCCCAGGTTCAAGCGATTCTCCTGCCTCAGCCTCCTGAGTAGCTGGAATTACAGGCACGTGCCAGCATGTCTGGCTAATTTTTGTATTTTTAGTACAGATGGGGTTTCACCATGTTGACCAGGCTGGTCTCGAACCCTTGACCTCAGGTGATCCACCTGCCTTGGCCTCCCAAAGTGCTGGGATTATAGGAGCGAGCCACTGCACCAGGCAAGAAGTAGGATCACGTTTCCAGAGGACTGCTTGCATTCATTCATTCATTCATTCATTCATTCATTCATTCACTCATTCAATAAACATGATGTCTTGAGCATCCCTTGTGTCAGGCAATATTTGTTGCTGGGGACACCTTAGTGAACAAGATGGACAAAGCCCTGGTCCTCTTAGAGCTTCTATTCTAGGGAGAAAGATATACAAGTAAAATAACATACAATAGGTTAGATAGTGCTAAGTGCTAAGGAGGAAAACAACAGAGAAGACGGACATGAAATGCCTGTGGTGGGTTAGACAGTGAAAGTTGAGTCAGGGTGGCCAGGGAAGGCCTCAATGGGAAGCTGGCTTTTGACAAAAGGGTGCAGGAAGGCCAGGTGCAGTAGCTCACGGCTGTAATCCCAAGACTCTGGGAGGCTGAGGCAGGAGAAGTTTGAGGCCAGCCTGGGCAACGTAGCAGGACCCTGTCTCTACAAAAAAAACTTTTTTAATTAGCTGGGCCTAGTGGCAGGTGCCTGTAGTACCAACTACTCAAGAGGCTGAGGTGGGAGGATCACTTGAGCCTGGGAGGTCGAGGCTGCAGTGAGCTAAGATGGCACCACTGCACTCCAGCCTGGGCGACAGAGTGAGAGCCTATCTCAAATGATTAAGAGAGAGAGAGAGAGGGAAAGAGTGAAAGGGTGAAAGGGTGCAGGGCCCAGCTGGGAACAATAGGTCACATGGAGCCCTTTCTCTGGACTCTTGGTGGGGAAGTTCCTCCAAGGAAGAAGTTCCTTCAAGCAGAGGCTGAGCAGAGAGGAACGGCTGCTGCCTGAGCTTCCCAGTCTGGTTGTCCTGACAGGGGCAGCAGGAAGGGTGCACGGACACCCATCTGCGTGAGGAGCTTGCTAGGCAGGGGCCCCCTTGTTCCAGTGCTTCCACCAGTGCACCCAACCTGAGCCCTGCCCAGGTCCTGCTCACCCCCTGAATGGCCTTCCAACACTGAAGACCTCAGTCAGCTGCTTCCTAGCAATGAAACACGTGCAGCCTCCTTGCAACGAGTGCCATATATTGGAAGGGCACCCTGAGATTCCAGGCAAAGGAAATCGGTCACCCAGAGGTGTTATGTGTTCCCTGCAGGAGATAATGCAGCTTCAGCCAGGTCCCCCAGCCTCCGTGAGGAAAGTGCCCTGCACTGTCATCCTGACCACAGTTCCTGGAAACCCCCAAGGAAATTGGCACATTCTGCAGATCTGATCTGCTGGCTTCATCTCTGTCAGGCACCTAATCAGTGACAACACCCGGATCCAGGCTAGAGCCCTGTAGCATACCACTAGAGACTGTTAGTGAACCTGTGCTGCCTGCCCCTTCGTGTTTGCTAACCAGCTTTCTGAGGGATCAGGGAGGGATACCAAGCTCTCCCCACTGTGTGATCTGAGTGTCTCTCTTTAGCTCCCATGTGTGGAGGAAAGAAAGGGAAAGGTGTCAGCTGATATCAAAATGGAGAGAGTAAAACCATGACAAATACAAGACAAACTACCCAAGGTCCTTTGGAACCATTCTGGCCTTGGGAGGTGTCTGAATCCACAAGAAAGACTCAATGAGAGTTAAAAAGAAGCATTCTGCTCAAGACTGGAGAGCAGCTAGGATGAGGCTAAGTAGTAATGGACAACAGCTACAAATTCATGAGAACGGGAACTGCCATGGATTGGACAGCAGGGCCCTTGTGTGTGTGCGTGCGTGTGTGTGTGTGTGTGTGTGTGTGTGTGTGTGTAAGAGATGGGGTCTCATTCTGTCACCTAGACCAGAGTATAATGATGTGATCACCACTCACTGCAGCCTCAACCTCCTGGGTTTAAGTGATCCTTCCACCTCAGCCCCCTGAGTGGCCGGGACTATAGGCATGCGCCACCATGCTAGGCTTATTTTTAAAACTTTTTTGTAGAGATGGGGTCTCACTATGTTGCCCTGGCTGGTATCAAATTCCTGGCCTCAAGCAATCCTCCCGCCTCAGCCTCCCAAACTGCTGAGATCACAGGTGTGAGCCACCATGCCCAGACCACACACACTTTTTATTCATGAGAAAACTGAGGCTCAGAGAAATTAAATATCTTCTCCAAGTGGTGTGGTAGGGATTTAAACCTGCATCTCTTCAAATTTCAAGAGACATCTTTTCTCCTTAGAGACAACCAAACCCCTCAGGATGTGCATGTTTCCCATGGGTGGAGGGAGCACCTTGAGGGCCAGCAGGAGGCAGTGTGGAGCAGAGGAAAGGCCAAGGGCTTTGGACTCAGACCCACCTGGGATTGCATCTCAATGCTGTGCTATCTTGAACAAGTTACCAAGATTCTCTGATTCCTGTTGTCATTTTCCTTATTGGTGCTGCAATAAGTTATCTCAAACTTAGCAACTGAAAACAACACAAATGTATTATCTTATCGTTTTGGCAGTCAGAAGTATGAGATGGGTTTCACGGAGTGCAGTGGGGTCATCTCAGCTCACTGCAACTCCGCTTTCTGGGTTCAAGTGATTCTCCTGCCTCAGCCTCCCAAGTAGCTGGGATTACAGGCGTGTGCCACCATGCCCGGCTAATTTTTTTGTATTTTTAGTAGAAATAGGGTTTCACTATGTTGGCCAGGCTGGTCTCAAGCTTCTCACCTCAGGTGATCCACCCGCCTCAACCTCCCAAAGTGCTGAGATTACAGGCGTGAGCCACTGTGCCTGGCCTTAATTTTCTGTCTTCTAAGACTACCCACATTCCTTGGCCTGTGGTCCCCTTCCATCTTCCGAGCCAGTGTATTAGTTCCTTCTCATGCTGCTATGAAGAAATACCCAGGACTGGGTAATTTATAAGGAAAAGAAGTTTAATTGACTCACAGTTCTGCATGGCTGGGGAGGCCTCAGGAAACTTACAATCATGGTGTATGGCAACTCTTCACAGGGTGGCAGGAGAGAGAATAAGTGTCAGCAGAGGAAATGCCAGGTGCTTATAAAACCATCAGATCTCGTGAGACTCACTCATTATCACGAGAACAGCATGGGGGAAGATGCCCCCATGATTCAATTACCTCCCACCAGGTCCCTCCCACAACATGTGGGGATTATGGGATTACAATTCAAAATGAGATTTGGGGCCGGGCACAGTGGCTCACGCCTGTAATCCCAGCACTTTGGGAGGCCAAGATAGGCAGATCACCTGAGGTCAGGAGTTCGAGATCAGCCTGGCCAACAAGGTGAAACCCCATCTCTACTAAAAATACAAAAATTAGCCAGGCGTGGTGGCATGTGTCCATAGTCCCAGCTACTCGGGAGGCTGAGGCAGGAGAATCGCTTGAACCTGGGAGGCGAAGGTTGCAGTGAGCCGAGATTGCACCACTTCACTCCAGCCTGGGCAACAGAGCTTGCAAGACTCCATCTCAAAAAAAATAAAAAAAAGAGAGAGAGAGATTTGGGTGGGAACCCAAAGCCAGACCATATCAGCCAGCAAGGAAGGTAGCATCTTCAAATCTTCTAACGCTGACCTCCTTTTCTGCCTCCTTCTGCTTTAAAGAACCTGATCATGGCCGGGCGCGGGGGCTCACGCCTGTAATCCCAGTACTTTGGGAGACCGAGGTGGGCGGATCACCTGAGGTCAGGAGTTCCAGACCAGCCTGGGCAACATGGTGAAACTCCGTCTCTACTAAAAATACAAAATAAGCTGGGTGTGGTGGCACACGCCTGTAATCCCAGCTACTTGGGAGGCTGAAGCAGGGGAATCACTTGAACCCGGGAGGCAGAGGTGGCAGTGAGCTGAGATTGCACCACTGCACTCCAGCCTGAGGAACAAGAGTGAAACTCCATCTGAAAAAAAAAAAAAGAAAAAGAAAAAGAAAAAAAAAGGACCTGATCATGGCCAGGAGCCATGACTCACTTCTACTACCTCAGCACTTTGGAAGGTTGAGGCAAGGAGAATCCTTTTAGCCCAGGAGTTCAAGACCAGTCTGGGCAACATAGTAAGACCCCATTTCTACAAAAAATTTAAAAATTAGCTGGGCATGGTGGTGCACACCTGCAGTCCCAGCTACTTGGGAGGCTGAGACGGAAAGATTTCTTGAGCCCAGAAGTTTGAGGCTGCAGTGAGTTATGATTGTAGCATTCCACTCCAGCCTGGACAACAGTAAAACCTTGTCTCCAAAAACAAAAACAAAAAAGGACCTGATTGATTACAAGGGATCCACTCAGATCATGCCGAATAACCGCTTATCTCAACGTCATCTGATTAGCAACCTTAATTCTGTCAGCAATCGTAATTCTCTTTTGCCAGATAAGGTAACAGAGTCTCAGGTTCTAGCGATTAGTACATGGATATCAGGTTGAGGATGGTGCTGGCATTATTCTGCCCACCATGTTCATTATCCTTATTGAGCATTTGTGAAATTAAGATGAGTTTGTTCAATAGTAGCCCCAAACACGGTAGCTCTCACAAGCAGATATTTAATACATGGTCCCTATGAGTATATGTTTGTTTGTTTTGAGACAGGATCTCACTCTGTTGCCCAGGCTGGAGTGCAGTGGTGCAATCATGGCTCACTGTAGCCTCGAGCTTCTGGGCTCAAATGATCATCCCGCCTCAGTCTCCTGAGTAGCTGGGATGACAGGTACACACCAAGCCCCACTAATTTTTGTATTTTTTTTGTAGAGACAGGGTCTCACTATGTTGCCCAGGCTGATCTCAAACTCCTAGACTCAAGCAATCCTCTCGCCTCAGCTTCCTAAAGTGCTGGGATTACAGGTGTGAGCCACCAAGCCTGGCCCTATACTAATTAAAATTTAAAAACAGGCCGGGTGCAGTGGCTCATGCCTGTAAATCCCAGCACTTTGGGGAGGCCAAGTCGAACAGATCACCTGAGGTCAGGAGTTCGAGACCAGCCTGACCAACATGGTGAAACCCCATCTCCACTAAAAATACAAAATTAGCCGGGCGTGGTGGCTCATGCCTGTAATCCTAGCACTTTGGGGAGGCCAAGTCAGACAGATCACCTGAGGTCGGGAGCTCGAGACCAGCCTGACCAACATGGTGAAACCCCATCTCCAACAAAAATACAAAATTAGCCGGGCGCGGTGGCTCATGCCTGTAATCCCAGCTACTCAGGAGGCTGAGTCTTAAGAATCGCTTGAACCTGGGAGGCGGAGATTGCAGTGAGCCGAGATCACGCCACTGCACTCCAGCCTGGGCAACGAGTGAAGCTCTGTCTTAAAAAAAAAAAAAAAAAAAAAATTTAAAACCAGTTTTAAAAGTGACTATCTTACCAAGGTTATCAAAATCTTTAAAGGAACCAGGGCCAGATGCTCCCTGCCGCCCGCAAACCCACCCTTGGTCTGCTGTAGGAGGCTGGGTCCGAGGAGGCTTGGCAATAAGGGAATCCCTAGGGGAAGTGCTCCCTCCAACTGGAGGCTCCTGCCTGGGCTGTGGGGATGCCCTCCAGGGAGGTGAGCTGGCTGGAGTTGTGTGCCAAGACTTAATTAACCCTGGAGCAATCACATGTCCAAGGACAACTCTGGAGCCGTTGAGAATGACCCAACCTAGATACGGCATTTCCCCCAAACAACCCCAGGTGTAACACAGACTAGGGGAGCCACCTCCCAGTCAACCACAGCCAGCTGGCTCCGGGCCCCTGGAAGTGCTAGTGCTTGGGGTCCACTGAGCTTTCTGACTCCTCCTCAGATATTTTAAAAATCACAGCTTAAATGAATTTGCTATTTGAGGTCTTGTGCCTTTAAGTGAAATTCAAGCCACTGATTTCCAGAGTCTGTGTCACCAGCTGGTTTTACAAATAGACATGCAAGCTTCTAGAATCTTCTAGCTGTTTGCCTTAAAAGACGGGACACCAGATTTCTTTTATGAGGCAACCCTTGAGCCCCTAGAGGCCTAGCTTTGGAAGGAAGGAAAGATTTAGGCTGCTTAAGTCTTATTGCAGCCACTCATGGCTACCATAGACAGTTGTGCAGCCTGTGCACTGCACAAATGCCCCCAGCTGGGATGTCAGGGGGAGCAAACATGGGAATTAAGATCCAGCCACACTGCACTGCACTCACTCTGCACTCACACTGCACTCACCAGTGGCATATATGATCTCAGATTGGCTCCTCCCAGAGGAGGAGTGAAGGCTCGAACTCTGCTTCTCAAACTAGATGTCCATCATGCACAAAACGTGGCCCACCCGTACAAAATCAGGGCTGCTCAAATCAAACGTGACACAGCTCAGAAGCTGACAAAACTCAAACTGGTCTAATCCCCTGTGTGTTCAAGGATCACAAGCTTCAATGTCATGGCAATGTCGAATTTCCATCTGGGCGCCTGGATGTTACTCTCAATTTCTGTGTTCATCGTGTCTCAACCAGTAACTGTTTGCCCAGTGCTGGGC
The DNA here is from genome assembly GCF_037993035.2 of Macaca fascicularis. Taxonomy (NCBI): domain Eukaryota; kingdom Metazoa; phylum Chordata; class Mammalia; order Primates; family Cercopithecidae; genus Macaca; species Macaca fascicularis. Next base: position 50,337,004 of record NC_088377.1, read on the forward strand.
CTGGAGGCAGCCCTGCTCTCACCCACTGTGGGTCTCCTGGGTATACTCTGGGGCCTCCTAACCTCACTCTTTGGTAGATAGTCAGAAATCAAAGCCAGGAGCAAGTTCCGAGTCCAGAAGAAGAAGCAGGCCCCATTTTTCTTTCTTCCTTCCTTCCTTCCTTCCTTCCTTCCTTCCTTCCTTCCTTCCTTCCTTCCTTCCTTCCTGTCTCTCTCTCTCTTTCTTTCTTTCTCTCTCTCTCTTTCCTTTCTTTCTCTCTCTCTTTCTCCCTCCCTCCCTTCCTTCCTTTCTCTTTCTTTCTTTCTCTCCCTCCCTCCCTCCCTCCCTCCCTTCCTTCCTTCCTTCCTTCCTCTCTCTCTTTCTCTCTCTCTGTCTCTCTCTCTCTCTCTCTCTCTCTCTCTCTCTCTCTCTCTCTCTGTCTCTCACTCACTCTGTTACCCAGGCTGGAGTGCAGGGGTGTGATCTCGGCTCACTGCAACCTCACCTTCTGGGTTCAAGCAATTCTCATGCCTCAGCCTTCCAGATAGCTGGGACTACAGATGTGCGCCACCACACTTGGCTAATTTTTGTATTTTTAGTAAACATGGGTTTCACCATGTTGGTCAGACTGGTCTTGAACTCCTGGCCTCAAGTGATCCACCCACCTTGGCCTCCCAAAGTGCTGGGATTATAGCCACGAGCCACTGTGCCTGGCCCAGGCCTAGCTTTCTGCTACGCCTGGACATGCTTTCAGCAGCTTACTAACTGGTGTGGAGAGGCCGTCTCAGAGGAAATACGGACTGTCTAGGCTCTGAAAAGCTGCCTGGATTCTGTCCTGTTTGTGAGAAGGCTAGCGCTGAAACCTCCACATCACCCTGCAGTCCTGGTCTAGACCCAGGAGGCATCAGCAGTGTGAGGTGCTAGGCTGGTTATCTGTTGCTGCCTAACAAGCCACCCAAAGCACTGTGGTTTTACAAATTTTATGATTCTCACCCTCATGGTTTCATAGGGTTTACTGGTTTCAGCTGGGTGGGTGGTTCTGGCCTGGGGTCACTTGTAGAGTTACAGTCAGATGGCATCAGCGGCTGGTGTCATCTGACTAGAAGTCCAGGATGGTTTCCTTACTCACACGTCTGGTGGCTCAGCTAGAAGACCCAGGTCCTGGCCAAATCACTCTCTCTCCCTGCCAGACTTCCCCATGAGGCTCCTTGGGCTTCCTTCCAACATGGCCACCTCGGAGGAGTCAGACTTGTCACACAGTGGCTGGCTTCCCCTAGACCAGGCATTACCAGAGAGCCAGGTGGAAGCTGCAAGGCTACTTCTGACTTAGCAGGGCACACAGTCCTGTCCACTGCGTTCTCCTGGTATACCCAGGGCCAGCCACTATGTATTCAAGGGGAGGGGATGATATAAGAGCATGAAAACCAAGAGGCATGGTTCACTGGGGGCCCTCTCTGGTTACTATCCACCACAAGGGCGGGCAGGTCCAGGGTGGGACAAGTGCAAAGGCAGTCAGAGAACAGGTGGCCTGACTCTTCCCTCCAGCTAGGACTGAGCTGGGCTTTTCCACAAGCACCATCATCCATTTATTTCACAATTGTTCTGTCACCTGCCACAGTGATGACTTAGCCCCTGTGCTCACCAACTGTCTTTCCTATACGAAACGATCCTTCCAGGTAGAGAAACAGTGCAAGATATTCCCGTCCTAAGTATTCAATCCAAATCACTGATTCAATATCTGTATATTTAATAACAGGCCTGCAATCCAAATGCTTTGGGAGTCTGAGGCAGGAGGATCTCTTGAGGCCAGGGGTTCCAGACCAGCCTGGGCAACACAGCAAGAACCCACCTCTACAAAAAAGATTGGCGTGGTAGTGCACGGTAGTCGAGGCTGCAGGGAGCTATGATCACACCACTGTACTCCAGCCTGGGTGACAGAGAAAGATCCTATTGCAAATATATTTATGTTGTATTTATATTTATATTATATATTTATTTGCATTATATAATTATATTATACATATATTATAATATATAATATAAATATAAATTTAGTACCTTTATAAACATATATATATACACACACACACACATATATATATAGGATTGACTGTAGCCCACTCCATTTTTCAGCTAGTTCAGAAAGATGCATAATTTTTTTCCTCAAGCCACAGCCTCCAAATGATTGAACTCTTTCATGGATTTCCAGCCAGACCGAGGACATGCACAGCTCTCTATCCATCCACCCAGGAACTCTAAACAAGCACGTCTCCTCCCAAGTCTTGGTTTTCTTCTGGGAGAAAAAGGGGTTATGGAGACAGAGAGGTTGACCAGATGGCCGGACTCCAAGAGCCACCATTATGATCAAGGGGATCCAGCTACCTTCATAGTCTTGGGCAGGTTCCTCCTTATCAGAGTCTTAATCTCTCACCTGGATCACAGGAAGTCAGACAAGATGACTCTACGGGCCCTCCCAGCACCACCATTCTTCAGACTCTCATCCGACCCCATTCCGCACATCCAGGAATACAACCATTGCCTTGGGATCGGGATTTCAGCCCGGATGTTCGGTGTAGCCTGTTCTCCCCCAGATCCCATTCCCCTGAAGTTTAAACCGTTGCAAACAGGCAGACACTGCAATGGAAGCTGATCTGAATCCATTCTCTGGCTGGGTGCAGTAGTTCACACTGGTAAACCCAGCACTTTGGGAGGCCGAGGCAGGAGGATCACTTGAGCCCAGGAGTTGAAGACCGGTCTGGGCATCACAGCAAAACCCAGTCTTTACAAAAAATAAAAATAAAAGTTAGCTGGGTGTGGTGGTGCACATCTGTAGTCCTAACAAGCTACTCAGGAGGCTGAGGCAGGAGGATCGCTTGAGCACAGCAGCTGAAGGATGCAGTGAGCTGCGATCACACCACTGTACTCCAGCCTGAGCAACAGAGTGAGATACCGTCTCGAATAAAATTAAATGAAATATTAATAAAATAAAAATAAATCTATCCAGACGTGGTGGCTCACGCCTGTAATCCCAGCACTTTGGGAGGTCAAGGTGGGTGGATCACGAGGTCAAGAGTTTGAGATCAGCCTGGCCAACATGGCGAAACCCTGTCTCTACTAAAAATACAAAAATTTGCTGGGCGTGGTGGTGCATGCCTGTAATCCCAGCTACTTGGGAGGCTGAGGGAGGAGAATGGCTTGAACCCGGGAGGCAGAGTTTGCAGTGAGCCGAGATCACGCCATTGCACTCCAGCCTGGGCAACAAGAGCAAAACTCTGTCTCAAAAAAATAAAATAAAATAAAAATAAAAAATCCATTTTCTGGCCCCTGGCTACCACTGAGTGATGGGACCAGGGTGGGCAGCAGCTTAGTGTAGCAGAAAAGATTGAGACGAGAGGTCTGCCAGGCTGGGTGACGATCCAGGCTTTCCTACTTGGCGACAGCATGACCTTGAGGCATTTCTTAACCTCTCTGAACCTCAGTTTCCCCATTTGCAAAATGAGGGTTATAATGCTCACCTCCCAGGCTGGGTCCTATCTGAGAAGGCCAGAGGAGTGCATGTTATTATTCAAACTGCATGCTGGAAAGTGACGTTTGTTTCAAAGGCAGCGGCGCTGATCCTTGTCACTGGCGCAGAGCCCTCCCTGATATAATTTAGGAGTTCTGGGTTTGGGAGTGACTCCCGGGCAGAGCGGCCACCTCCCTCCACCCCTGACATCCATCCGCAGGATGAATAAACCCTGCAGCCCGCCTGGAAGGGCTCTCGATGCAGTGGCCTCGGAAGATGCCCTGGGCTGTCGTATTCTCCGACAGGCCGTGCTAAAAAATGACTCCAAGGAAAAGTAAGCAGACACTCCAGGCCATAAATATTTCAGAGCGGAATGAACGTCCTTTCCCCAGCACCGACTTGCCATATATATTATTTATAAAACCATAACTTGAGTTGAAAGGTAGTCGTCGAAAGAATAGACAGTCTCACTCAGATTCACCCGGCGCTTGGGAAAACCATCTAGATGGAGAGAAAATAGTGTCTGGGCTAGGTGAGGTCACAGGAAGTCACCTGGCTCCATCCCCTGGCCCCAGCCTGGCCTGGGGAGGGACAGCCCAGAGAGGCCTCGGACCCAGCAAACTGCCAGGTTTGCACAACCCAGGGCCTTCCTGGCTTCTTAGGAAATCTCCATTAAATGACAACAGTCACAACCAGATGGTTAAAAAATAAATCTGTTATCCCCCTTTATAACAGGGGTAGGGCTTGTCATGAGAGAGGAAGCTGAGAAGGGCTTCCCAGAGGATATTGGGTGAGCAGACTCACTCCCCAGCTAATTTTTATATTTTTAGTAGAGACGGGGTTTCACTATGTTGACCATGCTGGTCTCGAACTCCTGGCCTCAGGTGATCCGCTCACTTCGGCCTCCCAAAGTGCTAGGATTACAGGTGTGAACCACCGTGCCCAGCCCTATATTGATTTTTTAATATGTATGTGGATATGAGGTAGGAGGTGGGGCTTGACTCAGGACCAGATTGAGGACTGGCTGAAACAGGGAAGAAGCACAAAAAGCCCCCCTCCATAAGCCATGCCCACCAGCCCCGTGTCAGTTTCCCTTTGCCACGACACCCAGAAGTTACCACCCCCTTTCTATAAATTTCTGAACACTCCACCCCTTCATTTGCATGTAATTAAAACGGCGTATAAACATGTACAAGAAGACAGCTTCCACTCCCTATGATTTTATCGCTGATCAATCCGCACTCCTGGCTCACTGGCTTCCTCTCACCCACCAAGTTGTCCTTAAAAACTCTGCTCCCCAAATGCTCGGGAGACTAATTTCAGTAATAATAAAACTCCGGTCTCCGGCACAGCCGGCTCTGCATGAATTACTCTTTCTCTATTGCAACTGCCTGTCTTGATGAATCAGCTCTATCTAGGCAGCGGGCAAGGTGAACCCCTCGGGTGGTTTCAACCTCACCCTGCCATGGTGTGCGTGCGCGTGTGGGCAGATGTATCTTCCTCCCCCATCCAATCCTTGGGCTGGGCTTGTGCCCCTGAAAGCCCACAGTTCTGCAGGAGGAGGTCCCTGTGTTCACCCCAGATCCTCCCAGATTATGCCAGCAACCCAGGGAGGGCTCACAGAGGCCCTCGAAACTCCAGCTTGGCTGCAGTGCACCCCTGAGGCTCTCCCTCTCCTGTTGCATGGCACTGCAGATCTCTGGGCTAGTAGGACCCCCAAGGGTTGGCCACACTGCCCGCCTCATGGAATACGCCACGACAGCAAACACAGGTGAAGTCCGCTCCAAAGTGTGGGTGTCCAGTGTCAACAGCATCACAATCTTCTACAAGGCACCATCTCATCATCCTCGAAGCTGCCAGCCCCATGATGTGGAAGCACAAGAGGAAATGGTCTCAGCTGGGGACAGTGACTAATGCCTGTCATCCTAGCACTTCGGGAGGCCAAGACAGGAGGATCGCTTGAGCCCAGGAGTTCAAGACCAGCCTGGGCACCGTAGCAAGACCTCCCCGCTCTGACCATCTCTACAAAATATAGAAAAATGAATCCGGCATGGTGGAGTGCACCCGTAGTCCCAGCTACTGGGGAGGCTGAGATGGGAGGATCGCTTGAGCTCAGGAGTTTGAGACCAGCCTGGGCAACATAGCAAGACCCCTTCTCCACAAAAACAATTTTAATAACTAGCCAGGTGTGGTGGTACATGCCTGTGGTCCTAGCTACTGGGGAGGCTGAGATGGGAGGATCGCTTGAGCTCAGGAGTTTGAGATCAGCCTGGGCAACATAGCAAGACCCCTTCTCCACAAAGACAATTGTAATAACTAGCCAGGTATAGTGGTACATGCCTGTGGTCTTAGCTACTTGGGAGGCTAAGGTGGGAGGATTGCTTTAGGGCAGGAGTTTGAGACTGTAGTGAGCCGAGATTGCACCATTGCACTCCAAGTTGGGCAACAGAGTGAGACCCTGTCTCCAAAAAAAGAGACAGAAAAAAAGAAACAAAATAGAAATCACTGGTAATTCCATGACCCAGAGGTACTCCAGTTACCATTGGTGACCATGTGTGTGGATGGATGGTTACATATGTATAAATATCTATACACATACGTATGTATATATCCCTGTAGGAGAGTATGAATGAACTTAAGCTTATTTAAACTATTCCCCACTATTGTTCCCACCTAAGGAGTGGGAATCCCAGGTCCCAGCTGGAGAGAGACTGTCCCAAGGCAATGTTGTGGCAGCACTGAGGTCAGTGAATCACCAGCAGAAATGAAAGCCGCTGGGCTGAAGGGCTCAGGGGACTCAGAAGAAACTTCTGGGATTAAGGCCCAGCCCAGCTGTCTGGGGGCTGTGCGGTATCTGGGGACAAACCAAGGAAGGACAGGACTCTGGCGGGGCCTTCCTGGCACCGTCCTGTTCAAAATGAACACAGCACTGTCTGCCCCGGCCCCCATCCCACAGACCCCCTGCTCAGACTCATGACTCCAGTGGGGTGGCCCTTCCTACCTTACATGCAGGCTGGGGCTCTTCTCCATCCCCACCGTGGATCCCCATCTAGCAGCCATGGTCAGCAGGACCAGGGCACAGCAGAGTGGGACATGGAAAGGTGGGAGAAGTTGGGGGGAGGGTGCACGAGCTAGGGGAGGTCTCGAAGGCTCTCAGGGAAAGCAGAAGTTAGGCTGCTAAGGCCTGGATGGGGCCTGATGCAGAGGGAGGAGGGGACTTTCCAGGAGAGGAAAAGTCTGCACTAAGACCCCAACCGGAAGCAGATGTCGCCTGGTCGGCAGGGAGGCCCACAAGGCCACAGTCCCTCACCACCACCCAAGGGAAGCCCCCAGGATCGGAACCACTGGCCACCCTCAGGCTCATTGGCTTGGAATGGCTATTTTATTTTATTATGATTATTTTTTAAGAGACAGGGTCTCACCCTGTCATCCAGGCTGGAGTGCAGTGGACCATCGTGGCTCCCTGCAGCTTCCAACTCCTGGGCTCAAGCAATCCTCCTGCCTCAGCCTCCCGAGTAACTGGGACTACAGGCGTGTGCCACCACACCTAGCTCTTTTTTTTTTTTTTCACAGAGGCAGGGATCTTGATTGCTGCTCAAGCTGGAATGCAGTGGTGCTATCATAGCTCACTGTAGCCTCGAACTCCTGGGCTCAAGCAATCCTCCCGCCTTAGCCTCCCGGGTAGCTGGGACTACACTACAGGCATGTCCCACCACACCTGGCTAATTTTTAAATTTTTCTCTAGGGATGGGGTCTTGCAATGTTGCCCAGGCTGGTCTTGAACTCCCAGCCTCAACTGATCCTCCCACCTCGGCCTCCCAGAGCATTGGGGTTACAGACATGAGCCCTGGCACCCAGCCAACTCTTTAAGATCAAATGCTGGCTGGGCTCAATGGCTCATACCTGTAATCCCAGCACTTTGGGAGGCCAAGGTGGGCGGATCACCTGAGGCCAGGAGTTCGAGACCAGCCTGGCCAATATGACAAAACCTCATCTCTACTAAAAATACCAAAAAAAATTAGCCAGGCATGGTGGTGCACACCTATAATCTCAGCTACTCAGGAGGCTGAGGCAGGAGAATTGTTTAAACCCAGGAGGCAGAGGTTGCAGTGAGCTGAGATCATGCCATTGCACTCTGGCCTGGGCAAAGAGAGTGAAACCTCATCTCAAAAAAAAAAAAAAAAAAAAAGGATAAAATGCCCTTTGTACTCCCCACCATTTGAGGCGCGGAAGATACAGGACCCTACTGAGAGGGGAAGGGAGCAGCACCTGGGGTCACTGTGTGAACTCGGGTGAGATTCCCGTGCTTAGGAGGTAAAACAAGGTTTGCAGTACCTACCTTAGGTGTAGAAGTAAGAATGAAATGCAAGAGCAAACATAAAAACCCCAGGCTGGAGGACTGAGCCCCCAGTGCCTTGGGAGCCACGACAGTGGGATCATTCACACACAGACAGGCCTGGTGGAATCTTCCAGACCCACGCCTTGCAGCGAGGAGGCCTGCTCAGGCCCCAGAAGTCCCCCCTCACTTGGGCACAGCCCAGCCACCATGCCCACCTGGTTGGTGGGCACAAGAGTGTCGAGGGAATGTGCTTTGTGGGCAGCAAAGTCCTTCTTCAAAGAGGTGTTTCCACCTGCAGCTCCGAGCAGGACATGGGGTCACATCGGGCCCCAGGACAGCAGCCCCTGTCCTAGGCTTGGTCCTGACCCACCTTCTCTGGAAGCCAGTCCTCAAGTACCCTTAGGGCCTTTACACGCTCACACGTGCAGACACGCACATGCACACACAGGCACACACACACGCAGACACACATGCGCACACACAAATGCACACACATGCATACAGGCGCACACATGGACGCACGCACGCACACACGCATGCACACATGCACGTACACACATGCGCACACGGCTGCCTCCACTCAGGCCTCCACCAACCCCCTCCCAGCTGTAGCCACCGCCGCCACCCCCAAAATTAAAAAGAAATAAAAATAAAAAACCGAATGAGTTAATTTGCTAAAATGAACCAGAATGCAATAACTGATTACATTTTTCCCCAAAGGAAACTTGAGTTAATTTGGCCGGTGACTCATATGCCTGGCTGCCAGTGACAACACACACCATCCCAGACACAGCTCCTCGCTGTGCCCCACTGCCAGCCATCCCCCTCCTGGCTTCCCTCCTGCGGGAGGCGGGGACAGAGGGGTGGAGGGAGAAGTGCCCACTGGATAAAGAGCTGTTTGAGGCCCTTCTGAAAGTGCAGGAAACACACGCATGCACACAGACATGTATCTGTACAGAAGTGCGTGTCTGTGCACTCACACCAGGCACACACACACACACACACACGCCTGCACCACAGCTGAACTCTGGCATGGGCTACTCAGTAAATCATTCAACGATAACCTCTGCATACCAATACTGGGGGAAAATCCAATTAAAGTAACTCATTACTAAGTCATTCCTATTTTCCCAGCATCTTAAAGCTCCTGGGAAGAGAAGGGAAGGACAGGCAGATTACTAATGTGACCTCTCCTAGGCTGTGGGGAAAATTCCTGGCCTGTCTCCCAGGGGTGGAGGCCCCAGATGGATTTCTCTGTCTGCTTGGGGGTAGGGGGAACACTGGGGACAGCCCCCCCTCCCCATCCTTGTACCCTGTATATGGCCACAGCCTCTCCCGAAAACAGCACACATAGCTCAAGCGAAGTCCTACGGTCAGCAGACCCATGAGGCCCAGCCTTGTCATTCACATGCTGTGTGACATTGCACAAAGCACTTAACCTCTCTGAGCCTTAATCTCTTCTCTAAAATATCTTCATCTGGTGGTTATTTTTTGGGTTTATTTTGTTTTGTTTTGTTTTGTTTGTTTTGTTTGCTTTGTTTTGTTTTGTTCCTCTGTCACTCAGGCTGGAGTCAGTGGCACTATCACAGTTCACTGCAGCCTTGACCTCCCTGGCTCAAGCAATCCTCCCGCCTCAGCCTGTTGAACAGCTGGGACTACAGGTATGCACCTCCATGCCTGGCTAATTTTTTTTGTATTTTTAGTAGAGATGGAGTCTCACCATGTTGCCCAGGCTGCATCATCTGATTTTTTTTTTCTTTTTCTGAGACGGAGTTTCGTCTTGTTGCCCAGGCTGGAGTGCAATGGCGTGATCTCCGCTCACTGTAACCTCCACCTCCTGGGTTCAAGCGATTCTCCTGCCTCAGCCTCCTGAGCAGCTGGGATTACAGGCGTGCACCACCACGCCCAGCTAATTTTTTGCATTTTTAGTAGAGATGGGGCTTCACCATGTTGGCCAGGCTGATCTCGAACTCCTGACATCAGGTGATCCACCTGCCTCGGCCTCCCACAGTGCTGGGATTACAGGCGTCAGCCACCACATCCAGTCCATCTGATTTTTTTTAACTGGAGGGGGAAAGAAAGGAAAGGCACATACTTTTCCCTTCCTCTTTCCCCCTTGCCACTGATTGGGTCACAGAAGTGATGGCAGGAGGCAGGAGCTGAGGCAGCCATATTGGACTCAAAGATAGAAGTCACCTACTGAGCAAGACAAGAAAACCCAGCAAGATACAAGGAAAACGGAAAATGGTTCCTTGAGACTGTGGAGCTGCCGTGGAAGCCCTGGATTGTTTGTGGCCAGACTATTATATGCAAGAGAAACAAACTTCTATGTTGTTTTCAAAATATGTTACCTATATTTATATATCACCATCATCCCTATGTTCACACATGGTGAAATCTAAAGCCATTCAGAGGCTGGGCATGGTGGCTCACACCTGTAATCCCAGCACTTTGGGAGGCCGAGGCAGATGGATCACTTGAGGTCAAGAGTTCAAGATCAGCCTCGCCAACATGGTGAAACCGCGCCTCTACTAAAGATACAAAAATTAGCCAGGTGTGGTGGTACGCACCTGTAATCCCAGCTACTCGAGAGGCTGAGGCAGGATAATCCCTTGAGCCTGGGAGGTGGAGGTTGCAGAGAGCCAAGATAGTGTCGCTGCACTCCAGCCTAAGTGACAGAGTGAGACTCCATCTCAAAAAACAAAATAAAATACAAAACTATTCAGAGGGGATCACTCGTTAAAGACAAGAGATGTCCCTGGACTCCTCATCCAGTAATCCCCAGTGAAATGACACCACCCAGGGCTCCAAGTTTTGGCCCAACTCACCCACCAATTTCTGCGCATCCTCAGGTACATCATTTTCCTCCCCATGTTTCCTTACCTGTCTTTTGACACTAATATCAGTCTCAATTTTTAAATGCTGATCAATGAAGGACCCAAGCCATGGATGGGCAAGAAATCACTTTGTAAAGAACCAGGATTGGGCAAGGTGGCTCATTCTTGTAATTGCAGCACTTTGGGAGGCTGAGGTGGGAGGATCACTTGAGGCTAGGAGTTTGAGAGCAGCCTGGGGATCACAGAAAGACCCTTGTCTCAAAAAAAAAAAAAAAAAAAAAATTTGAATTAGCTAAGCATGGTGGTGAGCATCTATATAGCCCAGCTACTCTGGAGGCTGAGGGAGGAGGATCACTTGAGCCCAGGAGTTGGAGGTTGCACTGAGCTATGCTCATGCCACAGCACTCCAGCCTGGGTGACAAGGCAAGACCCTGTCTCTAAAAAAAAAAATTATTTTAAAGATCAGGGAGGCTGGGCATCTGGGCACAGTGGCTCACGCCTATAATCCCAGCACTTTGGGAGGCCAAGGTGGGAGGATAACTTGAGCCCAAGGAGTTCAAGACCAGCCTGGGAAACACAGGGAGAACCCCACCTCTATAAAAATAAAAATTGGCCGGGCGCGGTGGCTCAAGCCTGTAATCCCAGCGCTTTGGGAGGCCGAGATGGGCGGATCACGAGGTCAGGAGATCAAGACCATCCTGGCTAACACGGTGAAACCCCGTCTCTACTAAAAAATACAAAAAAACTAGCCGGGCGAGGTGGCAGGCGCCTGTAGTTCCAGCTACTCGGGAGGCTGAGGCAGGAGAATGGTGTGAACCTGGGAGGCGGAGCTTGCAGTGAGCTGAGATCCGGCCACTGCACTCCAGCCTGGGTGACAGAGCGAGACTCCATCTCAATAATAATAATAATAATAAATAATAAAAAAATTAAAATTAAAAAAAGTAGCTGAACGTGGTGGTGCGTGCCTCTGGTCCCAGCTACTTGAGAGGCTGAGTCCGGAGGATCCCGTGAGCCCAGGAATTGAAGGCCACAGTGAGCTGTGATTACACCACTGCAGTCCAACCTGGCAACAGAGTTGAGACCCTGTCTCAAAAATAAATAAATAAATAAATAAATGGACAGAGAAAAGCAGGAACTGGGTCTAGGTGTCTAGGCGGGACTGATGACTGGCTGGAGCACAGAAGGCAGACAGACCCGCAGCCGCCAGGCTGGTTTCAAGCTCACCTGATCCTGTTGCTAAACCATCTTGCAGGAGAGGAAGCTGAGAAAGAGAGAAAACCTAGAGGAGAAGCTGGAGTCCCACCACCCAAGCCCTGCCACACAGCTGCAGGTTGTCCGAGCCTGCCAGAGCCCTGTGCCGGCCTCCCAGGCCAGACAATGGAAACAAAGGCAATCCCAAGTGGGGCACAGGTCAGGGCTCTGTATGGCCCCAGGAATGATGACACCTGGGGACGGTTCTCAGAGTGGCCAGATGTCTGCCTGAACTCTGAGCCCAAAACTCAAGCACAGAATAATTGTCCACCATGACCTTGAAGGCCAGCTCTCACAGCCGGAGGGAGCAACAGCCAGGCTTCTGGGCACACTGAGGCACACTCAGGCCCCACCGTCCCCTTGGTGTGGGTCTGAGCTCGTGCCTTTCGGCATGTGCACAGCCTTGGGGTCGGTCAAGCCTGGATTCGAATCTGGCTGTATCACTTACAAATGGAGGGACCTTGATTGAGGAGGGTTTATAACCTCCCAGAGGCTCAGCCCTGCCCCTACACCCAGGGGGCTGCTGAGAGGCTGAGAAGCTGAATGAGGTCAGGGCGTAGACAGCCACGCACGCCATAGGCACACACACAGGAAGGGGACTTCCCCTCCCTCCCAACCGTGGCCATCTGCGCCCGACTGGCGTGACAAAACGGCAAAAAACATTGGTCAAATTTCTATGCAGCATCCTCCAATGTCCCCAAGTCCTGTCATTTCAAGATAGAAATCGGGCTGACGTGCTTCCTCTTCTCCAGAAAACAGACTCCAAGCATGGTCAAAAAACCAAAGGCGGCTGGGTGTGGTGGCTCACGCCTGTAATTCCAGCACTTTGGGAGGTCAAGATGGCTGGATCACCTGAGACCAGGAATTTGAGACCAGTCCAGCCGACATGGCAAAACCTTGTCTGTACTAAAAATACAAAAATTAGCCGGGCATGGTGGCACGTGCCTGTAATCCCAGCTACTCGGGAAGCTGAGACAGGAGAATCGCTTGAACCCAGGAAGTAGAGGCTGCAGTGAGCCAAGATCACGCCACTGCACTCCAGCCTGGGCAACAGAGTGAGACTCCGTCTCAAAAAACAAAACAAAACAACAAAAAAAAGAACAGCAAGGGAACCTTAAGGGTCCAAGATTCCCACTGAGAAACTAGGTCTCTATTTCTCCTTATTCCAGTCTGGAGCGGCATGTTCTGGACTTCTCCAGGCCTCAGACACAGCAGAAAAAAACGCAAGAATCCTCATGCACCTGGCTTTTTCATTTTATTATTTATTTATTTATTTTTTGTTTGTTTGTTTGCTTGTTTAAGATGGAGTCCCAATGTGTGGCCCAGGCTGGAGTGCAGTGTCGCGATCTTGGCTCACTGCAACCTCCGTCTCCCGGGTTCAAGTGATTCCTCTGCCTCAGGCTCCTGAGTAGCTGGGATTATAGGTGCCCGCCACCACACCCACCTAATGTTTGTATTTCAGTAGAGATGGAGTTTCACCATGTTGGCCAGGCTGGTCTCTCAAACTCCTGACCTCAGGTGATCCACCCATTTCAGCCTCCCAAAGTGCTGGGATTACAGGCATGAGCCAGCGCACCTGGCCACACCTGGCTTTTTCTATTGATTGACTGACTGATTGATTGATTGATTGATTTAGAACTGAGGTCTCACTCTGTGGCCCAGGCTGGAATGCAGCTGCGCAATCACAGCTCACTATAGCCTTGACTTCCAGGGCTCAAGCAGTCCTCCTGCCTCAGCCTCCCAAGTAGCTGGGACCACAGCCACGTGCCACCACATCCGGCTGATTTTTCAAATTTTTTGTACAGCTAGGGTTTTGGTATGTTACTCACGCTGATCTCGAACTTCTGATCTCAGGTGATCTGCCCCCCTCGGCCTCCCAAAGTGCTGGGATCACAGATGTGAGCCACTGCACCAGGCCCACATCTTGACTTTTAAAGCATGCACCATATAGCTTTATTGTTTTCCACCTGAATCTCCTTATATAAGACTCCCAGGCTGGGCCAGGCACAGTGGCTCACGCCTGTAATCTCAGCACTTTGGGAGGCCAAGGCGGGCATATCATTTGAGGTCAGGAGTTCAAGACCAGGCTGGCCAACATGGCAAAACCCGTCTTTACTAAAAATACAAAAATTAGCTGGGCGTGGTGGTGCATGCCTGTAATTCCAGCTATTCGGGAGGCTAAGGCGGGAGAATTGCTTGAACCCGGGAGGTGGAGGCTGCAGTGAGCCGAGGTCATGCCACTGCACTACAACCTGGGCAACAGAGTGAGACTCAGTCTCAGAAAAATGAATAAATAAATAAAAAGATTCTCAGGCTAAAGTCACGAAGCAGGGTGGCCCCGAGCCCCAACCAGCAGACACAGCCCAAGGGGGCCTCTGCAAAGAGCAGGACTGTGGGTTGTGGGCAAGACGTGGAGGGGAGGGAGAGGAGAGCAGGGGACCCCCTACACTGGGAGGAGTTTGCAGGCTTCACCAGGGAAATAGGAAGGCACCCCCTGCCCCAGGGAAGCGGACAGGGCATAGAAGGCATTTTCCAAATTATACAGCTACAGGGACCACTCTGCCCAGAGCTCCACTCACACCCTCCAACCTAGTCACACAGACACACATTCACACACACACACTACAGTCGTACACGCACAGATATGCATTCACATATACACTCACAGACATACAGATACACACTCACAGGCACACACAGACATGCATTCACATACACACTAATGCGGAGACACACCCAGGCGTTCACACGGAGTCACACTTACACACAGACATGTATTTACACATTCAAATGAATACACACGCTAACACACAGAGACACACACTCAAAAACACACACACAGAGACATGTATTCACACACCAAATACACACACAAACGCTAACACAGAGTCGTACTCACATAGACACACACACATACACACGTAGGTATCATCACTACGCTAATGTCTCTCCATGTCCTATGACAGGTGTGCACGGCCTTACCTTGCACTGAGGTGCCACTGCAGTATTGGGGTTCTGCCATAGTATTGGGGTCCATTCACCCATAGACGGTTCATCTCCAGCCCCACACGCAGGAATTTCCGGTGCCATGGGGCCTTTTGCTGGGGAAGATGCTGGTCTGCTCCAAAGTCAACGTGGAATCTGGGCAGTGCCAGAACGACCTGCTCCCGGCTTGGGAGCCGAGCACACAACCCCCCTACACACAGCGCCGTTTAGATCCTGGCACCCCACCGTCGGGCTCCCTAAAGATGTGTCCGTTCTGCTTGACTTAAACACGGAATTTCTGGTGGGTCCTCCAGCGACAGGGGAGGGAGGAAGAGGCCGTGGCTTGCAGGACAGGGGGTCAGGATAGAGATATGGGCAAAGGCTTGGGGGCCTCCTGCTTGCAAGGAACCAGGTGGGGTCCTATTGTGGGGATGGGCGCCCCTCCAGCCCCTGGATTCACAGGTCCTTGACCTTCCACCTCCTGGGATCTTCTGTCACAAGTCCCACCCTGCAGCCTATCCTGGGCATGTGACCCACAGCCTGTGTCTCCTGTCCCTCCCAGCGCCACCCTGAGCTCACCCTACCCAGCCCCCGCCACCCCTGCTGCACCCCCAGGGCTGACCTTCCTCCCTGCCCAGGCTGGACATCCCGCCTCTCTTGCCTGCCCCTTGACCTCCCTGATGGGACTAAGTGGAGGCTTCTGTTCATGGAAACTGGGGTTAAAGAAGCAAACTACAGGGCCTGGGGTCAAGGTCAGGGCCAAGATTAGGGCTGAGTCAGCCCTGCCTACCTTCTCCCCGCCTCTTCCCCCGGGCATCCAGGCCCTTAGGTGTCAGGAGTTACAACCTTGCTGTCGCCTCCTGCTCCTCAGGTCAAGGCCAGGGCTGCCCCTTCCTGCCCCCCTTGTCGTTCGCTCCCCGAGGGCGCAGCAGAAGCGCGGGGAACTCTGGACCCCACGAGCCGCCCTGGCAGAGGTTGCGCTGCCGCTTCCCTCGGGCGCCGCTAGGTGGCGCCGCGCTAACGAGGATCGGGATAGACCGAAGAGGCCTCGCTGCCACCAACCGGGTCCCCACTCCCCGGGCCCCAGGCTCGCCTCAAAGCTCAAACACGCACCCGGGGTCCCTTCCACCACCCTTCCTCCCCATCCCTGGCATTCTTAGCCCTCGGCAGCTCCCGTGGTCCCAGGTGCCAGTCCGTTCCCTTAGCAGGAGACCTGGAGTGCACGGCCCCTCCATGCCCCTGGGAAGCAGGACACATCGGACGAATAGGAATCAACTGTGGGGAGGGAGGGGCCACCCAGGAGAATCCCAGTCCACGGATTAAGGGAGGGTGGCATGCTGAGTGCCAGGCAGAAGGCCTGGCCTAAGCAGTGCTCCCTAAGTGAGGGTGCACCCTCACTTACATCCTTCCAGGACAGTTCCTCTTCACATCCTTCCAGGATAGCTCCCCGCCTCTGCGTTTTCTCCCCCAGTTTGGGGGTAGTGGTTTTAGGCCCCCGTGTGAGAGTGAGAAGGCTCAAGGGTGCCACTACCCCAAAACCAAGGGGGCAAGGGGCAGACCCCACCTGTACCGGGAGCAAGGAGCTGCTTTAATTTACTCCTCCCGACATGTCTGTTAGATGTTTTACCAACGAGGGAGATGGGGCTCAAAGCCCAAGGTCACATGGGGGTAGATGGCAGGTGGATCCCAGGTCTGGCAGATGCCCTTGCCATGCCCTGGGATGCCCCAACTCTGACCACAATGAACCCCTCCAGCTCCTTTACTGCCCAAAACTAAACTCTGAGGCACAGTGACCAGGCCAAGCTCAGACATCCCTGACTCTATGCTCCACCTCTGTCCCTCTGAGACCCCCACTGTCCTACAGCTGCCTCCTGGCCTTTGCAATGGCTGATTGTCCTGCCGGGAAAGGTGTTTCCCCAGCCTCGCCCTTCAGGGCCCACTCCAGCATCAACTCCTACAGGAAGCCCTCCCTGATTGATCCCTAAGTGGAGGCTTCAGTTGGGTCCCAGCCTCAGGAAACTGGCATCAGAGCCTCCCATGGTCCCAGGCTCAGACACAGTAGTGAACTCAGTCAGGTGAGGGAAGAGCTGAGAGCCCACCACCACCACGATACTGGTCCATCGGCAACCTGTACCACACCCCCAAACACCCAATTTACAAAGAAACTTTTCAAAGGACATTTAGGGTAGATGATAAAACTATGGCCCAGAGAGGCCAAGTGACTGGTGCAGAGTCACAC
This sequence comes from Macaca fascicularis, assembly GCF_037993035.2. Taxonomy (NCBI): domain Eukaryota; kingdom Metazoa; phylum Chordata; class Mammalia; order Primates; family Cercopithecidae; genus Macaca; species Macaca fascicularis. The sequence goes on from NC_088377.1 coordinate 50,354,139, forward strand.
AGCAAACCAGAAGAGAGACTAGACACCAACCAAGGTCTGTCACTACATTCATGAAAGAAAAGAAGGCTGGGAGCGGTGTTTTGTGCCTGTAATCCCAGCACTTTGGAAGGCCAAGGTGGGCAGATTGCTTGAACCCAGGAGTTTGAGACCAGCCTGGGCAACATAGTGAGACCTCATCGCTACTAAAAGTTTAAAAATTAGCCCAGCATGGGGACGTGTGCCTGTTGTCCCAGCTACTCAGGAGGCCAAGGCGGGAGGATTGCTTGAGCCCAGGAGTTGGAGGCTGCAGTGAACCGTGATCACGCCACTGCACTCCAGCCTGGGTGACAAAGCAAGGCCCTGTCTCTAAAAAAAGAAAGAAAATAAAAGGAAGACCAAAAGCAATGAATTTAAAACACACACACATACACACACATGCACGCACACACGCATGCACTCATGCATGCATGTACTTACGAGGTAGGGCAAAGTGCCGTTGTGGACTGCAGCTGGGAAAGAGGGTGACTCAGTGCTACGATGCCCTGCACAGGGCCCCACGCTTCTGAGAGCAGTCCAGCATGCAGCTAAAGCCATCCTCTCCTGTGGGCACATCCCTGGGGACAGACCCCGTCTGTTTATCACCTGGCTTGGGTAACCCAAAAAGCTCTGCCCTCCAGTCATCCGGACAGTGTCACCCATTATGACTGCCCCAGAGCACCTAGGGGTAAGTTGAGCTGGGTCAGGTTAGGCTAGTCCAGGCAGCCCCCAGGGACCCCAAAACTCACTGGCATCCACCTCTCAGGGTCTTGGGCTGAGAGTCATAGGTGCTGTGGGACATTCCAGAAAGTGCCCCCAAGAAGGCTTCATAGAACAAGTCCTACACTTGGGAGTTGGATCCAGGTTCAGCCTGTGCTCTGCCCTGCCTCGGTGTAGCCCTTCCTGAGTGCTGCTTTGGGATTCATTAATACAACCATGGCCTGGGGTGGGCGGGCACTGAGTAGCATGTGCTGGAGAGAGAGAGAGAGAGAAAGCGCATGCATATCACGCATATCTTCACACTACTACTTCTCTTTTTTTTTTTTTTTTTTTGAGATAGGGTCTTGCTCTGTTGCCCAGGCTGGAGTGCAGTGGCATCATCATAGCTCAATGTAGCCTTGAACTCCTGGCCTCAAGCAATCCTCGCACCTCATTCTCCTAAGTAGCTATGACTACAGGCACACACCACCGCACCTGGCTCATTTTTAAAAAATTCTTGCAGACATGGAATCTTGCTGTTGCCCAGGCTGGTCTTGAACTCCTAGCCTCAAGTGATTCTCCTGCCTCGGCCTTCCAAAGTGCTGGGATTACAGGGCATGAACCACCCCAGCCTCCCTTTCTCCCTCCCTCCCTCCCTCCCTCCCTCCCTTCCTTCCTTCCTTCCTTCCTTCCTTCCTTCCTTCCTTCCTTCCTTCCTTCCTTCTCTCCCTCCCTCCCCCTCCTTCCTTCCTTCCTTCCTTTCTTTCTTTCTTTCCTTTCTTTTTTTCTTTCTCTTCTTCATTTGTTCCCTTTTTTCTTTTTTTTTGAGATGGAGTCTTGCTCTGTTACCCAGGCTGGAGTGCAGTGGTGTGATCTCGGCTCACTGCAACCTCCACCTCCAAGGTTCAAGCAATTCTCCTGCCTCAGCCTCCCCAGTAGCTGGAACTACAGGTGCCCGCCACCAGCCAAGCTAATTTTTGTGTTTTTGTTTTTGTTTTGAGACAGAGTCTCGCTCTGTCGCTCAGGCTGGAGTGCAATGGCGTGTTCTCGGCTCACTGCAAGCTCCACCTCCCGGGTTCACGCCATTCTCCTGCCTCAGCCTCCCTAGTAGCTGGGACTACAGGTGCCCACCGCCACGCCTGACTAATTTTTTGTATTTTTAGTAGAGATGGGGTTTCACCGTGTTAGCCAGGATGGTCTCGAACTCCTGACCTCAAGTGATGCACCCATCTCAGCCTCCCAAAGTGCTGGGATTACAGACGTGAGCCACTGGGCCCGGCCCCTTCCTTCTTTCTCTTTTCCTTTCTCTCTCATGCTTTCTTTTCTTTTTTTCTTTTGAGAGCCAGTTGTAAATCATTTACCTGCAGAGGCTGAGAGAGCAGCCTCTTCCTCCTCCAGCCCAGGAAGCCAGCCAGCAGCACCTCCAAGCAGCAAGCCTGCCTCCCTTGGTGTCGCTACCGCCCACCCGGCTGCACAGGGAAAGCCTGCGACATCTGTTCTTCCTCTTGCTTTATTTCTTGTTTCCTTGCCCAAGCCTGGGAACCCGCGCTGACCCTGCTTTCCCTACCCCCACTTGACCTCTGCCCCATGGATGTCTGGCCCCAGAGTGTCCCTGGAGGAGCTGATATTTCCAGAGAGTCACCTCTGGGCCTCCCGGGGACCATCCACACCAGGGGGTGATAGTTTCTGAGGTTCAACCCCCGGAGAACACAGCAGCAAGCCCTGAGCCTCCCGGAGAATCTCCACACCACTCAGCAAGAGCCCGCGCTGATCAATCAGTGAAACGGGAAGGCAGGGCCATAGCTAATTCAGGCAGCACAGCATGGAGTTGGCCTAATTTGGACGTGGCCTCCGCTAAAGCTGACCTTCGAACCCTCCAAGGGGGGAAAAGAGAAGAGAAGAGAAGAGAAGAGAAGAGAAGAGAAGAGAAGAGAAGAGAAGAGAAGAGAAGAGAAGAAATCGAGTTGCCTCACCTATTTAAGGAAAATGATGATTTTCAAATGCGTTTAATGCATGAATTCGGGTATATCAAAAACTGATATCATGATTACGATCCGCCCTTTGTCCCCTAAAGATGACACCCTCCTTAGCACCACCAGCAGTCAGAATTGCTGCCAGCACTGAGCATTAAACTCCCTGTCTTGTTATGTTTTTTTTGTTTTGTTTTTGAGACGGAGTCTCACTCTGTTGCCCAGGCTGGAATGCAGTGGTACAATCTTGGCTCACTGCAACCTCCGCCTTCTGAGTTCAAGTGATTCTCCCACCCCAGCCTCCTGAGTAGTTGGAATTACAGGCACGCACCACCACGCCTGGCTAATTTTTGTATTTTTAGTAGAGACGGGGTTTTGCCATGTTGTCCAGGCTGTTCTCGAACTCTTGACCTCAAGTGATCAGCTTGCCTCAGCCTCCCTAGTGCTAGGATTACAGGTGTGAGCCACCATGCCTGGCCGAAACTCCTTTTTAAAGAACATCCTTGGCTGGGCACGGTGGCTCATGCCTGTAATCCCAGCCCTCTGGGAGGCCAAGGCGGGTGGATCACCTGATGTCAGGAGTTCAAGACCAGCCTGACCATTATGGTGAAACCCTGTCTCTGCTAAAAATACAAAAATTAGTGGGATGTGGTGGCATGTGCCTGTATTCCCAGCTACTTGGGAGGCTGAGACAGAATTGTTTGAACCTGGGAGGCAGGGGTTATAGTGAGCTGAGATCACACCACTGCACTCCAGCCTGGGCAACATAACGAAATTGTCTCAAAAACAAAAAAACAAAAAAAGTCCTGGCCAGGCACAGTGGATCATGCCTATAATCCCAACACTTTGAGAGGCCGAGGTGGGAAGATCACTTGAGGTCAGGATTCTGAGAACAGCTGGAGCAACATAGAGAAATCCTGTCTCTACAAAAACAAATGCAAAAACTTAGCCAATCATGGTGGTGCACACCTGTAGTCCCAGCTACTCAGGAGGCTGGGATGGGAGGATCGCTTGAGCCCAGGAGATCGAAGCTGCAGTGAACCTATGATCATGTCACTGCACTTCAGCCTGGGCAACAGAGCAAGACCTTGTCTTGAAAACATAAAAGAACATCCTGCCATCCATTCCATCAGGCAGCCCTTCTCTCTTTCATGTAGCAATATTTATGAAAGGACAGCTGTGGCCACAGCCCTGTTGAGTCCACACACACAGATATTTTCTGTGGCATGTTGCTCCTGTCCTGCCCTTCGTGGGGTCTGATTGCAGAGGCTCTGGGGATAGGACGTCACTGGACTGCAAATTGGCACTGGCGCCACATCCGTCCCATGTCCTGCCCAAGTCTAACTTGACTTCTCTTAGTTACTACCCCATCAATGTTTGCCCACTGAATGTTCACTGGTCCTGCTCGCGCCCCAAGTGAGTGGCTGGCAGGAAGGCCAGGGTTGCGGGGCAAAGCAAGCAACTGCCTGTTCTGGACAAGGGCAGTGGCTTTTAATTATTTTTCAGCAGAACTCTCTTTATAAGCAAAATCATAGGGAGAGCCTCCGGATATAAAACAAGAGAGAACAAAACGGCTATAGTTGAATTCGGCCCTGCCTAGCTGCCCCTCCACCTGGGATCTCCTGGATTTTCTCTGGATCTTCTAGTTTTGAAGTCTCTCTCTCTCTCTTTTTTTTTTTTTTTTTTTTTTTTGAGATGGAGTCTCCCTCTGTCACCCAGGCTGGAGTGCAGTTGTGCAATCTCGGCTCACTGCAACCCCCACCTCTTGGATTCAAGCAATTCTTCCGCCTCAGCCTCCCGAGTAGCTGGAATTATAAGTCTGCCATATCATGCCTGGCTAATTTTTTGTATTTTTAGTAGAGATGGGGTTTCACCATGTTGGCCAGGCTAGTCTCGAACTCCTGTCCTCAGGTGATCCATCCGTCTCGGCCTCCCAAAGTGCTGAGATTACAGGCGTGAGCCACCGCGCCCAGCCTAGCTTTGAAGCCTTTGGTTTCCACCAGGGCCTGATCCTGTCCAGAAACCCAGTCTAGAACTCCAACCTGTGGGTGTAAAAGAAAATATAAGGAACAAAAATTGCTGGGCACAGTGGTTCATGTCTGTAACTCCAATACTTCAGGAGGCTGAGGCAGGAGGATCACTTGAGGCCGGGAGTTCAAGACTATCCTGGCCTCTTCAAACATATCAAGATCCTGTCTCTCTCTTTTTTTTTTTTTTTTTTTTTTTGAGACAAGGTCTCTCTCTATGTCACCCACGCTGGAGTGCAGTAGTGTGTTCATGACTCACTGCAGTCTCGAACTTCTGAACTCAAGCAATCCTCTTGTCTCAGCCTCCCAAGTAGCTAGGACTACAGGCACGCATCAGCACACCTGACTAATTTCATTTTTTAAAAAATTTTTTGTACAGACAGAGTCTGGCTATGTTGCCCAGACTGGTCTCAAACTCCTGGTCTCAAGCGATCCTCCCACCCTGGCCTCTCAAAGTGCTGGGGCATGAGCCACTGTGCCCAGCCAAAATCCCCATCTCTACAAAAAGGAAAGGTTAGTCAGGCATGTGGTGCATGCCTGTAGTCCCAGCTACTTGGGAGGCTGAGGCAGGAGGATCACTTGAGCCCAGGAGTTCAAGGTTGCAATTGGCCATGATTGTGCCACTGCACTCCAGCCTGGGCAACAGGGTAAGACCTCCATCTCTAAAATAGAAATAAATAAATAACAAAAACTGGGCTGGGTGTGGTGGCTCATGCCTGTAATTCCAGCACTTTGGGAGGCCGAGGTGGGCAGATCATTTGAGGTCAGGAGTTCAAGACCAGTCTGACCAACATGGTGAAACCCTGTCTTTACTATAAAATACAAAAATTATCCAGGCATGGTGGTGGGTGCCTGTAATCTCAGCTGCTCAGGAGGCGGCAGGAGAATCACTTGAACCCAGGAGACAGAGGTTGCAGCGAGCCACGATCACACCACTGCACTCCAACCTAGGTGACAGAGTGAGACTGCCTCTCAAAAAAATAAAATAGGGCCAGGCACGGTGGCTCACGTCTGTAATCCCAGCACTTTGGGAGGCTGAGGTGGGCGAATCACTTGAGATCAGCCTGGCCAACATGGTGAAACCCTGCCTCTACTTAAAAAAATAAAATAAAATAGCCGGGCATGGTGGCACACTCCTGTAGTCCCAGCTACTCGGGAGGCTGAGGCAGGAGAATCACTTGAACCCAGGAGGCAGAGGTTGCAGTGAGCCGAGATTGCACCACTGCACTCCAGCCTTGACGACAGAGAGAGACTCCATCTCAAAACTAAATAAAAATAAAATAAAATAAAAATAATAAACAAAAATTGGAAATTACAATAGTGTCTCCAAAATACCATTTCCTGGGCTCCACCTCCAGCTCCCCAGAGTCCCAGAAAGAAGAATTCTCTTCTTTCGCACCTAACAGCTACCCTGGCCCTCCACGGCTCCAGGTCAGTCTGGCAGTGATGATTCTGGTTATACCATCTTCCAAACCAATCACTGGGATGCTGAGGCCTGCAGAAGACCCTGTTGTCCCTACCAACACCTGGGACACCAGATTGAACCAAGGAGCCATCTCTCATGATTGTGAGTGACAATAAATCACTCATTCTTCATTCATTCATTCATTCATTCAATGCTGCCGTGTCCCTGGTGCCCAGTGCAGAGCCAGGGACTGCTGTGAAGGGCACATTCTCATTGACATGTGCCAGGCTTTGCACTGGGCACCAAGGACATGGTAGTGCCCAGGTAGACAGAGGTGCTGCCTGCATGAAGTGTGAGATGGACTCTGGTGAGGACACGGGCAGTCCCAGCCTGGAGCCACACAGGCATCCATGAGGGCAGGAGGGGAGCTTTGGGGCACATGGAGGGGTCTGATTCAATCCGGGAGTCAGGGAAGGCTTCCTGGAGGAAGTGGCCTCTGAGCTGATACCTGGGGAGTTAGCAAGAAGAAGAGGGTACAGGCTGGGCGCAGTGGCTCATGCCTGTAATCCTAATGCTTTGGGAGGCTTAGACAGGAGAATTGCTTGAGGCCATGGGTTTGAGATCAGCCTGGGCAACATAGGGGGACCTCATCTCAAAAAAAAAAAAAAATTTTTTTTAAGAGCATGGGTGCATGGCTGGGAGCAGTGGCTCATGCCTATAATCCCTTTGGGAGGCCAAGGCGGGTTGATCACCTGAGGTCAGGAGGTCGAGACCAGCCTGGTTAACATGGTAAAACCCTGTCTCTACTAAAAATATGAAAATTAGCCAGGCATGGTGGCACACGTCCGTAATCCCACCTGCTCAGGAGGCTGAGGCAGGAGAATTGCTTGAGGCAGAGGTTGTAGTAAGCCAAGATTGCACCACTACACTGCAGCCTGGGCGACAGAATGAGACTCCATCTCCAAAAAAAAAAAAAAAAAAAAAGAGGGCCGGATACGTGGCTCATGCCTGTAATCCTAGCACTTTGGGAGGCCAAGGCGGGCAGATTGCCTGAGCTCAGGAATTCGAGGCCAGCCTGGCCAACATGGTGAAACCCCATTTCTACTAAAATACAAAAAATTAGCTGGGCATGGTGGCGTGCACATGTAGTCCCAGCTCCTAGGGAGGCTGAGGCAGGAGAATTGCTTGAACCTGGGAGGCGGAAGTTGCAGTGAGCCAAGATCGTGCCAGTGCACTCCAGCCTGGGTGACAGAGCAAGACTCTGTCTCAAAAAAAAAAAAAAAAAAAAAAAAAAAACAGAGGGTGCAGGCAAAACGGGGTTCCAGCAGAGGAAATGGCATGTGCAAAGGCTCAGGGCGTTGCAAGAATGTGGGGGCTGGAGTTTAGTGTGGCTTGGAGAGAGAGGTCAAGGTGAAGGTCCCAGCTGAGGAAGGCTAGAGAGGGACAATTAGATTTCTAAGGTCCTAGTAGGCAAAGCAAAGAGGGAAACTCGATCAGTCATCACATTCATGGGTCCAAGCTGCTGCTGGGGATATGGACATTGTTTCCAAGGACTGAGACCAGGGAGAGAGGCCTTCTGTGCACTCCCATAGGTGGGCACAGGGGCAGGGGGTGAGTAGCATTTTAGACAGCACCCCCATGACAGAGGCACCTTGGCCGTCCAGGGCCAAGTGCAGGCTGGTGGAAGTCAATCTGTGAGCATCCAACTCCCAGGCGTCCCATTCCACCATCCCTCGAACTGGTAACATTTGGGATCCTGGAGCAGCAGAGGGCCCACCTTGTTCATGGGCAAACAGCCCAGTCCCTATCTTCCGCTTCTTTTCCTCATCCTTCCTCAAGGCACACCTTGTACAGTGTGGCATTGGCCTTTAGCAGACAACCTGGCCTGAGCCCGGCAGAGGTGCATCCTTGCCTGCACTGGCTGGTTCCCGATGGAGCTGCGGCTGCCACCAACCCCCGGACCCCAGGCTGCCTGCTGGTGCTGCATGATCTCCGCCTCCCGGGTTCAACAGATTCTCTTGCCTCAGCCTCACGAGTAGCTGGGATTACAGGCACGCACCACCACGCCCGGCTAACTTTTGTATTTTTAGTAGAGACGAGGTTTTGCCATGTTGGCCAGGCTGGTCTCAAACTCACCACCTCAGGTGATCCACCCGCCTCGCCCTCCCAAAGTGCTAGGAGTACAAGTGTGAGCCACTGCGCCTGGCCTCTCCTAATGTTTAAATGCATCTCTATATGCCTCCTGACATCCTTTTCTGAGCAAGGCAGGTGCAACTAACCAAATAAACAAATTCAAAATGACTCCCCACCTACCCGCTCCTCCCAGCACTGAGCCATTGTCCAAAGGTGAGTGTCATGAGGCCAGGGTGACTTTAGTCCCAGGGGGCCCCAGGCTTCTTGTGCCAATGAACCCGGGCCGACCTGCACCCATTCTGCATATGCCCAGACATCTTAGGGAGGCAAGGCCCTCTTCCCGCCCCAAGTCATCTGTTCATTCATTCACTCAGTCACTTGTTCAGCAGATGGTGGGTCTGAGGCTCTAGCTGGCTCACCCCCTGGCTGCCCTGGGCCTAGGGGACATTGGCCTCAGCAGCTGACCGACAGGGCCTGTGGGACAGTCTGTCCTCACACTGGCGTGAGGCTTGCTGCAGAGTCCGAAGTCACCATGTGCCTCTGGGCCTGGCTCTGTGCTGGCAGAGGCTGTTCCCTGGAACGGATGCAGGCTCCCATATGGGGCCTCAGAACCCCAGCCCTGCCCGCTGTCTGTAGCCTCTGTCACCTGCTCCTACGCAGGCATCTCCAAGGCCTCCCCTGTAGACACAGCTCCAACCTCCCCAGGCATCAGGCCAGGGCTCCTGCAGGGTGGCCGCCACCCCAGCGGGAACCAAGCTCCTTCCTCTTCAGAGCTGCCCCAGGTCTCCAGGGACTGGATCCAAGGCTCTTGGGTCGTAGAGATGACTGGAGATGCCCCGTCCTTCATCCCCTCCTCCTGCCTCAGTGCAGCCCTGGATCCTCAGATCCTTCTCCAGGGTGAGAGAAGGTGGTAGAAGTGAAAGCTCCATTTCTCCTTCATGGCGATAGGCAGACAGACAGACAGACAAAAAGGCATGCAAATAGGCAGGCAGAAAGTCAGACGGGCAGACGGGTAGGCAGACAGACAGGCGGGTAGGCAGGCAGACAGATGGACAGGTGGGCAGGCAGACAGGAAGATAGGGAGACAGACAGGCAGATGGGCAGGTGGGCAGGGAGACAGGCAGACGGGCAGACAGGCAGAGGGGCAGACAGGCAGACAGATGGACAGGCAGACCCACAGACAGGCAGACAGGCAGGCAGATGGACAGGCAGACCCACAGACAGGCAGACAGATGGACAGGCAGACCCACAGACAGGCAGACTGGCAGGCAGACAGGTGGACAGACAGACAGGCAAACAGACAGACTGGCAGGCAGACAGGCAGACAGATGGGCAGGTGGGCAGGGAGACGGGCAGATGAGCAGGCAGACAGGCAGACAGAGAGACGGATAGACAGGCAGACAGACAAACAGGCAGACAGGAATGCATAAAGATAGACAGACAGACAGGCCATCAGACAGCGGGCCACCTAGCTGGTCAGAATTGCAAAACTCCCAGGCGTAGCAGAGACATTTTGACAAAACAGGGTGGTGGGTGTCCCAGGGCCCTTTCCACTGTGGTGATGAGCAGTGGCTCAACCCCCTCCCCGGAAGGTGGAGAACAAAGACCAGGCAAGGGGGCCACCCGGTCCTTACCCTGGTCACCCCGGCCATCACCCCCATGGGGCCCGGCTGGCCCATGAACTCTCCGTGGTTCCCGGAGGCGCCATCACCCTCGTCTTAGGGGAGGGCGCCTTGCGGGGCCGAGAGTGTGGAAAGAGTAGCGTGTTATTGTGCACTTCTTCTTAAGTCTGTGATAAGCTCCTTCTATTAGACTATAGATCTCGTCACATAAAATAGATTTGTGGACTCACAGCCAGGGAGAGCCCCATTCTGGAGCGGCGGAAATGGCTCATTTTTCCCTCTCTTCTGAGAGTAACTGATGGTCGTGAATTTTTCACCCAAATGTCGCCACTAAAGATGTCACCAGCCTCCCTCCCCTGGAGATTTTACGATCTGGCTCTAATGGGGTGGGGGTGGGGCCTGGGGCGAAGGGACTGGTGTGACCTGGAGCTGGAAAAAGGAATCAGTGTCATCCAGGGCAGGGGGTGGTGGGGAATCAAAGGGGTCAGAGGCTGGAGTGTTGATGGCGGGTGACAACAGCAGTTCTGTTTACTGAGCAGTTACTGCGTGCCAGACATGTCATTCACTCTCTGGCTGAAGTTCTTGATGCAAATAACAAAACATGAAGTAGCCGGGCCGAGATACAAGTCATACACTTGCCTTCTCACCTGTAAGGAGGAAATAACTTTTTTTTTTTTTTTTTTTTTTTTGAGACAGAGTCTCGCTCTGTCCCCCAGGCTGGACTGCAGTGGCCGGATCTCAGCTCACTGCAAGCTCCACCTCCCGGGTTTACGCCATTCTCCTGCCTCAGCCTCCCGAGTAGCTGGGACTACAGGTGCCCACCACCTCGCCCGGCTAGTTTTTTGTATTTTTTAGTAGAGACGGGGTTTCACCGTGTTAGCCAGGATGGTCTCGATCTGCTGAGCTCGTGATCCGCCCGTCTCGGCCTCCCAAAGTGCTGGGATTACAGGCTTGAGCCACCGCGCCCGGCCTTTTTTTTTTAGACGGAGTTTCACTCTTGTTGCCCAGGCCGGAGTGCAGTGGTGTGATCTCGGCTCACTGCAACCTCTGCCTCCCACGTTCAAGCGATTCTCCTGCCTCAGACTCCTGAGTAGCTGGGATTACAGGCATGCACCACCACACCAAGCTAATTTTGTATTTTTAGTACAGATGGGGTTTCTCCATATTGGTCAAGCTGGTCTTGAACTCCCGACCTCAGGTGATCTGCCCGCCTTGGACTCCCAAAGTGCTGGGATTACAGGCAAAAACCACCGTGCCTGGCCTTTTTTTTTTTTTTTAAGAGAGAGAGAGAGTCTCACACTGTCACCCAGGCTGGAGTGCAGTGTTGCAATCGTAGCTCACTGCAGCCGCAAACTCCTGGGATCAGGTGATCCTCCCACCTCCATCACACAAGTAGCTGGGACCACAGGTGCCCACCACCACACCTGGGTAATTATTTAATTATTTGTAGGAAGGACAACAGCTCGCTATGTTGCCCAGGCTGGCGTCAAACTCCTGGACTCAAGTGATCCTCTGTCCTCGGCCTTCCAAAGTGCTGGGATGACAGGCGTGAGCCACTGCACCTGGCTGGGAATAACTCTCTTGCAAGAATCTGCATCAAAGTCCTTCTGCAAGGCTGTACTCCAGGAAAATGGGATGCTGGCTTTGGCAAGGCGTGTTTTCTGTTTGGGTAACTCATTAGGGAAATACCTACAGCCATTGTGGGAGAGGGGATGAAATTAGGACTGGAAATAGCCACTGTCTCCCTGCTCGTGGAATCCCAGGCAGCCTCCCTGATCAGGAAGGGTGAAGTCCGTGCCGGGAGGGTCTGACCAACACCTGAATTACCAGGAGAGTTGGAGCCATAGACTCGCCACCCTCTGTGGAAGGACGGGAAACCGGATTGAATGAGAGAGTTCTGGAAAACAAACAGGAAGAGGAGATCCAGGTGTGGGAAGAATGTTTTGGAGGGACGTTACCCCCAAACATCCAGGCTGGCAGGGCCTGCTCCCCTCGGACGGTGCAGAGCAAGGAGAAGGTCAGACAATGGCCCCCTCATCCTCCCGTACCCTGAGCCAGGAGAGTTAAATAACAGCGGCACCTCCATCACAGCCCAGGGTCTATTTGGTTCGCAGGGACTGGCACCAAGCGAAGACACTCAAGAAAGGGATTCTACTTCCTGATCAGCAGAGAAGGGACTAAAGAAATGCTCCTGGCCAGGCGCGGTGGCTCAAATCCCAGCACTTTGGGAGGCCGAGGTAGGTGGATCATTTGAGGTCAGGAGTTTGAGACCAGCCTGACCAACATGGCGAAATCCCATCTCTACTATACAAAAATTAGCCAGGTATGGTGGTGCATGCTTGTAATCCCAACTACTCGGGAGGCTGAGGCAGGAGAATCGCTTGAACGCGGGAAGCGGAGGTTGCAGGGAGCTGAGATCGCGCCGTTGCACTCTAGCCTGGCGACAGAGCAAGACTCTGTCTCAAAAATATAAAATAAAATAAATAAACAAATAAAGTCATCTTTCCCAGGGTGAGGAGGCACAGCTTGGGGGAGAGGGAGGGAGTTTGCATGGAGCCCATGGAGGGGGTAGCAAGACTGAAGGATGGGGGGCAACGGAAGAGACACATCCAGCGCCAAGCCCCAAGCGGGGACTCAGGAAATGTCCAGGGATTGATTGACATTTTACAAGACTCAAACACGTTGCACGTGGCACTCCCCAGATTATTGCCCTATAAATGAGTACACAGCACGTTCACTGATTCATGACCAGGAGGAATCCAGCCCCAGACAAGTAAACAAGACGACTGCAGTACCGCCCAATAAAGCTAATAGGTGCTTTGAGAGAAGCAAGTTCAGGGTTCGCTTTCCAAGCTCAGGGTTAGTGACTGGCTTGCTGGGCAAATTACTCACTCTGCCTGGAGGCAAGGAGATGTCCAGGAAGTCTTCCTGGAGGAGGGGACAACTCAGCTAATAACCATTAAGAGCATTTGGAGTGCAATTCTCTTGATGGCAAGACAGTGATTAATACCAGAGGTGGGTCCATTGTGTGGAGGAGAGAGTGGAGGGACGGTGAGAGAGAAGAAAATGTTGGGGACAAGCTCAGAATCTCTTGGAGCTAGAGGCTTCTTTCTTTCTTTCTTTTTTCATGATCTCGGCTCACTGCAATCTCCACCTCCCAGGTTCAAGCAATTCTCCTGGCTCAGCCTCCTGAGTAGCTGGGATTACACACCCATGCCACCATGCCGGGCCAATTTTTGTATTTTTAGTAGAGATGGGTTTTCACCATGTTGGCCAGGCTGGTCTAGAACTCCTGACCTCGTGATCCGTCCCCCTTGGCCTCCTGAAGGGCTGGGATTACAGGCGTAAGCCACCGTGCCCAGCTGGGATCTAGAGTTTTATCTTCAAAAATACATGCAACTTTTGCATCCTGCTCCATAATACAGCGTTGGTTTTTGTTTTCGGTTTTTGTTTTGTTTTGTTTTGTTTTGTTTTGTTTTGAGAAAGGGTCTCCCTCTGTCTCCCAGGGTGGATGGAGAACAGTGGCACTAGCATGGTTCACTGCAGCCTCAACCTCCCAGGCTCAGGCAATCCTCCCACCTCAGCCTCCCGTGTAGCTGTGTCCACAGGTGCACACCACCACCCATCACGCTGGGCTAATTTTTAATTTTTTTTGTAGAGATGGGGTCTCACCATGTTGCCAAGGCTGATCTCGAACTCCTGGGCTCAAGTGATCCTCCTGCCTCGGCTTCTCAAAGTGCTGGGATTACAGACATGAGCCACCATGCCCAACCAGTGTTGGTTTTTATTTTAAAAAGTTTTCTTTCTTTTCTTTTTTTTTTTTCCTTTTGAGACATAGTCACTCTGTCACCCAGGCTGGACTGCAATGGCACACTGCAGCCTCCGCCTCCTGGGTTCAAGCAATTCTCCTGCCTCAGCCTCCCAAGTAGCTGGGATTACAGGCACATGTCACGACGCCTGGCTAATTTTTTGTAATTTTAGTAGAGACGGGGTTTCACCATGTTGGCCAGGCTGGTCTCGAACTCCTGACCTCAGGTGATCCACCCGCCTCGGCCTCCCAAAATGCTGGGATTACAGGCGTGAGCCATTGCGCCTGGCCTAAAAACAAGTTTTCTAATTACTTACCACATATAAATAGACAGAGAGGTCAATGGAGCAGGAAAGAAAGCCCCAAAATGTACCCCAAAACATATGCTAGAATTTAGCATATGAAAAGGAGGGCCTTACATCAGTGAGGTAAGCATGGGCTTTTTAATAAATGGTGTTGGTAAAACCAGGAAACCATCTGGAAACAAATAAAAGTGAATCTGTTCGCCAGAACACAAAAACAAATTCCAAATGGGTCCAAGATTTAGATGTAAACGTTAAAATCATAAGAGAACCAGAAGAAATATGAATGAATCCCTTTATAACTTTGGACTGGGGATCATCTTCCAATGATGTAAAATCCAAAAACTGAGGAGGGGGGATAGTGAGCCTTTAAGTTGATGATGATGATGATGGTAATAATAATAATAATGGGGCCAGAGGTGGTGGCTCACGCCTGTAATCTCAGCACTTTGGGAGGCCAAGGCAGACGGATGACCTGAGGTCAGGAGTTCAAGACCAGCCTGGCCAACATGGCGAAACCCCGTCTCTACTAAAATTACAAAAAATTAGCCAGGCGTGGTGACATGTGCCTGTAATCCCAACTACTTGGGAAGCTGAGGCAGGAGAATTGCTTGAACCCAGGAGGCAGAGGTTGCAGTGAGCTGAGATCACACCACTGCACTCCAGCCTGGGCAACGAGAGCAAAACTCCATCTCAAAAAATTAATTAAATTAATTAATAACAATAATGAACAACTTCCATATGACAAAGAGCATCACACGCAAAGTAAGTCAAAAGACAAGCAGGGAGAAAATATTTGTGACTCATATTACAGCCAAGGGGCTGCTCTCCCTAGTAGGTAAAAAGTTCTTACAACAAAAGAAAAAAACAACAAAAAATCTAGTAGAAAAATGGACAAAGGATTTGAACAGAGCATTCTAAAGGAAAGAAATATAAGTGGACTTTAAACACATGAAAATGCTCAATCTTATTCACATTAAGAGAAAAGTGGGCCTCGGTGGTGGCTCATGCCTCTATTTCCAGCACTCTGGGAGGTTAAAATAGGAGGATCACTTAAGTCCAGGAGTTTGAGATCAGCCTGGGTAAAAATCTCATCTCTACAAATATTTTTTTTTAAAGTTAGCCAGCATGGTGGCACATGCCTGTAGTCCCAGCTACTCAGGAGGCTGAGGCAGGAGGATGGCTTGAGCCCAGAAGGTAGAGGCTGCAGTGAGCTGAGGCTGGGCCAGTGTACTCCAGCCTGGGCGACAGAGTAAGGCCTGTCTCAAAAAAAAAAGAAAAGAGAGAGAGAAATGAATTATACACCACACCAGAATACCATTTCTTACCTATCAGATAGGCCCAAATCCAAAAGTATGCCAACATGGCCCAAGGATGAGGCTGTTGTGCAGGCAAACAGGCTGTCTGGCCTGTTGCTGGTGGGAACGCAAAACGATACTACCCCCAGTGGCTAGTGATTTAGTAATTCTTATCGAAGTTACGGATGCATTCACCCTATGGCCTGTGAGTCCCACTTCCGGGAATGTGTTCAACAGTTTCACCTTGAGCATGTGAGAAATGATGTACGTATAAGCTTAATCATCGCAGCTGCGTGTAACAGCAGCCAGCAGCAAGCTGGCAGCAATCCAATTGTTTCACACATATCTATGCAAAAACAGTGAAATAAATCATGGTACATCCACACAGTGAAGTACTATGAAGCTGTTGAAAAAGGAGGAGGAGAAAGAGGAAGAGGAGGTGGGAGAGGGGAAGGAGAAGAGGAGGAAGAGGAGAAAGCTCTCTATATACTGATGTGGAAAGATAGAATATTAGGTAAAAACACAAGGAGCAGAACACCATAGGTGGGTGGGGTGTCTCATGCCTGTAATCCCAGCACTTTGGGAGGCTGAGGCAGGAGTAGCACTTGAGCCCAGGAGTTCGAGACCAGCCTGGGCAACATAGCAAGACCTCGTCTGTGCAAAAAAATTTTTAAATTAGCTGGCATGGTGGCTCACACCTGTAGTCCCAACTACTCGGGAAGCTGATGTGGGAGGATTACTTGAGGCTGAAAGATCAAGGCTGCAGTGAGCTGTGATCATGGAACTGCACTCCAGCCTGGGTGACACAGCAAGGCTCTGTCTCAAAAAAATAAAAATAGGCCGGGCGCAGTGACTCACGCCTGTAATCCCAGCACTTAGGGAGGCCAAGGCAGGTGGATCACCTGAGGTCACGAGAGCAGCCTGGCCAACATGGTGAAACTCTATCTCTACTAAAAATACAAAAATTAGCTGAGCATGATGGGCACCTGTAATCCCATCTACTGGGGAGGTTGAAGCAGGAAAATCACTTGAACCTGGGAGGCGGAGGTTGCAGTGAGTCAAGATTGTGCCACTGCAGTCCAGCCTGAGTGACAGATTGAGACTCAGTCCCAAAAAAATAAAAATGAAATAAAGATAAAAATAAATCAAAAGAACAGCATCTATGTCACCAAATACAGATTGCTTTATGCATTTACATAAAAAAATACTAGAAGGATACACAAGAAACTAATTGTTCCTCTAGGGATCAAGGGGATGAGATCCCTGGAACGTGGATAGAAAAGGGACTTGTGATAAATGCCTTTTCATAGCAGTTTGGATTTCAAACCGTGTGAACACATTACATATCCACACTTTTGTAATGATATTAACATAAATAACTTGCCAAGAAAGTAAACATCAATATTTATCAGGTATAGGTCTGGTGGTTTGTTCATCCCTGAATACCAAGTCCTAGATCCATAGGAACTTGCCCCCCAGTTTGGAGGAGACAGCAATGGGGAGCCATTGAAGGTCTCTGAGCAGGGCAGGCACACGGTGAACCCCAGAAAGCCCATAGCCCTGCAGCCAGTGCTCAGGGCCAACAGACAGCTGCAGGGCCAGGGAACCTATGACTGCGGCCCTAGGGGCAACTTTGGATCAAAGTGGAACTTCCTTGGTGGCCCAAGCCCCCATACACCCCGTATCCAATGTCCAAGCTTCCCTGGCGGCAGCTTAGCACTCAGCTCTTGGCCTTCTGCTTCCTACATAGGGAGGAGATTTTCTACTATGGAGAGAGGGTCGCCACCCGACAGGGCTCAAGGAAGCCCACGAGAGCCGGTTTCCAAGCCCTGGGGCTCGGGCTGGGTTGGCTGAGCCCAGGTCCCTCAGCTGATACCATGGCAAGTTGCTGAGAAGTCCTGCATGGCAGCTCTGATACCCGATGGGGACCTAGTGGGTGTCCCTCTTCTCCCTTTCAAAATGAAGACATCCTTCTGGCTGCAGCTCAGGGATAAGTGGAGACAGAGGGACTCTTAGGATCACTCTCCACACCCCACCTCCTTCAGGAAGGCTTCCTGGGCCATCAAGATGATGGAACACCTCTTCAGCCTCCGTCTCCTGGACCAAAACCTGCCCTGCTGCCTTCTCCGAGTCCTCCATCCAGGGCTGCGACCCTTGGTCCTGACTTCACACCACCCTATGACCAGCCCCCAAGCTCTGGCATGCTAGTCCCTCATCTGCAGCTCCCAGCCCCTCACCTTTCCTGCCCCTCCGTGGGAGCTTGTCCATACAAACATTTTGTAAACTGTAAAGGGCTGTGCACTGACAAACACTTTGCAAACTGTAAAGTGCGGTGAACCGACAAGCACTTTGCAAACTGTAAAGAGCTGTGCACCCATAAGCACTTTGCAAACGCTGAAGGGCCATGTACCGGCAATGTCTCCTGAGGTGAGGAGGAGGGGGAGGGAGAGGAGAAAGCCTCTGACTGTGGTTCTCCACCACAGGCCTGGGTTTTACTGCCCGCATGAAATGCTGTGTTTGCTCGGCACCCCACCCGGTGGCTTGTACACACCTGTACGCGGAAGGCTGTAATTTGGCAGCATTAATCACAGGTAGGATCACACCCAAGTTCCTGGCACTCCACTCCGCAGGGCGGCTGGCCAGGCCGTCGCCTTTGTGTTCCAATTATGCCATCTTTTATTGCTCTTTTTCTTTTCTTTTTTTTTTCCGAGATGGAGTCTCACTTTGTTGCCCTGGCTAGAGTGCAGTGGCACTATCTCAGCTCACCGCAACCGCAAGCGATTCTCCTGCCTCAGCCTCCCGAGTAGCTGGGATTACAGGTGCCCGCCAACATGCCCGGCTATTTTTTGTAATTTTGTAGAGATGGGGTTTCACCGTGTTTGCCAGGCTGATCTCAAACTCCTGACCTCAGGTGATCCGCCTGCCTCCCAAAGTGCTGGGATTACAGGCATGAACCACCATGCCTGGCCTTATTGCTCTTTTAATGATAACAGAAACACTGAAGGAGGCAGGGTCTGAACGCAAAAAAGCCATGCAGTGCCACTGCACTTGGGGCCCAGAGGAAGTTCTGTGTCTGGACAGAGCACTCCCCGTAGGCGGGTGTGAAGAGGCTGTGCGGGGTAGTGGCTAGCACATGGGCTCTGGCATTCTACAAGCCTGAACTCAAATTGTGGTTCTGGTGCTAACCAGCTGTGTGACCCCAGGCAAGTGACTTGCCCTCTCTGAGCCTCCATTTCTTTATCTCTAGAACAGTATATCGAAGACAAAGGACTGAGATGACTGTGGGGAGAGGCTGCTACTTAGTAGACTTTTGTCAATGCCAAGTCCTCCCGGGCCCTCCCATAGCTAGTGCTGTCTGTTTCTCCCTCCAAATTCATGTCATTTCCTACAGGTGTTGCCTCACTGCTATGCACGCGGTAGGTGCACAGGGCGGCCGAAAGAGCATGGGCTTTGGAGTTGATTTTTCCCTTCCCTTCCCTTCCCTTCCCTCCCCTCCCCTCCCCTCCCCTCCCCTCCCCTCCCCTCCCCACCCCTCCCTTCCCCCTCCCTCCCCCTCCCTCCCCCTCCCTCCCCCTCCCCTCCCCCTCCCCTCCCTCCCCCTCCCTCCCCCTCCCCTCCCCCTCCCCTCCCCTCCCATCCCCCTCCCCTCCCCTCCCCTCCCTTCCCTTCCCTTGGAGTTGATTCTTCCCTTCCCTCCCCTTCCCTCCCTTCCCCTTCCCTCCCCTCCCCTTCCCTCCCCTTCCCTCCCCTCCCCTCCCCTCCCCTCCCCTCCCCTTCCCTTCCCTTTTCTTTTTTCTTTTCGAGATACAGCCTTGCTCTTCCCCCAGGCTGGAGTGCAATGGCGCGATCTCGACTCACTGCAACCTCCCCCTCCCAGGTTCAGGTGATTCTCCTACCTCAGCCTCCCGAGTGACTGGGATTACAGGTGCCCGCCACCACGCCCAGCTAATTTTTGTATTTGTAGTAAAGACTAGGTTTCACCATGTTGGCCAGGCTGGTCTCAAACTCCTGATCTCAGGTGATCCACCCACCTCAGTCTCCCAAAGTGCTGGGATTATAGGCGTGAGCCACCGCACCTGGCGATTTTTCATCTATTCAGTAAATATTAACTTCCTGCGGCCAGGGTGCTGGGGATCTGGCCCCACACAGATGGTGTAGGAAGGTGTCCCTTGGGCCATGCCTTCCTGATGCTGTGCCCTGGGTTGTGGGAGGAATGAGGCAGGTGCAGGAGGAGAGCAACACGGGTGAAGGTCTGGAAGTGAGACAGAGAGGCTTTGGGAACAGTAGGCTGGCGTGTGCAAGGGACGGCAGGAGAAAGGAGGCCCGAGGCCAGATCCTAAAGGCCTTTGCACCTGGGCTATGGAGTCTGAGCTCCATCCAGAGCACATAAGGAGCCACCAGAAAGATTCAAAGGGGAAATGTGGGTTACAAGGCCAGGAGTGGAGGCAAAGGGTTGGTAAGAGGTTGCAGTTGTGGACCAGTTTCAAAAGATGAATGGGGGCCAGGTACAATGGCTCACGCCTGTAATCCCAGCACTTGGGGAGGTCAGGAGTTCGAGATCAGCCTGGCCAACATGGTGAAACTCCCGTTTCTACTAAAAATACAAAAAAATAGCCGGGCATGGTGGTGGGCGCCTGTAATCCCGGCTATTTAGGAGACTTTGGCAGGAGAATCATTTGAGCCCAGGAGGCCAAGGTTGCAGTAAGCTGAAATCGCACCGCTGCACTCCAGCCTGGGTGACAGAGGGAAACTCCATTAAAAAAGAAGAAGAAAAGAAAAAAAGATGGATGGGAACCAAATCTGGGATTACTTTTTATTTTTTAGAGACAGGGTCTTGCTCTCTATCACCCAGGCTGAAGTGCAGTGCTGCAATCACAGCTCCCTACAACCTCAACCTCCCGGGCTCAAATGATCCTTCTACCTCAGCCCCCTGAGTAGCGAGGACTACAGGCAGGCGCCACTGGCCACTGAGTTGGGCCGGGGTAACTTTGTGTCCCTTCTCGGCCATGTACCAGCTATGAGACCTTAGGCACATGATTGATGTAACTCCTGGCCACGTTTCCTTGTTCCTAAATTGCAATAGTGATGCATGGTTCCCCAGGTAGCAAGATTTAATAGAGATTAAAAGAGGGGCTAGCCAGGGATGGTGGCTCATGCCTGTAATCCCAGCACTTTGGGAGGCTGAGGTGGGTGGATCACCTGATGTCAGGAGTTTGAGGCCAGCCTGGCCAACATGGTGAAACCCCATCTCTGCTAAAAATACAAAAAATTAGCCGGGTGTGGTGGTGCACACCTGTAATCCCAGCTACTCGGGAGGCTGAGGCAGGAGAATCGCTTGAACCCAGGAGGCGGAGGTTGCAGTGAGCCGAGGTCATGCCATTGCACCTCAGCCTGGGCAACAAGAGCGAGACTCCATCTCAAAAAATAAAAAAATAATAAAAGAGGGGCTATACCATACTTAAGAAATAATTGCGTAACTAAATAAATGGGGACAGGAGGACCGCTCTTCCATACAGTAGAATGCTGATTAATACGTGTACAAGAAAAGAGGGAAATAGGAAAGTTGCCAGTAGGCAGTGATAGTTGCAAATGATATCACCAATGGATGCTAAAATTGATGGGTGAGAGTTTAAGCAGAAACAGGATGTGCCTGGTCTCAAAGTATCACCCCAAAATAAGGATTAATTAGCAAGAGAAGGGAGACAGTAACTGTACAGGGAGAAACCACTGTAATCAGTGAGCAAGGCTCATACCGCAAGATGCACGCAGACGGCACCGAGGTGGACGTGATGTTATCCTTGTGATATTCTCACCCAAAATGCATACGCTTGCTCTGAGCGAGAGAACGCATTGAACAAACTCAGAATTGAGGGAAATTGGACAAAATAGCTGATTGGGGTCAATCTTCAAAAGTGACTTCCGGCCGGCAGCGGTGGCTCACACCTGTAATCCCAGCACTTTGGGAGGCCAAGGCAGGCAGATCACCTGAGGTCAGGAGTTCGAGATCAGCCTAGCCAACATGGCGAAACCCCGTCTCTACTAAAAATACAAAAATCAGCCAGGCGTGGTGTCTTGCACCTGTAACTGGGAGGTGGAGGTTGCAGTGAGCCGAGATCGCACCACTGCACTCCAGCCTAGGTGACAGAGCAAGACTCCGTCTCAAAATAAAATAAAATAAAATAAGTGACTTCCAGGCTGGGCACAGTGGCAGTGGCTCGTGTTTATAATCCCAGCACTTTGGAAGGCTTAAACAGGAGCATTGCTTGAGCCCAGGAGTTCAACATCAGCCTGGGCAACATAAGGAGACCCCGTCTCTATAAAAAATAAAAAAAATAGCCTAGCATGGTGGTGCACACCTGTGGTTCCAGCTACTCAGGAAGCTGAGGTGGGAGGATTGCTTGAGGCCAGGAAGTGGAGGCTACAATGAGCTATTACTGTGCCACTGCACTCCAGCCTGAGCAACACAGTGAGACTCTGTCTCAAAAAAGAAAAAAAAAAAAAGACTTCCAAAGCGTCAAGGTTATGAAAGAAGAAAGACTGAGGAGCTACCACCAACGGCAGGAGGTGAAGGCGAAATGACAATTACATGTAACGTGGGATCCTGAGAATAGGATCCTGAGACAGAGTAAAGAGAGCCGTGGAAAAAACAGTGAAATTTAAATAAACGAGCTCTGCAGTTTTCTGAATGGTATTGCACCCACGTTAATCTGCTTCTGATCATTGCGCTGTGTTTATATAAGACATTAACTTTAGGGAAAACTGGGTGTGACCTACACAGAAACTCTACTTGTACAACTTTTCAGTAAACCTAAAATTATTATAATTTAAATTTTTTTTTTTTTTTTTGAGACAGAGTCTCGCTTAGTCGCCCAGGCTGGAGTGCAGTGGTGCGATCTCGGCTCACTGCAAGCTCCGCCTCCTGGGTTCACGCCATTCTCCTGCCTCAGCCTCCCGAGTAGCTGAGACTACAGGCGCCCGCCGCCTCGCCCGGCTAATTTTTTGCATTTTTAGTAGAGACGGGGTTTCACAGTGTTAGCCAGGATGGTCTCGATCTCCTGACCTTGTGATCCGCCCGCCTCGGCCTCCCAAAGTGCTGGGATTACAGGCGTGAGCCACCGCGCCCGGCCAATTTAAAATTTAAAAGTTGTTTTTTTTAAAAAAGGATTATATCAGTTATCAGTTGTTCTTAGCCTTGGAGACACATTTGATCATCAAAAGACCAAGAGAGGTGTGGAGTTGTGTGTCTTGCTTTTTTTTTTTTTTTTTTTTAGAGACGGTTTTGCTATGTTGCCCAGGCTGGTCTCAAACTCCTGGCCTCAAACAGTCCTCCTGCCTCGGCCTCCCAAAGTGCTGGGATTACAGGCATGAGCCACAGTGCTCAGCCCCCAAGAGAGGTTTTTAATACTGTGTCCTGGCCCCTCCTGGGATCAATTGAACCAGTATCTCCAGGGGAGAGGCCGAAGCATGGTTAGTTATTAAAAGTTCCCAGGTGATGTTCATGGCAGCTCCTGTTGAAGGGTGGGCTATATGTAAATTACTTGGCCCAGAGTAAGCTCTTTTTTTTTTTTTTTTTTTTTTTGAGACAGGGTCTCACTCTGTTGTCCAGGCTGGAGCACAGTGGTGCAATCTCTGACTCTCTGCAGCCTGAAATTCCTGGACTCAAGCAATCCTCCCACCTCTGCCTCTCAAGTAGCTGGGACTACAGGCATGCAACACCACACCGGGCTAATTTTTTTTTTTTTTTTTTTTTTTTTTTTTTTTTTTGGTAGAGATGGAGTTTTGCCACGTTCCCCAGGCTGGTCTTGAACTCTTGAGCTCAAGCGATCCACCCACCTCAGCCTTCCAAAGCTACAGGCATGTGCCACCCTGGCTGGCCTGGTTCTTCAATAAATGATCATTTCCCAATATAAATGTGTGGGTTCATCACCTGACATCTTCATGCACTCACAGACTATTGAGCACCAGGCACTGCGAGATACAGCAGGGATGCCACGGTGGGCAAGAAAGACGAGGTCCTCATATTCCAGAGTGGAGTGGGGATAAGACAAACAATAAATGCTTGAAATGATCACACATGGGACTTTATTAAAAAAAAGGGGGGGAGGGCTTTGATGGAAATAAATGGATATGATAGGGAGTAACTGGGGATGGAGGTGCAAGCTCCATTAGATGGGGTAGTTCAGGAGGACATCCTGGAGGAGGTGACATTTTAGCTGACAGTTAAACTGGAATGATGAGAAAGATGGAACCATAAGAAGAGCCGGGGAGAGACTAGATTTTCTGTGCAGTGGAAAGACTCCAGTGATCATCGAAGGGATGAAGGGCAAGGCAAGGCACGAAGGGCAAGGCAGGGATGTTCTTTGGTCTGATTTCATTTTTTTTTTAGACGGAGTCTCGCTCTGTTGCCCAGGCTGGAATGTAGTGGCATGATCTCAGCTCACTGCAACCTCCACCTCCCGGGTTCAAGTGATTCTCTCACCTCTGTTTCCTAATAGGCTGGGACTACAGGCGACCACCACCATGCCCGGCTAATTTTTGTATTTTTAGTAGAGACGGGGTTTCACCATGTTGGCCAGGATAGTCTCGAACTCATTTCCTCAAGTGATCTGCCCGCCTTGGCCTCCCAAATTGCTGGATTTACAGGCATGAGCCACCACACCCAGCCTCATACATCTTTTTTAATTACTATTTTTTAGAGACAAGGTCTCAGTCTGTCATCCAGGCCGGAGTGCGGTGGTGCAATCATAGCTCACTGCAGCCCCCAATTTCTGGGCTCAAGTGATCCCCCAAACTTGGCCTCCCGAAGTGCTGGGATTACAGGCATGAGCCACTGTACCCGGCCTGATTTAGGATTTTTAAAGATTACTCTGGAAAGCAAAAAGGTTACTCTGGCTGCCAGAAGGAGGCTGATCCATGGGGGTGAGTTAGGAGGCTCTAAGATCTGTCCAGGAAAGAGACAATGGTGGCCTAGACCAGAAAGATGGCGACAGAGGAGGAGTTGAACTCATTGAAACTGGCATTCCATTGAGCTGAGGTTTGGGGTAAGCAGTGCCCTGGCCGCCCAGCTCCTCAGCAGAGCAACTGCCCTTTCATTTATTGTTATTATTATTATTATTATTATTGAGATGGAGTCTTGCTCTGTCTCCCAGGCTGGAGGCCAGTGGTGCAATCGCGGCTCACTGCAACCTCCACCTCCTGGGTTCAAGCAATTCTCCTGCCTCAGCCTCCCGGGTAGCTGAGATTACAAGTACACACCACCACACCTGGCTACTTTTGTACTTTCAGTAGAGATGGGGTTTCACCATGTTGGCCAGGCTGGTCTCGAACTCCTGGCCACAAATGATCCACCCACCTCGGCCTCCTAAAGTGCTGGGATTACAGGTGTGAGCCACTGTGCCTGGCCTGCAACTGCCCTTTCAAATCCAGCCAGTGCCTACTTGTTAGTACCTATCGCATGCCAGTCCCCCAGCCCAGTATCATCATGGCCACAGGCTCCCCTCCTGCAGTCACCCATACGCCCGAACATGTCACATCCTACAGTCACCCTGTAAGCCACATGCTCCTGGAATCCCTAATACTGATGGCAGAACTAAAGCTCAGAGAGGAAAAGACACTCAGCCAACATCACACAGCCTGCGGAACTCAGGACAGCCTGTCCCACTGCCCCAGGCTGGTTCCCCAATCAGGACCCACCACTTCCT
The DNA here is from genome assembly GCF_037993035.2 of Macaca fascicularis. NCBI lineage: Eukaryota > Metazoa > Chordata > Mammalia > Primates > Cercopithecidae > Macaca > Macaca fascicularis. The sequence continues at coordinate 50,379,119 of NC_088377.1, forward strand.
CTGAGCCTGGAGGATGAGGGGAAGTGCTGGCAGAAAGTCACCCTAGTGCTCCAAGCAAACAAGGGCAGGATTGATGTCCAGAGCCAAGCTGGGCCCACGCAGCTGAAGACGGCAGCACTGTCATCCTCCAGGGTGCCTGGGCCTCAGCCCAGAGATGTAGCTCTACCTGCCCAGCCTGATCTCCGAATTCCTAGACATCCCAGCCCAGGGAGGCCAGGTTCCCAGGAAAGCAATTCTTACTAAGGTGTGAATGACTGATAGCCAGTCCTTTCCTGAAAGGGAGTGACAGCATAGGGACACTGAGCTCCAGAAGCAAAAGAAAGGATCAGCTTCCCTCTGGCAGCCAGAGTAACCTTTTTGCTTTCCAGAGTAATCTTTAAAAATCCTAAATCAGGCCGGGTACAGTGGCTCATGCCTGTAATCCCAGCACTTCGGGAGGCCAAGTTTGGGGGATCACTTGAGCCCAGAAGTTGGAGGCTACAGGGAGCTATGATTGCACCTCTGCACTCCGGCCTGGATGAAAGGGGAAATATAAAATCTTTGGCCAGTTGCGGTGGCTCACACCTGTAATCCCAGCACTTTGGGAGGCTGAGGTGGGCAGATCAGTTGAGGTCAAGAGTTTGAGACCAGCCTGGCCAAGATAATGAAACCCCGTTTCTACTACAAATACAAAAATTAACTAGGCGTGTTGGCAGGCACCTGTGATCTCAGCTACTCAGGAGGCTGAGGCAGGAGAATCGCTTGAACCTGGAAGGCAGAGGTTGCAGTGAGCCAAGATCACGCCACTGCACTCCAGCCTGGGAGACAGAATGTGACTCTGTCTCAAAAAAATAAAAATAAAAAATAAAAACTTAGCTCCTTTTCTATTTTACATCCTCTTCGCAGCTGGAACTCCTCGGGGCTCAGTTATTAGCTGCAAACTCCTCCACTTAATTCCTCAAATCAGCAACAGATGGAGGAACTCAGCTTCCAGCCCAGCCCCACCTAATGCTGGAGTCCCGTCAAGAGTGGAGAGTTGTCTCCTCCTGGCTTGGACGCCTCCAGTGACAAAGCCCTATTATGTTCATTAAAAAACCTAGTGTTATTTAACAACATTGCTATTGGAAAGTCCTTTTACACATGTGAGCAACAAGGAAGTAGGTATAAAGCAAACACGTCTGGAACCATTGGTTTCCCTTTTACAGATGGGGAAACTGAGGCACCAGGGGGTGAAGGCATTGCCCGAGGTCACCCATGAAAGAATGGAGCTGGCTGGGCACAGTGGCTCATGCCTATAATCCCAGCACTTTGGGATGCCAAGGCAGGCAGATCACAAGGTCAGGAGATCAAGACCATCCTGGCCAACATAGTGAAAATACAAAACAAACAAACAAAAAACAACTGGGTGTGGTAGTACCTGGCTGTAATCCCAGCTACTTGGGAGGCTGAGGCACAAGAATCGATTGAACCCAGGACGTAGAGTTTGCAGTGGGCCAAGATCGCGCCACGGCACTCCAGCCTGACAGAGCAAGACTCCGTCTCAAAAAAAGAATGAAGCTGGGATGTAAACCAAGGCAGGGATCCTGGTTCCTGAAACCTCTCCAGTGAGTGATCTGAAGGCCCCAGACCCTAATCTGTTGACTGCATCATTAGCTATTCCCCAAGTAAAGTGTGGTCTCCTAAAGGCCACTGCCAATGCCGTGACATGTGCCCCAGGAGGAAGCAGGATCTTCCCGACCCAACTTTGAACATGCACTTGGAGTCCTCAATCAAGACAGCCTGGAAGAAATGAGGGCAGATGGGCGACTCAGTGGCCCCCAAATGCGTGCCACCATGGCTTCCCCTGATCCACACATCTCTTGACCCCTCCCCTCTACCCACTCACGTGCTGGGCTTTCTCTGCATCCCTGGCAGGGACCTGTCTCGGATCACAAAGATAAGTAAGAGAAGGAGGCTGTTGGCCTGGCGCCGTGGCTCACAGCTGTAATCTCAACACTCTGGGAAGCTGAGCTGGGCGGATCACCTGAGGTCAGGGGTTCGAGACCAGCCTGGCCAACATGTGAAACCCCATCTCTCATAAAAATACAAAAATTAGCTAGGAGGGGTGGCGCACACCTGTAGTCCCAGCTACTCCGGAGCCTGAGGCAGGAGACTCTCTTGAACTTGGGAGGTGGAGGTTGTGGTAAGGCAAGATCGCACGATTGCACTCCAGCCTGGGCAACAGAGCAAGACTCTGTCTCAAAAAAAAGAAGGTACTGTCTTCCTCTTGACCACAGAGCAGGGTGGGTGGGTGGGAGACGATATAATGAGAGGACACAGGCCTCCTAGTCACAGGCCAGGTTCAAGACGAGGCCTCAGCTAAGCATGGTGGTTCCCACCTTTAATCCCAGCACTTTAGGAGGCTGAGGCAGGAGGATCCCTTGAGCCCAGGAGTTCAAGACCAGCCTCGGCCACATAGTAAGACCCCCATCTCTACAAAAAGAAGAAAAGTTTAAAAATTAGCCAGGCATGGTGGCACATGCCTGTAGTCCCAGCTACTCAGGAGGTGAGGCAGAAACATCTCTTGATCCCAGGAGGTCAAGGCTACAGTGAGCTGTGATCATGCCACTGCACTCCAGCCTGGGCAACATAGCAAGACCTCATCTATATGTACATAAAATATGTACAATAATAATTTTTTTTTTGAGATGGGATCTCACTCTGTTTCCCAGGCTAGAGTGTAGTGGCAAGATCTCAGCTCACTGCAACCTCCACCTCCAGGGTCCAAGTGATTCTTCTGCCTCAGCCTCCCGAGTAGCTGGGATCACAGGCATGCGCCACCTCGCCCGGCTAAATTTTGTATTTTTAATAGAGATGGAGTTTCACATATTGGCCAGGCTGGTCTCGAACTCCTGACCTCAGGTGACCTGCCCGCCTCGGCCTCCCAGAGTGCTGGGATTACAGGTGTGAGCCACCACACCGGCCTAATAGTAATTTTTAAAAGATAAGGCCGGCTGGGCACGGTAGCTCATGCCTGTAATCCCAGCACTTTGGGAGGCTGAGGTGAGCAGATCACCTGAGGTCAGCAGTTTGATACCCACTTGGCCAACATGTGAAACCCCATCTCTATTAAAAATACAAAAAATTTGCCAGGTGCAGTGGTGCACGCCTGTAGTCCCAGCTACTTGGGAGGCTGAGGCAGGAGAATGGCGTGAACCCGGGTGGCGGAGGTTGCAGTGAGCTAAGATCGTGCCACTGCACTCCAGCCTGGGCAACAGAGCAAGACTCTGTCTCAAAAAAAAAAAAAAAAAAAAAAGACAAGGTCTCATCCTTTCCTGGTTGGGGGCCTCGGGAAATCACCTCTCTGAGCCAAGCGAGATTCCCTCCAAAAACAGTCCCACCATCTAGAGGGTACAGAGCCATCTCTGCCCTTGCACCCCTTCCACAGACTCTGGGATGAAGGGACAGCTGCACCCATGCCCCCTTCTGCCTGTTCTCACATCCTTCCAATCCTAGATTACCCCTCGCCCTATTCTCTTGGGGACCCGAGCTGCCCTCAGCCCCAGACCCCCCGAACCATCCTGCCACCAGGGCCTGGGCTGCCTTAATCCGGGCCCCCTCCCTCCCTGCAAAAGGCTGCAAACGCTTTTGAGGGCTGGAACATCTGGCTAATGGTGGGGAAAGTGCTGAGACGACAGGTTATTTCAACACGGTCATCATCTGTTGGGTATTTCAACACTCAGTGCTTGTGCAAGAGACTTAATGGGACCTGTCATAAACTCACGCTGTCTCAAAGCTCGGGCACGTCGCGGCGGGGCTGATGGGGAGTTGTCAGGGTTTAGCAATAGGCCCCGTCTTGGGGCCCGTAGCCTCCTTAAGGGTTATTTTGGCTCCACCGTGGAAGGCTCGAAATCTCAAGGTGTCAGAGAAAATCCCAAGCAATTACCTCCCGGGGTAATTAGATGGTGGCACAGATAGCCCGCCTTCCTGCCTTCCCTCCTGCCCGGCAGAGGGAGGGAGAGCGGGGGACCAGCCGGCCCAGCCCCCTGCGCCAGCCCCGTGGGGGAAGGAGGCCGCAGATGACCTCATGGAAGGAACGGTGGTGAATCATGGCCCAGACCACATTCGTGTTTCCCCGGGGGTGGGCAAGCGTGTTGATCACCGGAGGGGCAGCTTCAACACCCAGGGAGATGGGGGGCAGGCCGGGGGGTGGGCGTGCTCCAGGAACCCACCGGCCTCACTGCAGCAGACCAGAGCCCAGATCTGGACTTGGGATGTTTGATTGGGTTCAGCCCTGATCCAAGACTTTGTCTGAACTCCATCGCCTCTCTGAAAGGCTACACAGAGGGTGGAGGGTGGGGTAGCACCTCCTGAAACCAGGAGGCGAGGTCCCGGGGAGGGAGGTCACCGTCCAAACTTGTGGGGGCTGTGCAAAGCTCCCCACCACTGGCTCTCCCGGGGCAAGTAAGAGGCCCTGCCCCATGCTGGCAACACCGGAAATGAACTAAACAGCACAGAGCAGAGACTCTAGGGCCTCAGACAGCCCCACTGGCCGGGAAGAGGGGCAATGGCTTAGCTACAGAGGCCTCTTGGTATGGGGATTCACAGAAGCGCCCTGGGGAGGCCTGAGGGATGAGAGATCAGACTCCCTCAAAGACCACCAGAGCCCCAGCTGAGAACCTGCTCGGTGCTCATCCACCCTCCCTGTTCCACCCCAACACGCTTATCCCCAGAGTGTTCTGGAGAGGTGGTACTAACGGGGGGTCTTGTGGGAGTTCATGAGGATGGGCTGGAAAGGGAGCACGGGATTCCCAGCCCTGCATGGGACAGGCGGGGAGGTGCTGGGACAGGACACCCAGGGAGAAGGAAGAACGTGGAGAACGTGGAGAACGCGTCGGGTATGCCAGCAGGACTGTGCGCTGGGAGGCCAGAATGCAGGCCATTAAGACACGGACCAGGCCGGGTGCGGTGGCCCACGCCTGTAATCCCAGCTCTCAGGGAGGCAGAGGCGGGAGGATAGCTTGAGCCCAGGAGTTCGAGACCCGCCTGGGTAATATAGCGAGACCCTGTTCTCCACAAAAAGGAAAAAAAAAAAAAAGACAAAAAAAAGACACGGACTGGACAGGCCTGGGCAGGGCAGCCCACGAGTGCGGATCCCTTGGTGCACTGGGGAGCCACAGAAGGTCTTTGATTCCTGCAGTTACACATACAGCAAGGGACTTTGAGCCCCTTCTTAGGCTTGGTTTGGCGGGAGCTAGGGAAGAGTTCTAGGGGTGGGTAGGAGGAGGTGGGAGGTGCAAGAAGTCAGAGAATAACCTGAGTGAGGACAACTGCCAGGATGAGAAGGTGAAGGGAGCATGGGACTGAGGACGCTGGGAAGTAGACGCCCCAGAACTGGGGCCCGAGCTGGGAGAAGCTGGACGAGGAGGGGCCCCTTCTCTGAACCAGTCCACAGAGTTGAGAGGGAGGACAGACAGGGAGGGGTTTGCGTGGACTTTGGGGTCTCCCTAGAAATCGGCCACACAGGACTCAGGTAGTCTCCGAGGCCCTCTGTCATGGGGACAATGATCCTCTGCTTCAATCGGACCCTTCAGAGTCACTCAGACATTCTCCCAGGAAACACATCAACCAAGAATATGGTTTCTTGCTTTGGTTTGGTTCGGTTTTGTGGTTTGCTTGTTTTTTTTTTTTTTCCAGACAAGACTTCACTCTGTCACCCAGGCTGGAGTGTGGTGGCAAAATCACAGCTTACTGAAGTCTCAAGCTCCTGGCCTCAAGCGATCCTCCCATCTCAGTCTCCCAAGTAGCCAGGACCACACAGGCATGCGCCACCATAACTGGCTTTATTTATTTATTTATTTATTTTTCTTGAGATAGAGGCTCGCTCTGTCACCCAGGCTGGAGTGCAGTGGCACAATCTCAGCTCACTGCAACCTCCACCTCCCGAGTTCAAGTGATTTTCTGCCTTAGCCTCCCAAGTAGCTGGGATTACAGGCGTGCGCCATCACGTCCGGCTAATATGCTTGTATTTTTTTAGTAGAGATGGGGTTTCACCATGTTGGCCATACTGGTCTTGAACTTCTGACCTCAGGTCAGGTGATCCACTCACCTCGGTCTCCCAAAGTGCTGGGATTACAGGCGTAAGCCAACGCACCCCGCCATTTTTTTCTTTTATTATTTGTAGAGACACTATGTTGCCCACGCTGGTCTTGAACTTCTGGAATGAGAGATTCTCCCACCTCGGCCTCCCAAAGTGCTGGAATTACAGGTGTGAGCCACCACGCCGGGCCCGAGCCCCTGCCTTTATACAATCACATCACCTCCAAACAGAGGAGAAACTGCCCGCCCTGCCATCTTCAGACAGACAAGGGCTGGGGATGGAATGGTTTATTCTGACTCACAGCCGGGGCTCACCTGATGCTCACCCCTGTCCTGTGCAGCAGGCACTGTGATCATCCCATTTTACAGATGAGAAGACTTGCTGCTTACAGGTTCGGAGCCCAGGCCAGCCATCCCTGCGACCTCACTCCTGACTGGGGCAACTCAAGTGTCAGGACCGGCCTTCCTTTACTTCCTGGGCAGGAAACCTCATTGGAGCTCCCCTGGGTGAGGTGGGAGGGACCTGGCCCCTGCCCTTCACCAACACTCCAGTGTGGCTTCCTGTTGGCCACCTGTCTCCCCTCCCATGCCAGAGACCAACCTTGCCTGGGTACAGGGAACCACGGTGAAGCAACCGTGAAATAGAAAGGGGCCCTGGGATGGGAGTCGGGAGATGGATGCTGTGGCAGCCCTAGTCCCGACCCTAATGCGTTCTGCCATCAGGAGGAAGTTATTTATCATCACCAGGCTTCCAATTCCTGCCCTGAAGAAAGAGGCAGTGGCCTCAGTTTCTGGTCAAGAGATGACATCGTGGCGTGGTGGAGAAAGGCCCCCCAAGCACAGCCAGCCACCAGGTTGGGGTTTTAGCCCTGCCTCTGGAGTGGACACCCTCGCTTCCCCAGGCCTTGTCTTCTCTCTCTCTCTCTCTCTTTTTTTGAGACAGTCTCGCTCTGTCACCCAGGCTGGAATATAGTGGTACGATCTTGGCTCACTGCAACCTCCACCTCCTGAGTTCAAGTGATTCTGCTCCCTCAGCCTCCCAAGTAGCTGGGATTACAGGTGCGTGCCACCACACCTGGCTAATTTTTGTATTTTTAATAGAGATGGGGTTTCACCATGTTGGCCAAGCTGGTCTTGAACTCCTGACCTCAAGTAATCCACCTGCCTCAGCCTCCCAAAGTGTGGGATTACAGGCATGAGCCACCGTGCCCGGCCTTCTCATCTTTAACTGGGGTACAATAGCATCTCTCTCAAACACAGCCCAGTGCAGGTGCCACGCTAGGGAAGCATGATGTCCTCAGTGTGACAGGCAACATCCCCATCCTGCTCTAGAACCTTCTGTGGTCCCTTGACAGACTGTCCCTAGCTGGGAGGCTGGACCACCAACTACCTGCTAAAAACAGGTCTGTGGACTATGGGTTGAGTGCAGGGGCTCATGCCTGTGATCCCAGTGCTTTGGGGAGCCAAGTCAGAAAGATCGCTTGAGGCCAAGACCAGTCTGGGCAATTCAGTCTCTACAAAAATTTAAAAAATTAACCGTGCATGGTGGTGCATGGCTATAGTCCCAGCTGCTCAGGAGGCTGAAGTGGGAGGATTGCTTGAGCCCAAGAGTTGGAGGCTGCAGTGAGCTATGATCACACTACTGTACTCCAGCTTGGGCAACATAGTGAGACCCTATCTCTACAAAAAAATAAAAATACAATTTCAAAAACAGGTTTGAGCCAGGCACAGTGGCTTACACCTGTAATCCCAGCACTTTGGGAGGCCAAGGCAGGTGGATCTCCTGAGGTCAGGAGTTAGAGACCAACCTGGCCAACATGGTGAAACCCTGTCTGTACTGAAAATACATAATTAGCCAGGCGTGGTGGCAGGTGTCTGTAATCGCAGCTACTCGGGAGGCTGAGGCAGGAGAATTTCTTGAACCAGGCAGATGGAGGTTGCAATGAGCCGAAGATCATGCCACTGCACTCCGGCCTGGGCAACAGAGGGAGATTCTGTCTGTCGCAAGGAAAAAAAACAGAAATACAAATACAGAGCAAGGAGAATGCACTGGAAACTCAAGAGTGGTGAGCATGAGGGCTGGGACAGGGGTGACAGGAAGGATGACATTCCCTCTTGCCTGCCCCGTGGCAGGCCACGTGCCAGGAAGGAGATGCCCACAGTCCCTACTTCTCCCACCTCAGCTCTGAACCCAGGCAGGGCTGCATACAGCATGCCAAGAGGCCCCCAGGCCCTGGGAACGGGGCCCCAGGAGGGCATCCAGACTGGCTCTGAATCCTGCCTCTGGAGCAGCCTCCCGGCCCGGCCTCCCGCTCGGCGTGGGGCAGCCCAGACACCATGGCTCAGGCCGAGGGCCTCCCGCCATGGCCTCCCCATCGGCTGCGCTGGATGGCACCGTCTCCTCATGCATCTGCCAGTTTACATTCCCCCAACGAAAAGCAGCTTTGTTTATGGAAAGAGCTATTTTGGTTCCACGATTTCCCTCCACTCCTCCGACTCGCAGGCGGGATGGCGGCTGCTCTCTTGGGGAGCTAGGAGGAGCCTTGGAGCCATCTCCACTCCCTTGGGGAGGGGACCGCAGGGCTCTGGCATGTGGAAGGGGATGGGGACCAGGCACACAGTGCCATCACCCCCACGAAGGCTCTGGGAAAAGGACCAATGCACAAACCATGTCCAACACCAGGTCAGGGCAACCCTGCCCAGAGGCAGGAGAGTGGGGTCCCCATGTGCTGCTGACTTGGGCACCGCACACTCTGCCTGCCCCAACCGTGTGCCCTGGGCTCTTGGACCATACCCTCCTCCTCCCACAGCTCTGCCTGGTAAGAAGGGTTATTAACCCCATTGCACAGATGAGCAACTAAGGGTCCTGGAGATGATGAAGCACCTGCAAAATTACAAAACTTGGGGACAAGGGGCAGGGTTCCCTTCCCGGGACCCAGGGTTCTGACCCCAGATCTCATCCTTCTTCCCCTGATGCCACCCTGTGATGGAAGTAGAGACACACATCTCATAGAGTCGGGAGCCAGTAGGAGTCCAGGGTCACTGCCATGCCTCAAAAAAGGGGTGGCAAACATTAACTCCAGTCACAGGAGGCAGCGAACCAAGTGTGAGTAGTAATAGTCCAGTTTACAGCATGGGGGCCTGCCTGGAAGGAAGCTTCAGTTTCCTAGATGGGAGCCCCGATGGCTCAAGGGGCAGGAGGAAACAAGTAACAGTGTCCCTCCAAAAAAAAAAAAAAAAAAAAATCACAAGAGGCCAGGCCAGGAGCCGTGGCTCATTCCTGTAATCGCAGCAGATTGGGAGGCCAAAGTGGGAGGATCACTTGAGGCCAGGAGTGTCAGACCAGCCTAGGCAACATAGCCAGATCCCATCACTACTAAAAATAAAAAAAAACAGTGCAGCATGGTGGTGCACTCCTGTAGTCTCAGCTACTTAGGAGGCTGAGGTGGGAGGATCACTTGAGCCCAGGAGTTAGAGGCTGTGCTGAGCTATGATCACACCACTGCACTCTAGCCTAGCAGATGGAGTGAGAAACGGTCTCAAAAAAAAGAGAGAGAGAGAGGCTTGGCCAGGCGCAGTGGTTCACGCCTGTAATCCCAGCACTTTGGGAAGCCAAGGCAGGCAGATCACAAGGTCAGGAGTTTGAGACCAGCCTGGCCAACAAGACAAAACCTGTCTGTACTAAAACTACAAAAATTAACTGGGTGTAGTGGCGGGTTCCTGAGGTGAACACATCAAGGTCTGTAATTCCAGACACAGAAACCCACTCTGACTGGGTTAGGCAGATAAGGAATTTGTTCAAAGCTCCTACGTAACTCAGTATCTCCCGGAAAGCCAGAGTCCCAGCTGCTCGGGAGGCCGAGGCAGGAGAATTCCTCGAACCTGGGAGGCAGAGGTTGCAGTGAACCGAGATTGCACCGCTGCACTCCAGCCTGGGCGACAGAACAAGACTTGCGAAAAAAAAAAAAAAAAGGCTGGGCGCGGTGGCTCAAGCCTGTAATCCCAGCACTTTGGGAGGCCGAGATGGGCGGATCACAAGGTCAGGAGATCGAGACCATCCTGGCTAACCCAGTGAAACCCCGTCTCTACTAAAAAGTACAAAAAACTAGCCGGGTGAGGTGGCGGGTGCCTGTAGTCCCAGCTACTCGGGAGGCTGAGGCAGAAGAATGGCATAAACCTGGGAGGCGGAGCTTGCAGTGAGCTGAGGTCTGGCCACTGCACTCCAGGCTGGGCAACAGAGCAAGACTCCATCTCAAAAAAAAAAAATTATATAATAGATCTACTTCCTACTCTTCCCTCCAGATGAAGAGCTCCTGGCTGGGAGTCAGACACATTCCTTTTGCCTCCCTGAACACCTCCAAATGCCCCTCCTATGTCTGGGGAATTCCCCACCTTGTGAATTACATCCACCTTTTCAGACCCCCTTGCAGCTAAGGCTTAATCATGTGACCTGGGCTCCACCAATCCATGCACGTACCAGACTCAGAATGAGAGCAATGACCCAGGAAGTAGAGGCCATGTGGAATCCATTCTGGCTGGCGAAGTGTCAGATCCCACATCCAGTTTCTGAAGGCAGCACCATGACTTCAGAGTTGGAGCCCAGTGGAAGGCCAGCCTGGCATGCAGTGGGATTAGGGGCCTTGCTTCTGATTGTACAGCCTCAGAGCCTGGGACTCTGGCTTTCCGGGAGATACTGAGTTACGTAGGAGCTTTGAACAAATTCCTTATCTGCCTAACCCAGTCAGAGTGGGTTTCTGTGTCTGGAATTACAGACCTTGATGTGTTCACCTCAGGATAATGAAAATGCTCCAGGAAGCCCCGGCTCAGCCCAGCTGACAAGAGTCAGAGGCATTTGTACATGAGCAAGAGACCTGCCCTGCCTTCTCCAAGACAGCCCCGTGCTGGGCCATAGGCTGGGGATGGGAGGGAATGGAGGCCCACCAGGCCAGATCCTCCCTGGCCTGTGAGATGCCCAGACACCAAACCCAGCCCAGGACAGAGGTCTGGGCAAGAGTGGCTTTCAGACCCCAATGGTCCTGCACATCCAGGTGGCTCCTAGGAGGGGACTCCAGAGCTCTTCCCCACAGGAGGATCACTTGAGCTCAGGACTTTGAGACCAGCCTGGGCAACACAGTCAGACCCCATCTCTACAAAAAACAAAACAAATAAAAATAGCCAGGCATGGTGGTCCCAGCTACTTGGGAGGCTGAGGCAGGAGGATCACTTGAGCCCAGGAGATCAAGGCTGCAGTGAGCCATGGTTGTGCCACTGCACTCCAGCCTGGACAATAAAGTGAGACCCTGTCCCCCACCAAAAAAAAAAGACTTGACATCTCATCATCTCTTTCAGGAAGCTTCTAGCCCTATGCCTTTTGAGCCAGGTGCCTCCCAGGAACACCCAGAGGCACTGGGGCCCCGTCAGCCAACGCACGTCCACACTAGATTGAAACTGCCCATTTCAGGTCCTGTCCATCCATCTCCCTACTGAATGGCAGCCCCCAGAGAGCAAGGGCCATCTCCGGACCATTCTGAACACCCAGTGCCCAGCACAGTCATGACACGGTAGACGCTTAGTGTGTTTGTTGAGTGACTATATGATGACAGAATGGATGTCCTCCTCCGTGGGAAAAGTCTGAAGTCTTGGCATAGTGAGAGCCAGGAAGGAGAAGAGCAGTCGCAGAGTGGCCCTGTGGCTTGGTGGGCAGCACACACTCCTACCTGAAGCCCCCAGGCCATTGATCACCTGTGCGAAAGGCATGAGAAGGGCTGGCCGATGCCTGCTGCTGCAGCCACTGCGGGTTTATTCATGAGCCCAGCGGAAAAGCATTTCCCAGGAATCTGGAGTTGCGGACTTGCTTCAACGCTCCACTTACCCCACTACTGATTTGGATTTTTAGAGACAAGGTCTCACTCTGTCACCCAGGCTGAAGGGCAGTGTTACTATCATAGCTCACTGCAGCCTCAGCCTCCCCAGACTCAGGTGATCCTCCTACCTCAGCCTCCCAAGTAGCTGGGACTACAGGTGTGCGTGACCACGCCCGGCTAATTTTTATATTTTTCTACAGGTAGGGTTTTGCCTTGTTAGTCAGGCTGATCTCAAACTTCTGGGTTCAAGCAATCCACCCACCTCAGCCTCCCAAAGTGCTGGGATTGCAGGCATAAGCCACCGCGCCTGGCTCCCAACCACTATTGGTCTGTATCTAGGAGACGTGCACCTCTCCATTTACTTGCCAGGGACACCTGTCCAGCACACATCAAGGAACGAGGCAGTGATTGAGCGGCTTTGAGTAGAAGTCAAGTGTATCCCTTCGGAGTCTCTCTTCTTTCCCGAACATGGGCAGGCAGAAGGAAGTTCCCAAGGGGCCCCTCAGAGGGAATCTGGCAGCTCCAACCCACCAGCCCAGCTGCCATCGTCAGCACAAGAGGCGAAGTGCAAAGGATCCCTGCTCCTCCAGGCCACAGCTGCCCGAGACTCACACCTGGTCCTGCAAGCTGGCATCAGTGGCATTATCTTGGCCCTACAGGACAGACCTAGAATGACTCATAGCCCACACCAAACCGTGGATGGTGGAAGACTCTGGACTCCCTTCCCAAGATGTCTGTGACGTTTTGTTGTGGACACAGCATTAGTCATATGTCACAATTGCCCGGGGCCCAGAGCCCAACTTCCACTGAATTTCAGTCCAGGGACAGCCTCAGCTTCTTGCATGAGACGCCTCCAGCCTGCAGCACAGCCACCAGATGTCAAAATCCTTTACCTTAGTTTCTGTGCTCAAACCCACTCACACCAGGCATCTGTGTGGGTAGAAGGTTTACTGTCGCTTGGAGAGGCAGAGGAATTTGCTTTGCAATTATTGGGACCTATTAAAATCCTTCTCCCTAGATGTTTCTCTGTCATATCTGCTCTGGCCTCTGCCTTCTCCTTCCTCCTTCTGCCCCTGAAATCCTGCCTGCCATCAGAGCAGAACTCTCCAGCCCCCGTGGTCCTGCCTTCAATCCCGAAGCATCTGATCAATTTTCCTAAACAAGGAGGTTTTGCTTCTAAGCAGAATTTGGTGCTGGTTCTTAAAATAACGTTTTGTTTTGTTTTGTTTTGTAATCCCATGACACTGGGATCAGAGTCACCTTCTCAGCACAGTTTCTGGTACCCCTTATATTGCAAGGACCTGAACTGAATGGACACGGACCCGGACCTCAGAGAGTCCAGGAGAGGCGAGCCCTATGTAGACCAGAGCAGAGCCGATGGGGTGATAACAGGATGAGAGAAGGGCAACCCAGCCCTGGCGGGGGCTAATGAGGACAGTGGCCTCTCCTTGGAGGAGCCAGAGAAAGCTTTGCCAGAGAGGTCACGGGAAAGCCAGTCTTGAAGGGGTTTCATGAGCAGAAAAGGCAGCTGGGACGGTCAGCCAGCAATACCTCTCCAATGGGTTGCAGCATTCACACTGCACCATAATCACTGGGTTCAAACCAGGCACGGTGGCTCACGCCTGTAATCCCAGCACTTTGGGAGGCTAGGGCAGGAGGATCACTTGAGACCAGGAGTTTGAGACCAGCCTGGGCAGCATAGCAAGATTCCACCTCTACAAAAAATAAAAATAAAAAATTAGCTAGGGGTGGTGGCACATGCCTGTGGTCCCAGCTACCTGGGAGGCTGAGGTGGGAGGATTGCTTGAGACCAGGAGTTAGAGGCTGCAGTGAGCTATGATTGCACCACTGCACTCCAGCCTGGGTGACACAGTGAGATCCTGTCTCTAAAAAATAAAAATTAAATTAAATTTTTTTAAAAAGAATCCTGTTTAGTGTCTGCCTCCTCCATCAGACTGGAAACTCATGGAAGGTGAATGACAGGGGCTGAGGTGCAAGTTCAATCAGCCTGTGGCCCTGGGAGGAAGAAAGGGAAAAAGCAGGTTAGGGGATGGGACTGCAGCCGCAGCACCGAGGTCCTGGGTGCCTAGAAACCACGAGATCCCTGACACTGAGGCAGAAACAAGGGCGAGCATTGACTGGATTTCTATCCTACACGTGTTAGCGGATGTGATGGCTTCAAACTGAAAGTGAGTGAGTAGTTTGTGGGACCTTGGGCCACACCTGTGAAAGGCTTTTTTTTTCTAAGACAGGGTCTTGCTCTGTCACCCAGGCTGCATCGCAGTGGTGCAATCACAGCTCACTGCAGCCTCAAACTTCTGGGCTCAAGCAATCCTCCAGCCTCAGCCTCCCAATTAGCCAGGACTACAGGCAGGAACCACGATGGCCAGCTATTTTGTTGTTGTTGTTGTTGTAGAGATGGGGGTTCACTATGTTGCCCAGGCTGGTCTTGAACTTCTGGCTTCAAACGATCCTTCTGCCTCTGCCTCCCACAGTGCTGGGATTCAAAAGGCCTTTTATATGAAGCATTTGTGATCCACCAAAAATCCTATCGTAAGTCCTGTTGCTCTAACAAGCACCATAATCGTGCATCTGTCCAGAACTCTGCATTGAGGAGGAGGCTTTAAAGCCCACGTGCTCAGAGCTACGGTGTAGACCCTATACCCCACCATCATCCCACAGGATTCAGGGAGCAGCTGGAGGTGAGATAATTGTAGGCTCCAGGCTCTGCTCCCTGGGTGGGATTAGCATTAGTCAGTAGGTTTCTCTGTCCCCTCAATCTCCCCGCTCCTGGGACTTGCAAAGCAGTGAGAGTGGGCAACACGCCGTGTAACACAGTTAATTACACGTTGCTTGCATTGTGCTCTAATTACTGTTCAGGCGTGTGGGGCTCCTCACCTGCACTGGATCCTGGAACTCAGAGAAAGAAACTTCTGTCTCCTGTAATCCCAGCACTTTGGGAGGCTGAGGTGGGCAGATCGCTTGAGGTCAGGAGTTCGAGACAAGCCTGGGCAACATGGTGAAACCCCCATCTCTACTAAAAATACAAAAATTAGCTGGGTGTGGCAGCTGGCATCTGTAATCCTAGCTACTCGGGAGGCTGGGGCAGGAGAATCGCTTGAATCCAGGAGGAGGAGGTTGCAGTGAGCTGAGATGCTACCAGTGTACACCAGTCTGGGTGACAGAGCGAGACCCTGTCTCAAAAAAAAAAAAAAAAAAAAAAAAAAAAAAAATTAAAAATTAAAATAAATAAAAATAAAATTGATTGTAGAAATTGCATTAATGGCTACATTAAAAGCCATTGAATTGTGTGTGTACATATATATATATATATATATATATATATATATATATATTTTTTTTTTTTTTTTTTTTTTTTTTTTTTTTTTGAGACGGAGTCTCACTCTATCGCCCAGGCTGGAGTGCAGTGGTGCGATCTTGGCTCACTGCAAGCTCTGCCTCCCAGGTTCACGCCATTCTCCTGCCTCAGCCTCCCCAGTAGCTGGGACTACAGGTACCCGCCACCACCCCAGGCTAATTTTTTGTATTTTTAGTAGAGACGGGGTTTCACAGTGTTAGCCAGGATGGTCTCGATCTCCTGACCTCGTGATCCGCCCGTCTCGGCCTCCCAAAGTGCTGGGATTACAGGCGTGAGCCACCGTGCCTGGCCTGAATTGTATATTTTTGATGGATGAATTGCATGATATGTGAATTATATCTCAATAAAGCTATTACTTAAACAGGAGAAAACAAAAAACCCAGCGGCAATCTTCCCCAAGCTCCTTGGCAATAGGAGGCCCTGCTGTTCTCCACCCAGCCCTTCTGAGTTCATGCTTACAGTTGCTTCTTTTTTTTTTCCTTTGACCCAGAGTCTCCCTCTGTCATCCAGGCTGGAGTGAGGTAGCGCAATCTCAATTCACTGCAACCTCCACCTCCTGGGTTCAAGTGATTCTCCTGCCTCAGCCTCCCGAGTAGTTGGGATTACAGGCACTCACCATCATGCCCGGCTAATTTTTGTATTTTTATAGAGATGGGGTTTCACCATGTTGGCCAGGCTGGTCTTGAACTCCTGACCTCAAGTGATCTGCCTGCCTTGGCCTCCCAAAGTGCTGGGATTACAGGCCTGAGCCACTGCTCTCAGCTGCTTCTTAAATGCAGCTGGGGCCAAGCAGAAAGACGGCCCTGTCTCAGGCCAGGCAAAGGCAGAACCCACTGGACAGAGTTCCCTGAGATTGAGGCAGGGATGACACATGGCTGCCTTGTGACTAGCTATCTCTCCACTCTCTGGTGAACTATCCCAAGCCAGACCGTGGTTTTGTAATTTGAAGTCCAAGGCCGTGAATCAACATAATCTACTTATCAAGACCAAAGGCTGCGGTCGCCGTGCATGTAGAAGGAACAGCTCACAGTGCGTGGCGCCTTCATGCCAGAGGGCTGGGCCACACCCTGGTGCCCACTGGGGGTGGTGCCCAAGGATCCTGCTGGACTAACCAAACACAGCCCTGGGCCACACCTTCCCCCAGCCCTCTCAGCCCTCTCAGCTCTGCCACTTGGAGCCTGAGAGTCTGACACCCCCCACCCCACCCCCAGCCAGCTCTGTGACTCCCAGTGCTCTGGCTTTGGGATTTGTTTTGTTTATTTTAGAGACAGCGTCTCTCTCGCTGTGTTACCCAGGCTGGGGTGCAGTGGCGCCATCATGGCTCACCGAAGCTTCCGACTCCTGGCTTAAGAGATCCTCCCACCTCAGCCTCCAGGGTACCTGGGATGACAGGCATGCGCCACCATGCCCAGCTAACGTTTTAAATGTTTTATAAATGTCGGGGGTCTATGTTGTCCAGGCTGGTCTCGAACTCCTGGCCTCCTGCGATTCTCCCACCTCGGCCTCCCAAAGCCTTGGGACTATAGGTGTGAGCTGCCACACCCAGTCTGGCTTTGGCTTCAGCATTTACGTTATGTTGTAAAACACGACTTCAATCAGGGCCACTTCTTTTAGCTTAAAACTCTTCAGTGCCTTCTGGAGATAAAGACTAAGCTCTTGGACCCAACTTGGTGTGACCCCTGGGAGTCCTGCCCCGACTGGGAGCCCCCATAGCTCATCCTCCCCATGGCCCCTTCACTCCAGATACACGGGTCTTATTTTAACTCTTTGGTTTTTTGTTTGTTTGTTTGTTTGTTTGTTTGAGATGGAGTCTCGCTCTGTTGCCCAGGCTGGAGTACAGTGGTGTGATCTCAACTCACTGCAACCTCCACCTCTTGGGTTCAAGTGATTCTCCTGCCTCAGCCTCCCGAGTAGCTGGGATTACAGGCGTGCACCACCATGCCTGGCTAATTTTTGTATTTTTAGTAGAGATGGAGTTTCACCATATTGGCCAAGCTGGTCTCAAACTCCTGACCTCGTGATCCACCTCTCAAAGTGCTGGCGAGGCATGAGCCACTGCGCCCAGCCTGTTTTAGTTCTTTGTAGTCCTCCTGTTCCCTCTTAACCTGGGAGCCTCTGGGTAATGTCTTCAGCCCATTGTCTTGGCATCCAGCTAATTAGGTCACTCATCCCTACAAAAACCCATCTTTCAAGGAATGGCCATCCCTGCTCAGGTTACTGAGTCCTGTTGACCCTGGACTCTCTCCTGTCTCTCCCCTGGCACTGGTCAGTGTGTCTGTGTTGCTGCAATTGCTGAATTAATGTCCGTCCCTCCCTCCAGGCCACATATGATGACACCCCCTGTAGCTGCCACAGAGCCCAGCACCCAGTGGATATGCAGAAAGCCCTCGTAGGCCAGGCATGATGGCTCACGCCTATGATCCTAGAACTTTGGGAGGCTGAGGTAAGAGGATGGCTTGAGGCCAGGAGTTTGAGACCAACCGGGGCAACATAGTGAGACCCCATCTCTACAAAAAATTAAAAAATTAGCCGGACATGCTGGTGTACACCTGTCGTCCCAGCTACTCGGGAGACTGAGGCAGGAGGATCGCCTGAGCCCAGGAGTTCCAGGCTACAGTGAGCTACGATTGCACCATGCACTCCAGCCTGCCCAACAGAGTGAGACCCTGTCTCTGAAAAAAAAGAGAGAAAAGAGAGAGAGAAAGAGAGAGAGAAAGAAAGAAAGAAAGAGAGAGAGAGAGAGAAAGAAAGAAAGAAAGAAAGAAAGAAAGAAAGAAAGAAAGAAAGAAAGAAAGAAAGAAAGAAAAGAAAGAAAGAAAGAAAGAAAGAAAGAGGAAGGAAGGAAAGAAGGAAGAAGGAAGGAAGGAAGGAAGGAAGGAAGGAAGGGAGGAAGGGAGGGAGGGAGGGAGGCGGGGAGGGAGGGAAGGGAGGCGGGGAGGGAGGGAGGGGAGGGACCAAGGGTGGGAGGGAGGGAGGAAGGAAGGAAGGAAGGATGGAAGGAATGAAGGGAGGGAGGGAGGAAGGAAGGAAGGACAAAGGGAGGGAGGGAGGGAGGAAGGAAGGAAGGACGGGAGGGAGGGAGGGAGGGGAGGGGAGAGAGGAAGGGGAGGGAGGGAGGAAGGAAGGAAAGAAGGAAGGAAGGAAGGAAGGAAGGAAGGAAGGAAGGAAGGAAGGAAGGAAGGAAGGAAGGAAGGAAGGGAGGGAGGGAGGGAGGGAGGGAGGGAGGGGAGGGGAGGGAGGGACGGAGGGAGGAAAGGAGGGAGGGAGGAAGGAAGGAAGGAAGGGAGGGAGGGAGGGAGGGAGGGAGGGAGCGAGAGAAAAGAAAAGAGTGGACAATTCCAGGCTGGTGTAAGCTGAATGAAAAGCCTTGTCCTGGAGTTGCACTTAAACCCGTTCTTGTTTTCAGCTTCTCGAACTCTCCCGTTTTTCCCAAACATAAATTGCTCCCGGTCCTCCTCTGCCTATAACCCACCGGGAGCTTCCCATTGTGATTATAATAAAACCTAAGCTCCTCGCCATCACTCACAGGCGATGTCACCCACAGGCCCTACAGGGACATGGTCCCTGTCCCCTCTTACATCACAGTGGGAAGCTCTTAGAGGGTTCTAGGGCGAGAAGCATCTTTCCTCCTGAACTGACATTTCGTCACTTTGTGCCCCTGACTCTCTCCAAGTTCATTTCCATCTCCCTCTCTGCAGGGCCAGGCGAATCAGAAACTGATCGCACACCAGAGAAACTGATCGCACACTGG
Organism: Macaca fascicularis; assembly: GCF_037993035.2. NCBI lineage: Eukaryota > Metazoa > Chordata > Mammalia > Primates > Cercopithecidae > Macaca > Macaca fascicularis. The sequence goes on from NC_088377.1 coordinate 50,398,170, forward strand.
AGAACCAATGACCCACTGCCCTTGCACCTCTTCATAGGGGCATTTGCAAGAGAAGCCGTTTTTTTTTCACCAACGTCATTGGGAATTGCCAGGACAAGGTGATAATAAAAAGCAGACTGCTTTGAGTAATTTTATTATTGTTATTAAATTGGCTACAGACAAGGCATTCCCTCATTACCTGCACCCGAGAGGGACCACTTGCGCCACCGCTAGCCCCAGCCCCAAAGGAAGACGTCCAACATCGGTCCCTCCACTGGGCAGGTATTGGAACAGAGGATGTGACCTCATGGCCGCCCCATAGGGTCACCTGATACAGAATGAAGCAGGTACCAGTATAGCTTTTACGTCACCCCACCAGGATGGTGAGGGGGGCACCAGGCACTCAGTCATGTGGTCACAGGGCAGGAGTTCAAGGAGTATCCACATGACAGGTTTTTTATTTGGGGCTTGGGAAGAAGTAAGGCATCCATGGCCAGGCGTGGTGGCTCACGCCTGTAATCCCAGCACTTTGGCAGGCTGAGGCGGGCAGATCACCTGAGGTCAGGAGTTCGAAACCAGCCTGACCAACATGGTGAAACCCCGTCTCTACTAAAAATGCAAAAATTAGCCCGGTGTGGTGGTGCCCGCCTGTAATACCAGCTACTCAGGAGGCTGAGGCAGGAGAATCACTTGAACCTGGGAGGTGGAGGTTGCAGTGAGCCGAGATTACATCACTGCACTCCAGCCTGGGTCACAGAGTAAGACTCTGTCTCTAAATAAATAAATAAATAAATAAATAAATAAATAAATAAAAGCAGTAAGACATCCACACACCCCTCTGTCAGCTTCCTCTGTGACTAGCGTGGATGTTCTCAAAGGCAGCAGAACTCTAGGACCATTCCTTTATTTTTTTTCTTCAGAGACAGGATCTTACTCTATTCCCCAAGCTGGAGTGCAGTGGCACAATCCTAGCTCACCACAGCCTCCAATTCCTGGGCTCAAGCAATCCTCCTGTCTCAGCTTTCCAAGTAGCTGAGGCTACAGGTGCATGGCACCATGCCTGGCTAATGTTTAAATCTTTTTGTAGAGATGGGATGGGGAGTCTCGCTATGTTGCCCAGGCTAGTCTTGAACTCCTGGCCTCAAGTCATCCTCCCACCTCGGCCTTCTAAAGTGCTGGTATTACAGGCGTGAGCCACAGCATTTGGCCTAGGACCCTTCCTTAGAGTCCCTGCTGTGAAGCTGGGCTGGGATGCTGAGGGGCCATGGCAGATGCTGACTACATGGAGCAAGAGCAAAATAGGAAGAGCCTCTGAGCATCCTTCCCTGGCTGTTCCCTATGCTTGTCCTTCTCCTTGCCCCAAACCTACACCTATTCCCGACTCTCTCAAGGAGGTCTGGTTCTGTGCATTTTATTTTTTTTAAGAGGCAAACTGGAGCAGGCTGGATGCAGTGACTCACCCCTGTAATCCCAGCACTTTCAGAGGCTCAGGTGGGCAGATCACTTGAGGCTAGAAGTTCGAGACCAGCCTGGCCAACGTGGTGAAACCCCATCTCTACTAAAAATATAAAAATTAGCGGCTGGCCACGGTGGCTCAAGCCTGTAATCCCAGCACTTTGGGAGGCCGAGACGGGCGGATCACGAGGTCAGGAGATTGAGACCATCCTGGCTAACACGGTGAAACCCCATCTCTACTAAAAAATACAAAATCTAGCCGGGCGAGGTGGCGGGCGTCTGTAGTCTCAGCTACTCGGGAGGCTGAGGCAGGAGAATGGCGTAAACCCGGGAGGCGGAGCTTGCAGTGAGCGAGATCCAGCCACTGAACTCCAGCCTGGGTGACAGAGTGAGACTCCATCTCAAAAAAAAAAAAAAAAAAAAAAATTAGCTGGGCATGGTGGTACATGCCTGTAATTCCAGATACTCAGGAGGCTGAGACGGGAGAATCGCTTGAACCCAGCAGGCGGAGGTTGCAGTGAGCCAAGATCGTGTCACTGCACTCCAGCCTGGGCAACAGAGCAAGACTCGTCTTAAAAAAAAAAGATGTAAACTGGAATAAAGTTACAGCCAATGGGCGCTGGTCACATGCCAGGAGGGGTTTTTTCATTTTGCCTCTCTGGGAACCCTCATATTCCCTGTACCCCTGCCCCCTAACAACAGAGAGGAGCTCCGTGACAGCGGGAAGAAGAGACAGGACCAGGGAATGGATCAAACAGGGTCCTGCTGAATAACTAGCCAGGCAGTGGAAATGCTTCTGAACAGTAAAATTTCAACAGAAACACCAGAGAAAGGAGATGCCGGCCAAGTGGGCAGAGAAACCTTGGCCCGGAACACAGCCTCCCGTTCCAGCTTCCGCAGGGGGATTAAAGACAGATTCGGCTGCTCACATCCAGCCCTTGTGAGGGGCCCGCCGGTGCCCCAGGCATTAACACCCACCTCCCGATTCATTTTGTCCTGACCACAGCCCTTGGGGGAGGACAAGGCATGCCCATTTTACTGGTGGTGGCACTGAGTCTCTGAGAAACCTAATGATTGCATAGGGAAGCCAGGCTCTCTGCCTGCGGGCCCAGGGCTGTTTTCAAGGTAACCTGAAACCTGACCTCCCTGCCCTGGCTGTCAGCACAGCCTCCCGCCACCCTCCCACTGTCCCTCCCCTCCCCCCAGCACTCCCATCCCCCTTTTCACCCACCTGCCTGCGGGCTGGTGGCTGGCCACTACTGGAAGACTTCCAGGCGCTCTCCCCTCCCCAGTCCCTGAAACATTTTGGAAGAAGGGAGAGGCCGGGAACTTAGGGCCCAACATGAAGGACATTAGTAGGTGTTAGAAAAAATAGTCAAGTGTGAAATGAATTCCTGCAAACCTCCCAGCCTTGCTGGGAACCTTCTCTTCACCATCCGACAAACCCACAGCTAATAAATCAGAGGCGGTGACCAGAGCTGGAACGGCCAAAACAGCCTGAGCTGGATCCGCACAGAGCCTCAGAGGGGCAGAGAAGGGAGCGCTCTGGCCACCTGCCTCTCTCCTGTAGCGCCAGCTCCCTGAGCATTTTTTTTTTTCCGAGATGGAGTCTCACTCTGTCGCCCAGGCTGGAGGGCAGTGGCGCCATCTTGGCTCACTGCAACCTCCGCCTCTCAGGTTCAAGCGATTCTCCTGCCTCAGCCTCCCAAGTAGCTGGGACTGCAGGTGCGTGCTACCACACCTGGCAAATTTTTGTATTTTTAGTAGAGACGGGGTTTTGCCCATGTTGGCCAGGTTGGTCTCGAACTCCTGACCTCCAGTGATCGGTAGTTCACTGTAGTGATCAGGCCCGCCTTGGCCTCCCAAAGTGCTGGGATTACAGGCGTGAGCCACCTCACCCGGCCCTCCCCAAGCTTTTTGAGTTCTCCCTGCGAACTCAGAATCTTTGGACAACCTCCAAAATGACTCCCTCACAGCCAGAGCTGGGTTCCAGGTCGTGAGAGGTTTTCAGAGCGTCTGAACAGACAGGCCAGCTTGGGGATCTCTGAGAGGGTATACCTTCCACTCTACGAAGCCGCCTCCTGAGACTACAGCCCCCATAACCTGAATCCTATTCTCAGAAGGCCAGGGCCTGTGCCACCTCTTCTCACCAGGCACGAATTGAGGCCCACAGAACAGAAGAGATCTGTCCAGAGCTTACTCTGAGTCTATGTTCCCTCCCTGGGCCCTAGCGTGTTGTGTCTGTACCTGAAGGGCACATGTACAACCTGATGTCTCATGTGAGCAGGTGAATTTTAGCCAGTTGGCCCAACCAGAATCCAAGCTCTATAAAGGCAAGGCTTGAGCCTGGCCTAATTTTTGCATGCTAAAATGTTAGCTCAGACCCCAGCTATAGAAAGAAAGAAGAAAGGAGGGAAGAGAGGAAACAATAAATGTGAAACAAGGAAGGTGATAACAAGGAAGGTTTTGGAACTGGGATTTTATTCTGATTGGGCCACAGTAAAAATGAATTGTACAATTCCTTCAGGCATGGTGGCTCACACCTGTAATGCCAGCACTTTGGGAGGCCGAGGCAGGAGGATTGCTTGAGTCCTGGAGTTCCAGACCAGCATAGGCAATAAAGCAAGACCCCGAATCTACAAAAAATTTTAAACTTAGCCATGCACTGCATTCCCAGTGGCACGGGCCTGCAGTCCCAGCTACTCAGGAGGCTGAGGTGGGAGGATTGCTAGGATTGCTTGAGCCCAGGAGGTTGAGGCTGCAGCGTGAGCTATGATCATCATGTCACTGTTGTCCAGCCTGGGTGACAGAGGGAGATTCTGCCTTTAAAAAATAAAAATTAGCAGCCAGGCACAGTGGCTCACACCTGTAATTCCAGCACTTTGGGAGGCTGAGGTGGGCAGATCACAAGGTCAGAAGATTGAGACAATCCTGGCTAACACGGTGAAACCCTCTCTCTACTAAAAATAGAAAAAGTTAGCCAGGCATGGTGGCATGCACCTATAGTCCCAGCTACTCGGGAGGCTGAGGCAGGAGAATCGCTTGATCCCAGGAGATGGAGGTTGCAGTGAGCTGAGATCACACCACTGCACTCCAGCCTGGGCACAGAGCAAGACTCTGTCTCAAAAAAAATTTTTTAATTAAAATTAAAAATTAGCCAGGCATGGTGCTGCATGCCTGTAGTCCCAGCTCCTCAGGAGGCTGAGGCAGGATGATCACTTGAGCCCAGGAATTCAAGGCTGCTATGAGTTACAATCATACCACTGCCCACCAGCCTGGGCAACAGAGCAAGACCCTGTAAAAGAAAGAAAAGAAAAGGTGTTTTGTTCTCCCCACTTCAGATTGTAAAGTCCCAGGGAAGGACCATGATAGGCCCAGGCAATGTCATGTGACCACCCCATTGAACCAATCACTATGACCAGAACTGAGTCTGTTCCAAGAAACAAGGAAATTGCCCAGGGCAGATAGAGTCCCAGATGTCCACTACACGTGGGTTTATTTTGTTTGCCCCACATATCAGCTCTGGAAAGGAAGGCAAGAAGAAGGGGTAAGTACTATGGCCTACACCTTCTGGCTGAGAAACCGAGACCTTAAGAGATTTCTTTTCTTTTCTTTTTTTGAGGCGGAGTCTGGCTCTGTTGCTCAGGCTGGGGTACAGTGGCGTGATCTCGGTTCACTGCAAGCTCTGCCTTCCAGGTTCAAGAGATTCTCCTGCCTCAGCCTCCCAAGTAGCTGAGATTACAATCACCCACCACCACATTGGCTAATTTTTGTACTTTTAGTATAGACGGGGTTTCACCTTGTTGTTCAGGCTGGTTTCAAACTCCTGACCTTGGGTGATCTACCAGCCTCAGCCTCCCAAAGTCCTGGGATTACAGGCTTGAGTTACTCCGCCCGGCCAAGAGTTCTCCCATCATGAAACACTAAGTGGAACCTCTACCTACCCACACCCAGTCCCCACAAAGGCCAGGCTATAGCTGCCCCCACACCAAAGGAAAATTCGACTGGGGCTGGACACAGTGGCTCAGGCCTATAATCCCAGCACTTTGGGAGGCCGAGGCAGGTGGATCACCTGAGGTCAGGAGTTCGAGACCAGCCTGGCCAACATGATGAAACCCTGTCTCTAATAAAAATACACAAATTTAGCTAGGCGTGGTGGTGGGCATCTATAATCCCAGCTACTCTGGAGGTTGAGGCAGGAGAATCGCTTGAACCCGGGAGGTGGAGGTTGCAGTGAGCCAAGATCGTGCCACTGCACTCCAGCCTGGGCAACAAGATTGAAACTTTGTCACAAGAAAAAGAAAAGAAAATTGGAACTTAACTCCTGCCAGGATTAAAGTGAGAGAAGGGAAAATGGATTTCAAATGTGTTTTGAGAGATTTCATCAAGACCGAAATGACGTTTTCTAATACATGTCTCAGCACAAATCTATGTAGAGAAGGAAGCGGTGTTCAGATGAGAATCTCAAAGCCATGCGTGATAGAATTGGAAGAGGTTTGGCTGGGCGTGGTGCTCACATTGTAATCCCAGCACTTTGGGAGGCTGAGGCAGGCAGATCACCTGAGGTCAGGAGTTCAAGACCAGCCTGGCCAACATGGTGAAATTCTGTCTCTACTAAAAATACAAAAAGTAGCTGGGCATGGTGGCGCATGCCTGTAGTCCCAGCTACTCGGGAGGCTGAGGCAGGAGAATCGCTTGAACCTGGGAGGCAGAGGTTGCAGTGAGCCGAGATCACGCCACTGCACTCCAGCCTGGGCGACAAGAGCGAAACTCCATCTCAAAAAAAAAAAAAAGAATTGAGAGAGGTTTTAGCAGTAATGTCATCCCCCCAGGTGGGTGGTCTCACAAGTTCATGCAAAACCAGAAATAGGCTAACAATGGCTATTTATTGAGTGCTGGACATTTTTTATATATTCAGGGAGCACTTCCTCCCCACCCCTGAAGTTTCCATTGACAATGATATATCCCTTCTTCACTTCCTGCTTTTCTGATCCACTTCCTTCTCCCCTAGGAGGAGGACTCATCTGATTGGTGGGTTTGGGAAAAGGAAGCAACTGCCTATCGTAGTCCCTTCTAGGCACGTTTCAGTCCAATCAGCTACCCACAGAGGGTGCCTTCCCATCTCAGTTGATCCAACTCCTGCAAGTCTCTTGTGTCAGTTGACTCCTGAACTTGGGAGGAGAAGTTTAAATTGTGTGTGTGTGTAAAAAATATATATAATATATATTGAATTCCCAACAATATATATTATTATAATTATCAACAATACTGTGAGATGAGTATTACTCCCATTTTATTTTTATTTTATTTTATTTTTTGTGATGGAATTTCACTCCTGTTGCCCAGGCTGGAGCGCAGTGGTGCGATCTTGGCTTACTGCAACCTCCACCTCCCACGTTCAAGCTATTTTCCTGCCTCAGCCTCCCCAGTAGCTGGATTACAGGCATCTGCCACCACGCCTGGGTAATTTTTGTATTTTTCATAAAGACAGAGTCTCACTATGTTGGCAAGGCTGGTCTCGAACTCTTGACCTCAGGCAATCCGCCTGCCTTGGTCTCCCAAAGTGCTGGAATTACAGGCGTGAGCCACTGCCCCCAAGCCTCTCTTTCTCTTTTTCTTTCCCTTCCTTCTTTCCTCCTTTCTTTCTTTCTTTTTCTTTTTTTGAGACAGGATCTTACTGTGTCACCCAAGCTGGAATGCAGTGGCACCATCACAGCTTACTGCACCTCACCTGGGGTCAGGAGTTCGAGACTAGCCTGGCCAACATGGCAAAACACCGTCTCTACTAAAAATACAACAATTAGCTGGGTGTGATGGTGCACACCTGTAATCCCAGCACTTTGGGAGGCCGAGGCAGGTGGATCACCTGAGGTCAGGAGTTCAAGACCAGCCTGGCCAACATGGAGAAACCCTGTCTCTACAAAAATACAAAAATTAGCTGGGTGTGGTGGCGCATGCCTGTAATCCCAGCTACTCGGGAGGTGGAGACAGGAGAATCGCTTGAACTCAGGAGGTGAAGGTCAGCCGAAATTGTGCCACTGCACTCCCAGCCTGGGTGACAGGGTGAGACAACATCTCTCAAAAAAAAAAAAAAAAAAAAAAAAGAGAGAGAAGGGAGGGAGGGAGGGATGGGAGGGAGGGAGGAAGGGAAACAGGCAATGTGGGAGGGAAGAAGGAAAGAAGGGAAGAAAAAAGGGAAAGAGGGAGGGAGAGAGGGAGGAAGGAAGACTATCTACTTTTCAGGGTTAGGATGTAGCATTCAATGTAAAACTACACACAGAATGATTAGAACCAGTCATAGCACACAGTGAACACCACTACAGCCTGTCTACTGCAGTTATTATCCGTGTGTCCTCGGACAAGTCTCCTGCCGTCTTGGAACCTTGGCTTCAGCATCTGCATAACAGGTGAAATGGTGGCACCCCATGAGGTGGGTCACATGAGCGTCACATGGGAAAAGTTTTGGAGAAGGTCTTTGCAGTGTGTCCAGCTCAGAGCAAAGGCAAGGGGTTGGGATTCTCTCACACCCTGCAGGAGTCCTAGTGCATGAAAATGGACTGTTCCTACCCTCTGGGAGCTTATGGTCCAATGCAGGGGATTATTAAACTACACAAGGAGACACAGTACAGAAGGACTTGCAGGCTGGGACATATGGAATTTGGATTTTGTCTTAAGTCCAATGCAAAACCATCAAAAAATTGTAAGCAGGGGGAAATGTGATCTGATTGACATTTTTAAAAAATTACTCTGGGTTGGGCGTGGTGGCTCACGCCTGTAATCCAGCACTTTGGGAGGCTGAGGTGAGCGGATCATGAGGTCAGGAGATCGAGATCATCCTGGCTTACAAGGTGAAACCCCGTCTCTACTAAAAATACAAAAATTAGCTGGGCATGGTGGTGGACACCATCAGTCCCAGCTATTTGGGAGGCTGAGGCAGGAGAATGGCATGAACCCGGGAGGTGGAGCTTGTGGTGAGCCGAGATTGTGCCACTGCACTCCAGCCTGGGCAACAGAGTGAGACTCCTTCTCAAAAAAAAAAAAAAAAAAAAAATTACTCTGGTTGCCAGGCGCAGTGGCTCACGCCTGTAATCCCAGCACTTTGGGAGGTCGAGGCAGGAGGATCATTTGAGGTCAGGAGTTCAAGGCCAGCCTGGCCAACATGGTGAAACCCTGTCTTCACTAAAAATACAAAAGTTAGCCATGCATGATGGTGCACGCTTGGAATCCCAGCTACTTGGGTGACTGAGGCAGGAGAATCGCTTGAACCGGGTAGGCAGAGGTTGCAGTGAGGCGAGATCATGCCACAGCACTCCAGCCTGGGCGACAGAGTGAGACTCCATCTCAAAAAGAGAAAAAAGAAAAAAGTTACTCTGGCTGCAGGGTGGAGGAGGAATGAATGGGAGGTGGAGCGAGGGCATGAGGACAGAGGACCCCACGAGTAGGGCAGCGGAGATGGCCAGGAGTAGTTGGATTGGGGTATTTTGGGGAGCTGGAATCTACACAGTTTGATGTCGGATTGGGTGGGGAAGGTGAGGGAGAGGGTGATGTCAAGAAGGACTCAAAGGCTTCTGGCCTGAGCCCTGGGTAGAAGGCGGGGGGACATTTCCTGAGAGGGGAGAGCTTGAGTTGAGTTTGGGACACGGGGAGTTGAACATGCCCTTGAGACATCCAAGTACAGGTCCTAGGGACAGCAGGGTGCGCACCGTGACAGAAGGGACTCAGTGACTGGGTGCTATTGTGAGGGCGGGCCTGCTATCCTTGGAAACAGTGCTTTGGAGGACCTAAGGGTGAGACCCTCTGGCCAGGGAGACCTGGACGGCCCCAACCCCTTCCGCCCACGTCCCACTACTCCCAGGTCTAGGGGAAATCTGGAGTCTTCCAAGGACTTGGTTCTAACACAGTGGTGCACATTCCTGCAATTTTCAGGGAGAGAAGGGGCCCAGAGGGATGGAGCCAGCCTGGGCAGACTCTAGGGAGGGGAAGGAGAAGGAGAAGGAGGAGGAGAGGCACAGAGTGTGGCCTGGAAGCCCCTTCCTCAGTCTGTTTGCACAGCTGTCCAGGCCTGGCTGGGCAGGGAGGGTGTGAATCATGGGCTTCCGGTTCACCACCCCCCACCTCCAGGGGAGGACAATGTGCCTGCAGGTGTGTAGTTTGGTGATGAAGACTCTCCCAGGAGAAGCTCCTCCTCTCTCCCTCCTCCCCAGCCCTTTGACCACACCTCTGGGGTTGTTTTAGCTTTGTTTTTTGGCTTTTTGTGTTTGGTTTTTAGAGACAGGGTCTCGCTCTGTTGCCCAGGCTGGAATGCAGTGGTGCGATCATAGCTCACTGCAGCCTCCAACTCCTGGGCTCAAGCCATCCTCCAGCCTCAGCCTCCCAAGTAGCTGGAACTGTAGGCAGACGCCACCGCACTTGGCTAATTTTTTAAGTGTTATTTTTTGTAGAGACGAGGTCTCACTATGTTGCCCAGACTGGTCTGGAACTCCTAGCCTCAAGTAATCCTCCTGCCTTGGCCTCCCAAAGGGCTGACATTATAAGTGTGAGCCACCACACCTGGGCAATCCCCATTTCATGGTTTAAAAGGAAGACTCGGGGCCCAGCACAGTGACTCACGCCTGTGACCCCAGCACTTTGGGAGGCCGAGGTGGGCAGATCACCTGAGCTCAAGAGTTCGAGACCAGCCTGGCCAACATGGCAAAACCCCATCTCCATTAAAAATACAAAAATTAGCCAGGCATGATGGCACATGCCTATAATCCCAGCTACTTGGGAGGCTGAGGCAGGAGAATTGCTTGAACCCAGGGGCGGAGGTTGTAGTGAGCCAAGATTGCATCACTGCACTCCAGCCTGGGTGTCAGAGTGAGGCTCTCCAACTCAAAAAAAAAAAAAAAAAAGGTGGATTCGAGAAGGTCAAGTGTCTTCCCAAGGGCATTACGTATCTCTGTGCTGGGCCTGCCTGACCCCAGGTCTCTGCTCCTGGCCACTGTGCCCTCACAGGAGACCTCTCAGAAGTGAGAGAACTCTCTGGGTAGGAACCAGAATAGCATGGGAGGAAATTCCTCTCCCAAACCCATGACTTGGTGACTCCTCTCCTCAGCCCTGCCCACAGCCCCAGGGTGCACAGAGACCTTGCTTCTGACACTCTGGCCAAGCTGGCTCTGAGAGTGAAAGGCTCGGTCTCTCTTGCCTAGGGAAGACAGATGCAGCCTTTACAATCATGCAAGTAACCGTTTACCCACTTGGCTTCCTGTTAGGTTGTGTGTTTTTTGTTTTTTTTTTCTTCCTTCCCCCAAGGGGTGTCTCTTATCTGAGGGTTCTTAGGGGCTTTTTGTGCTGGGCTGTTTACCAATGGGTGACCGTTAGTGTCAGAACCAGCCTCTTGGGAGGAGTGAGGTGAAGAAACGCAAGACCAGGTGGGCCCTCGGTCATCCACACAGCCACAGGAGGGCAGGCTGGACGGGACAAGCACGTCCTGGGCAGTGAAGGACCACGGCCACATCCAGCTCTCCTGCCAATTCCGGGCTCCTTCTTCCAAACGGCCCGATTTAGCCAAGTTAAAGTGAGTTGGTGGCTGGGCATGGTGGCTCAAGCCAGTAATCCCAGCACTTTAGGAGGCCGCAGCAGAAGGATCACTTGAGGCCAGGAGTTTGAGATCAGCCTTGGCAACACAGTGAGATCCCACTCTGTAAAAAACTATAAAGTTAGCCAGGCGTGGCTACACAAGCCTGTAGTCCCAGCTACTTGGGAGGCTGAGGCGAGAGGATCACTTGAGCCCAGGAGTTTGAGGCTGCAGTGAGCCATAATCGTGCCACTGCATTCTAGCCTGGGCAACGGAAGGAGATCCTGTCTCTTCAAAACAACACGTTTAAAACATTTTGCCTGTAATCCTACCACTTTGGGAGGCCGAGGCAGGTGGATCACCTGAGGTCAGGAGTTCGAGACCAGCGTGGCCAACGTGGTGAAACCCCATCTCTACTGAAAATACAAAAATTAGTCAGGCATGGTGGCTGGCACCTGTAATCCCAGCTACTCGGGAAGCTGAGGCAGGAGAATCCCTTGAACGGGGGTGGTGGCAGAGGTTGCAGTGAGCAGAGATGATGCCACTGCACTCCAGCCTGGGCAACAGAGCAAGACTCTGTCTCAAAAATAAAAAATAAAAATAAAACATTAGAACAGTGCTTGGTACCCAGTGATGGCTCAGTAGGTGTGAACCAGTCATGCAGCACTTAAAGCATAGCCTGTGCAAAGAGGCCGTGCTTCTACCTTCACCTTTCCAATAGCATCTTTCCAGAACTTTCTATCTTCTGGTGGGCAAGGACCGTGAGAAACACCAAAATCTGGAGAGAAATCCTGGGTCTTGAGATGACTCCGGCTGTGCCTGTCTTGGGCAAGTGGGGTGGTGTGTGTGTGAGGGTGAGGGGGCCCAGGAAGGGTCCCTGCACTTCACTCCTGCACCTTTGGCTCCCCACAGCCCCCCTCCCCTTCTCTAACTCCAAAAAGCCCAGAGGCCCAGCCGTGTTTGGAGAAGGAGGGGGTCCCTGAAGCTTGGGCCACCTTCAAAGTGACTGCAGGGAGGAAGATGTGGATGCTAGACTCCGTACTGACCACTCTGAGAAGGAAACCCCCAGGGGAAAGAGGATGTGTGGTGGGCATCACAGCAAAGGGGTTTAGGGGAGACAGGGATGTCTGTGAGATGTGGGAGAAGGACACTGAAGACCTGAGAGGTGAGAATGGATGGAACTGCCCCTGAGAAGGGGAACGGGGTCTCCTCTTCCTCTAAGAAGGAACAAACCCTTGCACTTGTCGGCAGAGCCCTGAGAAGTGAAAAGTGGATTTGGCCTTCCTTAGGAGACCAACACTCACCCGCAGCGCCCTAGAATGTAAACAGGGCTGGGAATGCAACGACCAGGTCCTGGTAGCCTAAAGGCTGGTACCTCTACCTCCATCAGGACCTGGTGCCAGAAATAAAAAGATTCTTAGACTATCCCCACTGGAGGCCGGGTGCAGGGGCTCAGCCTGTAATGTCAGCACTTTGGGAGGCCGGGGCAGGCAGGTCACTTGAGGTCAGGAGTTCAAGACCAGCCTGGCCAACACGGTGAAACCCCTCTACTAAAAATACAAAAATTAGCCGGGCATGTCGGCAGGCATCTGTAATCCCAGCTACTTGGGAGGCTGAGGCAGGAGAATCACTTGAACCCAGAAGGCGGAGGTTGCAGTGAGCCGAGATAGGAGGTTGCAGTGAGCCAAGATCATGCCATTGCACTCCAGCTGGGACTACAAGAGTGAGACTCCATCTAAAAATAATAATAATAATAATAAATAAATAAAAATTTTTAAAAACCCACTGGAAGGGTCCTGCAAGGCCAGCCACGAATCTGTACAAGTCCTCGGACAGATTGGGAAACTGAGGCTCAGAAAGGCGGCCCCCACCCCATCGGAGCGTCCCAGCTCCACGCGCGCGCCTGGCAGGGGGCGCACTTCCCCGTCGCGCGTGCCAGGCAGGGTCCCCCAAGGAAAAATCCTCTTAAAAGAGTTTTTCCTTTCGCGTGAACTCGCCGCCTGCATCCAGCGGCGCGGTCTCCAAGGTGAACCTCTTACAAATGTGTTGCAGATGTGCGTCCTTCCATTTCTGGCTACCGCGGCGCTGCTCGGGAGCTGCGGCGGCGTCCCCAGAGCGATCCAGCCCGCGTTTTCCGTTCCGCCCGCCAACTTTTGCAAGCTGTAGTTATTTGATAATGATTTTTTTTTTTTAAACCTCTCCCAATAATTGTTATCCTCCCCGCCCGGTGCAGCTCAGGTGATGGGCATAGACGGCGGCTCCTCCTCCTCTTCCTCCTCCGGGTGCGCTAGGCTCTGGCTTCAGCCCAGGGGGAAGAGCCATAGCGTAGGCGCCTTCTGCAAAGGCAGCGGGGAAGGCCCCGGAGGCTGGGCCAGAGCGACCCCGGATCCGCCCCCGCCCCGTCCATGAGGCCTCTCACACCCTCCCCCGGCCCAGGCTACCTCCTCCAAAGCCCACTCTCCGGAGGCCAAGACTGTCTGGTGAACGGCTAGGGGCTGGTGGGCACAGAGTTCAACATTTTAAATATTTATTAGGCACCTACTGTATTCCCGGGCCCTGAGCAGAGCTGGCCTCCAAACGAGAACAGCCCTTGTCCTCACGGAGACTGGGGGATGCCACCCCTGACCTGGGAAGGTGAGAGGGGCTTCCAGGGCAGGGATCCCCCCGACAAAACTTGCTCAAAGTGCCAGTGCTAGACAAGGAGGGAAGGCTTGGCTCCGCAGCAAAGTTCAAGGCAGAGCTCCGCCCCACCCCCATCACCTCCAGCCCTTCCTCCACCTTCTGCCAAAGGTCATCACTGAAAGCACCCTCAGAGCCTCTTTTAGAAAGCTACGGGTCTCTGCCCGGCGCAGTGGCTCACGCCTGTAATCCCAGCACTTTGGGAGGCCGAGGCGGGCGGATCACTTGCGGTCAGGAGTTCGAGACCAGCCTGGCCAACAAGGAGACATTCCGTCTGTACTAAAAGTACAAAATTTAGCCTGGCGGGATGAGATGAGCCGAGATCGTGCCACTGCACTCCAGCCTGGGCGACACAGTAAGACTCTCTTAGAAAAAAGAAAAAAAAAAAAAAAAGCTACTGGGCTCAGAAAATGCAGTTATGTAGGTAAGCAGGTGGCTGAAAGGCAGACCCACACTAACTCCTTTTTGGAATCCCTGAGGTGCACGCATAAACAGGGGCGGGAGGAGGGCAGGCTGGAGAGAGCCCAGGTGAGCTCCTGACCCCCACTGGGGGGGCCACATCTGGGTCTGATGGCTCAGCTACAAGTGATTTGAGAGGGGCCCTTTGCTGGAGGGAAGTGAGCCCAACCTCAGCTCGGTTACATCCCCAGAAAGCCCAAAAAGTTCTTTTTTTGTTTGTTTGTTTTCGTTCTTTAAGCCTGAGCCCATTTTTTAAGTTTTTAAGTGAATATTCAGTTTTGGTTTAAAGTTTTTAAATGAATACTAAGAGTTTTCGTTAAAGTTTTTTTATGCATACGAAGTTCTTTCTTTCGTTAAGCCTGGGTTGATTTTCAGCTTTTTAATGAATACCATTTTAATTATTTATTTTAAATGCTAAGGTTTTTTTTGTTGTTGTTGTTGCTGTTGTTTTGTTTGTTTGTTTTTTTGAGACGAAGTCTCATTCTGTCGCCCAGGCTAGAGTGCAGTGGTGCAATCTGGTCTCACTGCAACCTCTGCCTCCTGGGTTCAAGTGATTCTCCTGCCTCAGTCTCCCGAGCAGCTGGGATTGCAGGCATGCACCACCATGCCTGACTAATTTTTGTATTTTTAGTAGAGATGAGGTTTCACCATGTTGTCCAGGCTGGTCTCAAACTCCTGACCTCAAGTGATCCACCCACCTTGGCCTCCCAAAGTGCTGGGATTACAGGCGTGAGCCACCATGCCCAGCCTTAAATGCTAAGTTTTCATTTTAATAAATTTTTAATGAGTTGATTTTAAGTTTCTTGGGGCTTTTTTATGGGGGTCCGGGGGGACCAGGTCTTGCTGTGTGGTTCTGTCACCCAGGCTGGATGCAATGGCGTGATCATAGCTCACAGCAGCCTCAAACTACTGGGCTCAAGTGATCCTTGGCAGTGGCCGGAGTTCTGGGTACCTGGAGGTGGGCAGTGATAGAGGCATTTCCCAGGCAGGAGGTACCACTCAGGGGATAACTGACTCCTGGTAACTCTATGGCCTTCCCTGAACCATGAGTGACACTGGAGCAGTGAATGTATTACCTCTATCGCGCCGACCAAGAGCTGGTACTGATAGGCCATTATTGACGATCTGTCTAAGGGTAGATGTAAGAGGGGCCTGTGAAGCCACACTCCAAGGTCGAATTTTCTTGTTGTTGTTGTTTTGGGGTTGGTTATGGGTTTTTGTTCTTTGGGGGGTTTGGGGGGTTTTGTTGGTTTATTGATTTGTTTGCTTTTGAGACAGGGTCTTGCTCTGTCACCCAGACTGGAGTGCAGTGGCACAATCATGCCTCACTGCAACCTCAGTCTCCTGGGCTCAAGTGATCCTCCCACCTCAGCCTCCCAAGCAGCTGGGACTACAGGCATGCACTGCCATGCCTGGCTCATTTTTAAATTTTTTTTTAGAGATGGGGTCTCACTATGTTGCCCAGGCTAGTCTGGGACTCTGGGCCTCAAGAAGCCTCGGCCTCCCAAAGTGCTGGGATTACAGGTGTGAGCCACACCACAGTTGCCCTCTAAAGTCTAGTTTCATCTTGTGAAGAGTGAGGAGCCACTATGAGGCGACAAGTCAGGGTCCTTCCAGGCCCTTACAGGAAGCCCACCATGACTGTTCCCCGGGGGGTTCACTAGTATCTCTGAGCACATTGTGCCTCTAAGCCAGGCCCCCGGCTATGGAAGGCGACCACCCTCCCAGCCTCCCAGCCTATGGGGGCGATGCTTCTAGAGGTTGGAGGACTCATCGTGAGGGGCAGAACAGTCTGATTTTCCTGGAGGACGCCCCTCCATAGACAGGACAAGCCCCCAGCCACTGCCTCCTTCTTCCCAGCACTCAACACTGCTCCTCTGCCTCCTTTATCTTTCACTTCCTCCTCCTCCACCTTCTGCTGCTCACCAGAGTCCAACTCACATTTCTTCAAAAACTTAAAATGGGCTAGGTGCATGGTGGCATGCACCTAAAATCCCAGCACTTTGGGAGGCTGAAGCAGGAGGATCACTTGAGGCCAGGAGTTCGAGGCTGCAGTGAACTATGATCACACTGCTGCACTCCAGCCTTGTTGACAGAGATCCCATCTCTAAATAATAATAATAATAGGCCGGGTGTCATCCCAGCGCTTTGGGAGGCTGAGGAGGGCAGATCACCTGAGGTCAGGAATTCAAGACCAGCCTGGCCAACATGGTGAAACCCTGTCTCTACTAAAAATACAAAAATTAGCCAGGCCTGGTGGTGGGCACCTGTAATCCCAGCTACTCGGGAGGTTGAGGCAGGAGAATCACTTGCACCCGGGAGGTGGAGGTTGCAGTGAGTTGAGATCGCACCACTGCACTCCAGCCTGTGCGACAGACCATGACTCAGTCTCAAAAATTAATAATAAGAATAATAATAATAATAATAAAGTTTCTTTGATGTACAGATCCAAAATTTTCCAATCAGAAAATCTAGAAAGAAGCTATTTTAATTTTGGCATATGTATAAGTTTCATGGTTTCAGGGGTGTCCAAGGGAGAGAATACAGTCACAGGTTCTTAGTTTCTGTTTCTGGTTGGGCCAGTAAAGCCCCTTCCTCATCTCTCTTTTCCGCTTGTCACTAGAGGCAGAAACTAAAAATCATGGCTTCAGGCTGCTAAAAGCCTAAGACAAAACAGAACAACAACGGCCAAATAAGGCAGGTTGGACAAGCTTGGTAGGGTTTAGTATCATTTTTTATTGTTTATTCTCACAATGAGCAGGGCACATCCTCTGCTCATTGTGGGACCTGTGCAAGACCCAGATCAGGGCTACCTCCTCCAGGAAGCCTTCCAGGCTCTACAGGCTGTGTCAGGTACTATCTGCCACGCTCCCACAGCCCCTGGGGTTCTCACCATTGCAGTCCACAACACACAGTATTGGGGTCATTGGTTTACCCATCCCTCGCCCTCATCACGAGTTCCTCGGGGCAGAAACAAGAGTCATTCCTCCCTGTGTCCCCAGTGGTGCAAGCAAGGTGCCAGGAACAGTTAGTGGCACTGAGTCTGAGAAGCAGGCTGGCCTGTGTGAGTTGCCTTCTGCTCCAGCTGTGTCCTGGGTCGTGATGGGATCAGGCCTCTTATAAGGGGCCCTTTCACAAGCTTGCCACCCTCCCCCACCGGGTTGTGAGACCCTCTTCGGAGCCTCGGAGAAATCCCTCTCTTCCTGTCTCCCTGGGCTCAGCCATCACCCTCCCAGCCTGCCGGGAGGGGGCTCCCACAGGCACCTCCCCTCCCCATCCACCCCGGAGGAGGGAGATCAGATGCTGGGCTGGAGGCCCCTTGTCTGCACAGAGGCAGGATTTATCTCAGTTTGGGGAGGTCTGGGGCCCCCAAAGTCCTAGATCATCATTAGTTCCATCAAAGAGGCGGCTGTGATCTCAGAGACAAGATGCATGGTGTTCAAATTGGAAACAGCCTGGTGGGCCGAGGGGCAGCGCTGGGCGGGGAGAGGGTTCAGGCCACCCCTGGGGGAGCCCAGGACACTGGAGGCATCCCACAGACGGTCACAGGAAGAGGAGGAGGAGGAAGAGGGAAGAGAAAACATTCCACTCCGGCTCCAGGGAAGAGAGCTGCGCACAGATGGAGCGGAGCCAAGTCTGCGAGTCAAGGCGACCTCCCCATGGAGGCTGGAGAGAAAGTGTGGCCAACTGTACTCACCACTCATCCCATGAGGGTCCTACTGTGCCCCACCCCGCACCGCAAACCTTTGTGGGCCCTGTCTCACCACCCACAGCAATCCCTGGGAACTAGAAAGTGAAGGAATGCATTGCCTTTGCTTTACAAACGGGGAAACTGGGACGTGGGGTGGGGGGCAAATGGATGTGCCCTAGATCACCGGGGGTACCTGGCATGGCTGGGGTTCCAGCTCAGGTGCCTGGGCCTCTGGAACTTCACCCCGACTCTGGAAAGACATAGCAAAGAATTGTTTTTGTTTTTGTTTTTGTTTTAATAGAGTTTTGCTCTTGTTGCCCAGGCTGGAGTGCAATCTCACGATCTTGGCTCACTGCAACCTCCGCCTCCCGGATTCGAGCGATTCTCCTGCCTCAGCCTCCCAAGTAGCTGGGATTACAGTTGCCCACCACTATGCCTGGCTAATTTTTTTTTTTTTTTGTATATTTAATAGAGACGGGGTTTCACCATATTGGCCAGGTAGACCTCAGGTGATCTGCCCGCCTTGGCCTTCCAAAGTGCTGGGACTACAGGCGTGAACCACTGTGCTCCGCCAAGGGATGGTTGAGTGGGTACAGTTCTCTATCCTTGTCGCTCCCTGTTAGCGGCTGGCACCGAGACAGCAGTTCGATTTGAAACTTGAGGTTTAAAATAGAGCTGGAGAAACAAAACAGAAATTTCTCCTAAATATTGAGAAGTAGCCATACTAGCAGACAGAATGAGATTTAACTGGCACATTCAACTAAAGAAACAAACGTAAAAGATTTCTCCCACCCTGCTGCTCTATGTGGATGACTACCTCTGTCTAGACACTCTCCAAAGGATGTCCTCTAACCCCTGCCCACCCCACAGGCCTCCAGACAGCTGGCCCCTCTGGTCCCCCACCTGTGCTCCCCCCATGCTCCCCACAAGCCCCTCTCCAATGGATGGAGGGTAGTTGAAGCCGCTGTCTGCTGGTGCTGTGGGCCACTTGGGTGCAGTCCCTGCCCGGCTCTGCTCAAAAGAGAGAGGCTCTGACTTAGTGGGTGTGGTCTCCAGTCCCCAATGGGCAGAGGGAGCCTCTGTGAGGCTCCAAGAGGTAGCCAAGGCATTAAAATGCCTACAAGGCAGGCAGGGTGGTGATTCTTTAATGGACGATAGGACCAGAGAAGTGATCCGGTCAGGAAACGGTCCCTAGGAGCAGAGGAGAGAGAGGAGATAGGACTTCTGTTGGTCGGGCATGGCAGCTCATGCCTGTAATCCCAGGACTTTGAGAGGTGGAAGCAGGAGGATCACCTGAGGTCAGGAGTTCAAGACCAGTGTGGGCAACATAGCGAGATCCTGTATCTAAAAAAAAATATTTAAAAAAAAAAAGCCTTCTGTCTAAGAGTGTTTCAGAGACTCTGTTTATAATGGTGAAAAATGGGGAACAACCTAAGTTTCCAGCAATAGCTAAGTAATACCATGTGATGGACCAGTAAGTTGCCATTACAAGCAATGCTTGTGGACTTCTTTTATTAGCGTGGGAGAAGTGCTGTCAGCGCAATGCAAGATTAAATGAGATAATTTATGTAAAGGATTTATCACAGTTCCAGCTACAATATAAACACTCAAAAACTGTTAAATGTGGTGTGTGATAAAGGCAGGAATGAAAAAAATATGTATAGAGAGAGAATAATTCCAGATTTGTAAACAACAACAAACACGTTTTAAAAGGCAGGAGGGGCTGGGCACGGTGGCTCATGCCTGTAATCGCAGAGCTTTGGGAGGCCGAGGTGGGAGGATCGCTTGAGCCCCGGTTTTCAAGACCAGCCTGGGCAACATAGCAAGACCCCATCTCTACAAAAAATTTAAAAAATCAGCCAAGTGTGGTGCTGCATGCCTGTAGCCACAGCTACTCTGGAGGCTGAGGTGGGAGGATGGCTTGAGGCCAGGAGTTTGAGGCTGCAGTGAGTCATGATTGCACCACTGTACTCCAGCCTGGGTGATACAGCAAGACCCTGTCTCAAATAATAATAATATTAAAGGCAGAAGGAAATATTAGAAAATATTGCTGAGTTGTGGGATTATTGGAGATTTAGGGGCTCATACCTCTGTATTCTCCAATTTTTCTATGAGTGGATATATTCTATTAGTGGAAATTTTTTCCAGCTTTTTATTATGCAAATTTCCCAACATGCAGCACAGTTGAAATAATATTACAGTGAGCGAATATATACCTCTTCCTAGATTCCACACTAACATTTTATTATCTTTTATCTCATAAACATTCATCTACCTAACTTCTCTCTATCCAGTCATAAATCCATCTTAGTTTTTATAATGCCTTTTAAAGTAAACTGCAGACACCTTTCTGTAAATACTTCAACATGCATATCAGGAAAAGTAGGGGTTTTTTTGTTTTGAGACAGAGTCTTACCCTGTTGCCCAGGCTGGAGTGCAGTGGTTTGATCTCCACTCACCGCAACCTCTGCTTTCTGGATTCAAGTGATTCTGCTGCCTCAGCCTCCTGGGTAGCTGAGACTACAGGCGTGCACCACCATGCCCGACTAATTTTTGTGTTTTTTTAGTAGAGTTGGGGTTTCACCATGTTGTCCAGGCTGGTCTCGAACTCCTAAGCTCAAGTGATCCTCCCACCTTGGCCTCCCAAAGTGCTGGGATTACAGACATGAGCCACTGTGCCCAGACAAGGAAAGTAGTTTTTAATAGTTACCTAGAGGAGACAGGGTGTCCTCAGCCCTAAGAAAGCAGCCCCCGCTTCTCCATCATTCTTGCAACAAGCTAGTCTGGAGGGACTGCAGTGGGGTGGGGTGAGGCCCAGCCCTCCAGCCTTCCTCTGTGGGTGACCTAATCGGCCCTTGCAGTCCAGGGGTTTCTCCTTACCTGAGGCAGAGACAATGAGATGTAAATAAACCTCTCTTCTCTTCATCACCTGAGGGTGTGGTGAAGGTTACCTGAGATAAACCTGAATTCACCTTGGGCTTCCTAGAGGGGTAAGGTTGTCAGATGAAGCAAATAAAAATATAAAAATCAGCCAGAATTGGTGGCATGCACCTGTAGTCTAGGTTACTCAGGATGCAGAGATGAGAAGGATCACCTGAGCCCAGGAGTTCGCGACCGATGAGCTATGATTGTGCCACTGCACTCCAGCCTGTGCAACAGACCAAGACTGTCTCCAAAACAAAAAACAAAGAAACAAACAAACAAAAAAACTGCCGGGCGCCTGTAATCCCAGCACTTTGGCAGGCCGACGTGGGCAGATCACAAGGTCGGGAGATCAAGACCATCCTGGCTAATACGGTGAAACCCCATCTCTACTAAAAATACAAAAATTAGCCGGACGTGATGGCAGGCGCCTGTAGTCCCAGCTACTGGGGAGGCTGAGGCAGGAGAAGGGCGTGAACCCAGGAGGCGGAGCTTGCAGTGAGCCAACATTGCTCCACTGCACTCCAGCCTCGGTGGCAGAGCGAGACTCTGTCTCAAAAAAAAAGTTTCCTGTTATCTCAGTGTTATTTAACAAATAAAAATTAAATTAAAAAAAATGAAAAAATACATAATATAAAAAATACAGGACACCCAGCTAAATTTGATTTTCAGATTAACACTTTTTTTAGTGTTAGTATATCCCATGAAATATTTGGGATACACTTATACTAAAAAATGATGCAGTCTGTATTTTATCTGGCAACCCTATGCAAGATGGGAGAATCAAAGCCCCAGAAAGGAAAGCATGTCAGGAGTTAGGATATGGGTTGGGATTTTTTTTTTTTTTTTTTTTTTGTGATATGGAGTCTGGCTCTGTCACCCAGGCTGGAGTGCAGTGGCATGATCTCGACTCACTGCAATCTCCGCCTCCCAGGTTCATGCCATTCTCCTGCCTCAGCCTCCTGAGTAGCTGGGACTACACCCACCACCACGCCGGGCTGATTTTTTGTATTTTTAGTAGAGACGGGGTTTCACGGTGTTAGCCAGGATGGTCTCGATCTCCTGACCTCGTGATCCGCCCACATCAGCCTCCCAAAGTGCTGGGATTACAGGCGTGAGCCACCGCACCCGGCCAATAAAGCCTCACATTTGTACTGTACATTGTAGCCCACAAGGTGTTTTCAATTTGTTATCTCACTCAAGGCTCATTATCAGTACCCAGGAGAGTAGGATTTTATTCCCATTTTACAGTTGAAGAAACTGAGTCTCCTAGAAGCCCAGCTTCCAGCTTCCCCACCCAGCTGAAAAGGTGCAGGGTTGGTGCTCAACCGCGGCATCTGGCCTCCTGTGCAGGCTCTCCTGAGTCTGGTTACTGTCTCTGAGCTCTCAGTAGACTACACCTTTTTATCCTGAAACCCACAAGCGGGGTTCCAGGATGAGGCTTTCAAGCCTGCAGCTCCAGTGAGCTTAAACGATCTAGTTTAAATGGACGTTAAAACAATGCAGAGAGAGTCCACCATCTAATGTCACTCAGAGGGGTCATGCAGAGTCAGAGAGAGGCCCCTGTGGGGTCTGCCATCTCTTAAGTCCCTACTTTCCTATTTGCAGGGCACCTGTGTGCCTTGCAGGGCTACGTGCAGAGCCAAGAGGTAGGCACTCAGAGGTGACAGAGTTGAACCACCAGCTAAGACCAGTGATCCGGGCAGGGGCTAAGCTCTGTGTAGCTTTGGCGAAACTGAAGTTTTAGAGTCTTTCTTACATCAAGTAAGAAAGACCATTATCTGGTGGGGCACAGTAGCTCACACCTGTAATCCCAGCACTTTGGGAGGCCAAGGCTGGTGGATCACTGGAGGTCAGGAGTTTGAGACCAGCCTGTTCAACATAGTGAAACTCCGTCTCTACTAAAAATACATAAATTAGCCAGGCATGGTGGCGCATGCCTGTAATCCCGGCTACTCAGGGGGCTGAGGCAGGAGAATGGCTTGAATCCAGGAGGTGGAGGTTGCAGTGATCCGAAATCATGCCACTGCACTATAATCTAGGGGATAGAGCGAGACTCCATCTCAAAAAAAAAAAAAAAAAGACTATTATCCCATATATCTGCATGCATGTGGCCATTGCTTCATCTATTGGTTGCTTGGTTTGTTTGGAGACAGGGTCTCACCCTGTCACCCAGGCTGGAGTGCAGTGATGCAATCATAACTCACTGTAGCCTCTCACTCCTGGGCTCGACGATCCTCCCACCTCAGCCTCCCAAGTAGCTAGGAGTACAGGTGTGCGTCACCATGTCCAGCTAAGTTTTAGTTTCTATTTTTGTAGAGAACGGTTTTGCTATTTTGCCTAGGCTGGTGTCAAACTCCCGGCCTCAAGTGATCCTCCCGCCTCAGCCTCTCAAAATGCTGGGATTACAGGTGTGAGCCACTGCACCCAGCCAGTTCAATGCATTTAAGCAATGATTTTAAAACGTACTTTCTTTTGCTATCGTTATTCACTGAAAAATGCGCATTGAAATGTAGTAATGCAGTAAACAAATCTTTCTAGGTTGAATATTGTTGCATGCTGTTCTGACAAAGGAGGGGAAAATTCCCTGTCTGAATTTCCATGGTCCCTCCTCCTACACCCATACACATCCTGCACCGCAACAGACTTTTTCTTTCCCAAAAGGAAGGTTCTTATTGTTGTTTTGTTTTCACTTTGAACTCCTGAGATTCGTTTCTGGCAAGGTTCCTTTCCTCTCTCTCTACCAAACAGTTTTGAAATAGTCATCATTTCTCTGAGATGATAAACAGTGAGAGATTGCTTTTACTTTTGAAGGCAATGAAAACGCATCTATGGTTTCACTTTGAAACACATCAGGAAAAACACTCCTATCACATTTAGCACGTGTAAAGGAATTCTCCATTCATGGGCCACCTGTGTGTCTGACGACTGTTTAATACTGCTTCCCAAGTTTCAGTAATCGCTGGAAGCCACTTAATCACATCCAGCCTCGCGATGTGCGACCCGGTGTGTTTTCTGCAAAGTTCCCAGCGTCCTGCAGGTCTCTCCACCACTCCCGTTACATGTGTTTTGGGTAATCGCCAATCTTTTCACAGATGAATGCCAGAATGTGGAACAAAGGCTTGAATGCAACAAAAGCACGCCGCGGTTTTTTAATTTTTCTACAAAAGCATCAGCATCACAAATTGCAATGGACAATGCTCCCCAATGTGCCTGCACAGACCCCTTATTCCTCCTTGTACCATACTGCGGTGCAGCCAGCATTCCCCACAGATGTGTCCACCCTTCTGTTGCAAATTCGGCCACCCATGTGACAAATTCCATCTGATTAGCAGATAATAATTTGCTACTGACCGTTCCATTAGGAAATCAGTATCTTCGCCTCACCCAAACTGCAGTGATTTCAGATGTGCTTTACTTCTTTTGTATTTTCAGAATTTTTACAGAGATTTTCTTTTTCAAAGCAGAAACTCCTGTGCTATGTGAATGAGTCTATATATATATACACACACACACAACTTTATATATATAGGCAACTTATATATGTCTTTTTTTTTGAGATGGAGTCTCCCTCTGTCACCCAATCTGGAGTGTAGTGGTTCAATCTCGACTCACTGCAACCTCTGCCTCCTGGGTTCAAGCGATTCTCCTGCCTCAACCTCCTGTGTAGCTGGGATTACAGGCACCTGCCACCGTGTCCAGCTAATTTTTGTATTTTTATTAGTGATGGGGTCTCACCAGGTTGGCCAGGCTGGTCTCAAACTCTTGACTTCAAGTGATCCACCCACCTTGGCCTCCCAAAGTGCTGGAATTATAGGCGTGAGCCACCATACCCCGTCTATATATGTCTCCTTTTTTAGAGAGAGATGGGGTCTTGCAACGTTACCCAGGCTGGTCTTAAATTCTTGGGCTCAAGCAATCCTCCCACCTGTGCCTCCCAAAGTGCTGGGATTACAGGCATGAACCACTGCCCCTGGCCTCAACTTACATATGTCTTTATGACCATATATATGAGTTAGTCTTAGTCATCTTTTCAATACCAGCAAAATCAAAGAGTCTCTATAAATTGAGATAGTGATTCAGATTTTTCTTACCTAAACTACAGTAGTTCTTTCACTTCCCAGAGATGGCCTTTACATGTTATCAGGAGACATTGATTTCATCTGCCATGCCCTGTAATGTTTCAACTTTTATTTTTCTGGTGATTTCATTTTGAATTTGCTGGCTTCTACCGGCATCGACAGATTCACACATTAGAATCACTGTCTTTTATGGCCTCCCGAAACTCCCTCCAAATTGGCTTTATTCAGGGAAGGAATATTCTTGTCATGACTCCTTAACGATAAACACTGTTTTGCAAGAAATAAAGTATGTTTGACTTTGAATTTCAGGTATGTTCTTGTTTCCTCAAGCTGTTATGAGTGAGCAGATAATAATTTGTTAGTGACAGTTTCACTAGGAAATCAATATCCTCTCCCAATTGCAAATGATTTCAGATGCATTTCACTTCTTTTGTATTTTCAGAATTTTTACAGAGATTTTCTTTTTCAAAGAAGAAACTCCTTGTACTCTGCAAATGAGTCTGCTCTGCAAAACATTGACAGAAACAATGAGGAGAGTTTGTGTGTGTGTGTGTGTGTGTGTGTGTGTGTGTGTGTGTGTGTGTGTGTGTTTGTTTTGTTTTGTTTTGTTTGAGACAAGGTCTCGCTCTGTCACCCAGGCTGGAGTACAGCGGCATGATCTCAGCTCAGTGCAACCTCCCCTCCCGGGTTCAAGCAATTCTCGTGCCTCAGCCTCCCAAGTAGCTGGAGCTACAAGCGTATGCCACCGCGCCTGGGTAATTTTTGTATTTTTAACAGAGATGAGGTTTCACTATGTCGGCCAGGCTGCTCTCGAACTCCTGGCCTCAAGTGATCTGCCTGCCTTGGCCTCCCAAAGTGCTGGGATTACAGGTGTGAGCCACCACGCCTGGCCAGGGAAGGTGTTTTTTTTTTTGTTTTTTTTTTTGTTTTTTTACCCCATTTCCTACCCTGCAAATCTGACTCCAAGAGTTTTCATCACTTCCAACTTTGCCTTAAACTCCTCACATATTAAAAATGCATTTTAAGACTGGGTAACATAGCGAGACCACATCTCTACTAAAAATTTAAAAAATTAGCCAGGCATGGGGGTGTGTGCCTGTGGTCCTACCTACTCAGGAGACTGAGGTGGGAAGATGGCTTGAGTCCAGGAGTTCAAGGCTACAGTGAGCTATGATCACATCACTGCACTCTGGACGATGGAGCAAGATGCTGTCTCAAAAAACTTAAAATTAAAATTTAAAATAAAGTAGAAATAAATTTTAGCTTATCTATCACAAATGTCAAACTATGTGTGGCATCCTGGCATGAAACCCTATAATTTTCTGTATCTATATTGGCATCATTTATATACAGATTAATTATTGGTGATAAAGGCTTACTTGAAACATCGAGTCCCACCATTTGACAACATGACTCAAGAATGAAAAACAGATCGGGTACGGTGGCTCACATCTGTAATCCCAGCATTTTGGGAGGCTGAGGCAGGAGGATGACTCGAGCCCAAGAATTTGAGACCAGCCTGGGCAGCATAGTTAGACCCTCGTCTACAGAAAAATTTCAAAAATTGCCGGGCACAGTGGCTCACGCCTGTAATCCCAGCACTTTGGGAGGCCAAGGCGGGCAGATCACCAGATGTCAGGAGTTTGAGACTATCCTGGCCAACATGGCAAAACCGCATCTCTACTAAAAATACAAAATTTAGCTGGGCCCAGTGGTGGGTGCCTGTAATCCCAGCTACTTGGGAGGCTGAAGTAGGAGAATCACTTGAACCAGGAGGTGGAGGCTGCAGTGAGCCAAGATCACACCATTGTACTCCAGTCCGGAGAACAAGAACAAAACTCCGTCTTACGAAAAAAATAAAAAAATAAAAAATTAGGTAGGTGTGGTAGCATGGACCTGTAGCCCCAGCCACTTGGGAGGCTGAGCTGGGAGGATCACTTGAACTTGGGAGGTCGAAGGTGCAGTGTGCGATGACCGCGACATGGCACTCCAGCCTGGGTGACAGAGTGAGACCCTGTCTCAAAAACAAAACAAAACAGAAAAACCATTGCTGGCATTCCTAAGAATGGGGTCAATACCTTCAGAATCGAACTGCCCTGGACTCAAAACGCTCCCACGTTTCCACTTATCCACAGGCTTTTTAGACTGACTGAGCCAAACTCTTAGACATATGAACACAGACTTTGATTTTCACATCTTTTTTCCAATAATTGCACTTTCCAAGAGAGAAACCATAGCTGACCATGATCAATGTATCCAATAACTGAAGGAGAGTAAGACGTTTGTCTTCCCAGCAATACAAAGGTACGTACTTGTCAATGTGAATGAGGGGTTTACTTCAGTCAGCAGACACAATATTTGCCAACTGAGGATGCTAAATTGATGGATCCCATGGTGTTGGCTTTCATTTTTCTTTTGGAAGCGTCTTTTAAATTTTTCTTTTATAGAGATGGAGTCTCACTATGTTGCTCAGGTTGGTCTCGAACTCCTGGACTCAAGCAATCCACCCAATGTGGCCTCCCAAAGTGCTGGGATTACAGGCATGAGTCACCGTGCCCAGCCAGCTTTCATTTTCTATCTTGATGAGGAGATAACTATTTTTTTTTTTTTTTTTTTTTTTTTTGAGACGGAGTCTCACTCCGTCGCCCAGGCTGGAGTGCAGTGGCGCGATCTCGGCTCACTGCAAGCTCCGCCTCCCGGGTTCACGCCATTCTCCTGCCTCAGCCTCCCGAGTAGCTGGGACTACAGGCGCCCACAACCGCGCCCGGCTAATTTTTTGTATTTTTAGTAGAGACGGGGTTTCACCGTGGTCTCGATCTCCTGACCTTGTGATCCGCCCGCCTCGGCCTCCCAAAGTGCTGGGATTACAGGCGTGAGCCACCGCGCCCGGCGAGATAACTATTTTTTAATATTACTATTATTTTATACTACTACAGGAGAAAGAGAAAAATGGGCTAGGTGTGGTGGCTCACACCTGTAATCCCAGCACCTTGGGAGGCCGAAGCAGAAATATTACTTGAGGGCAGGAGTTTGAGACCAGCCTAGGCAACACAGCAAGACTCCATCTCTACAGAAAGAAAAAAAATTTTAATTAAATTGTTTTAAAAAGAGCTGGGCCCAGTGGCTCACGCCTGTAACTCTAGCACTTTGGGAGGCCGAGGCAGGTGGATCACCTGAGGTCAGGAGTTTGAGACCAGCCTGGCCAACATGGCGAAACCCCGTCTCTACTAAAATTACAAAACTTAGCTGGGCGTGGTGGCGGGCGCCTGTAATCTCAGCTACTCGGGAGGCTGAGGCAGGAGAATTGCTTGAACCCGGGAGGCAGAGGTTGTTGTGAGCCGAAATCGCACCACTGCACTCCAGCCTGGGGGATAGAGTGAGACTCTGTCTCTAAAATGAAATGAAATAAAATAAAGTAAAATAAAATAAAATAAAAAATTGTTTTAAAAAGAGAAGGATGAGTTGTGTTTCATGCATATGTAGCTAATTCCAAGTTGTCTGACTTCTCTCTCATGTTTTTGACATTAAAGCAGTTTTTCTTCTCTGCCTTTTTGGGAAATCAGGGTCACTCCTAGGATGTTCCATTCACCCTCTTACTCCTTGGACTTTTGAGGAACATTTCCATGCCAGGGACACAGTTAAGCCCTGGGCACACAGATGAACAATCCATTTCCTGGCCTGGAAAGCTCATAACTCCAAAGGTAAGACAGCTGTTGACAATTCTAAACCGTTTTTATTTACAACACTTCTAACACCAAACATGTGAGGTTTTCTTCCCCACATCAACCAGTTCTCCAACTTTCCGGACACCAACTGGGTGTCCTCCAATTCAGTTCAATCCTTCTTTATTTTTATTTATTTATTTATTTATTTATTTTTGGACAGCGGCCCAGGCTGGAGTGCAGTGGTGCAATCACAGCTCAGTGTAGCCTTGACCTCCCAGACCCAAACAATCCTCCTGCCTCAGCCTTCCAAGTAACTGGGACTACCGCACCACCATACTTGGCTAATTTTTTAAAAATTCTATTTGTAGAGACGGAATGTTCTTATGTTACCCAGGCTGGTCTTGAACTCCTGGGCTCAAGTGATCCTCCCACCTCAGCCTCTCAAAGTGCTGGGATTATAGGCATGAGCCATAGCACCCGGCCAATTCAATTCAATTCTTTTTTTTCTTTTTTTGAGATGGCGTTTCTCTCTGTTGCCCAGCTGGAGTGCGATGGCACGATCTCGGCTCACTGCAACCTCCACCTCTGGGGTTCAAGCGATTCTCCTGCCTCAGCCTCCCGGGTAGCTGGGACTACAGGCGCGTGCCACCACACCCGGCTAATTTTTGTATTTTTAGTAGAGATGAGGTTTCACCATGTTGGCCAGGCTGGTCTCAAACTCCTGACCTCAGGTGATCCATCCACCTCAGCCTCCCAAAGTGCTGGGATTACAGGCATGAACCACCATGCCCAGCAATTCAATTCAATTGTGACACTAACTGCCAGGAGTTAGGGCAGATCCCACAGGATAAGGACTCAGTCCCACAAGACTGCTCCCCACTTCAGATGTCAATCACATGTATAGAGTGCACAGAGGACCCACTTTTTTTTTGAGATAGGGTCTGCTCTATCACCCAGGCTGCAGTGCAATGGCATACACGATCATAGCTCACTGCAGCTTCAATCTCCTGGACTCAAGCAGTCCTCCCGCCTCAGCCTTTCAAGCAGCTGAGACCACAGGTGCGTGCCACCATGCTTGGCTAATTTTTGTTTTTTATTTTGCAGAGACAGAGCCTCATTATGTTGCCTAGGCTGGTCTCAAACTCCTGGACTCAAGCGATCCTCCTGCTTTGGCCTCCCAAAGTGCTGGGATTACAGGCGTGAGCCATGGCACCCAGCCCCATATTCGCATTTTTGTGCAACTTGGCTATAAAGTTGTGGATTCCCACAACCCCCTCCTCAGATTCAATAATTTTCCAGAATGGCTCACGGAACTCAAGGAAACACTTTCCTTACTATTACCAGTTCATCTTCAAGGATATTATAAAGGATACAGATGAAGACACAGAAGAGATTACACAGGGCGAGGTATGGGGGTGGGGGATTCGTGGCGTGATCCGCCCGCCTCAGCCTCCCAAAGTGCTGGGATTACAGGCGTGAGCCACCGCGCCCGGCCTCTCCCCACATGTTGATGTGTTCACCAGCCTGGAAGCCCCCTCAACCCAGTCATTTAAGTGGTTTATGAAGGTTTCATTTCATAGGCATGATTGATTAAATCATTAGCCATTGGTGATTAATTCACTCTCCAGTCTCTCTCCCCTCCCTGCAGGTCCAAGTTGGGGCTGAAAGTTCCCACCTTCTAGCCAGGTGGCTGGTTTTTCTGGCATCCACCCCCATCCTGAAACTGTCCAGTGGCCCAGAAAGTGTCACCTCATTAGCATAAGCTCAGATTTGCTGGAAAGGAGTTTGTGATGAATAATAACAGACACTCTTGGGCTGGGCACGGTGGCTCACGCCTGTAATCCCAGCACTTTGAGAGGCTGAGGCGGGCGGATCGCCTGAGGTCGGGGGTTTGAGACCAGCCTGGCCAACATGGTGAAATCCAGTCTCTACCGAAAACACAAAAATTAGCTGGGTGTGGTGGTGCACACCTGTGATCCCAGCTACTTGGGAGGCTGAGGCAGGAGAATCACTTGAACCTAGGAGGCAGAGGTTGCAGTGAGTCAACAGAGTGCCACTGCACTCCAGCCTGGGTGACAGAGTGAGACTCCATCTCAAAAAAATACATATAAAGGCCGGGCGCGGAGGCTCAAGCCTGTAATCCCAGCACTTTGGGAGGCCGAGGCGGGTGGATCACGAGGTCAGGAGATCGAGACTATCCTGGCTAACATGGTGAAACCCCGTCTCTACTAAAAATACAAAAAACTAGCCGGGCGTGGTGGCGGGCGCCTGTAGTCTCAGCTACTTGGGAGGCTGAGGCGGGAGAATGGCGTGAACCCGGGAGGCGGAGCTTGCAGTGAGCCGAGATCACGCCACTGCACTCCAGCCTGGGAGACACAGCGAGACTCCGTCTCAAAAAAAAAAACAAAAAAAAACCATATAAAAATAAAAAAAAAGACAATCCTAGCACTCAGGAAATTCCAAGGGTTTTGGAGGCCTGTGCCTAGAAGCAGAGACAAAGGCCAAATATAGATCGATTTCTTACTGTATCACGAAGTCACAGTGGGATAACTGCAGGAGACCGGTGGTCACTTCTTCCTGGTGGGGTGAGGAGGAAGGAGCAAAAGTTTCATAGACGTGACTGGAGGCCAGGCAGGGTGGTTCAGGCCTGTAATCCCAGCACTTTGGGAGGCTGAAGTAGGAGGATTGCTTGAGTTCAGGAGTTCAAGACCAGCCTTGGCAGCATAGCAAGACCCCCATCTCCGCAAAAAAATTAGCCAGACATTATGGTGCACACTTGTAGTCCCAGCCACCCGGAGGATGAGGTGGGAGGATAGCTTGAGCTTCAGAGGTTGAGGCTGCAGTGAGCTGATTGCATC
The DNA here is from genome assembly GCF_037993035.2 of Macaca fascicularis. NCBI lineage: Eukaryota > Metazoa > Chordata > Mammalia > Primates > Cercopithecidae > Macaca > Macaca fascicularis. The sequence continues at coordinate 50,429,516 of NC_088377.1, forward strand.
ACTGCACTCCAGACTTGGTGGAAGAGTGAGAACCTGTCTCAAAAAAAAAAAAAAAAAAAAAAAAAAAAGACCAGGTACAGTGGCTCATGCCTGTAATCCCAGCATTTTGGGAGGCCAAGGCGGTTGGATCACCTGAGGTCAGGAGTTCAAGACCAGCCTGACCAACATGGTGAAACCCCGTCTCTACTAAAAATACCACAAATTAGTAAGGCATGGTGGCACGTGCCTGTAATCCCAACTATTTGGGAGGCTGAGGCAGGAGAATTGCTTGAACCCAGGAGGCGGAGGTTGCAGTGAGCCGAGATCGCGCCACTGCACTCCAGCCTGGACAACAGAAACTCTGTCTCAAAAAAAGAAAAGAAAAGAAAAGAAGAAATGACTAGCAGTGGCAGGAGCAGGGGATGACCTGTGGCCACCCATAAACCCAACCAACACCCAAACTACCACCTCCAAAATCATACAACCACAACGGAAAGGACATGAAAATTCCGTTTCAGGCCGGGCGCGGTGGCTCAAGCCTGTAATCCTAGCACTTTGGGAGGCTGAGACGGGCAGATCACGAGGTCAGGAGATCGAGACCATCCTGGCTAACACGGTGAAACTCCGTCTCTACTAAAAAATACAAAAAACTAGCCAGGCGAGGTGGTGGGCGCCTGTAGTCCCAGCTACTCGGGAGGCTGAGGCAGGAGAATGGCGTAAATCCCGGAGGCGGAGCTTGCAGTGAGCTGAGATCCGGCCACTGCACTCCAGTCTGGGCGACAGAGCGAGACTCCATCTCAAAAAAAAAAAAAAAAAGAAAATTCCGTTTCAAGACAAGTTCCCAGTTTCTCTACCTAATCTGATTTCAACACTCAACCCTCTCCCAAATAGAAATTGGAGGTAGGGGGGTGCTTTCTCAGGCCATTTGCCCACCTTTGGGGAGAGATAGTCTCCTCCTCTGGCACTAAGAGGATGCTGGTGTTAGCTAGTGCCATCCTTCACATCCAGAAAGGACTCTCTGCTCCCGACCCCCAAAAGCAGACCTTGTTCCACCTTGGAAGGGGCTAATATGACAAACACCAGTACCTGGCCCAGGATCAGACACATTGCCACAGAATCTCTAGGCATGGGACCTAGGTATCTGCATGCATTAAAAAAAATTTTTTTTTTTTTTATGAAAGAGATATGGAGTCTCACTCTGTTGCCCAGGCTGGGGTGCAGATTATAGCTTACTGCAGCCTTGATCTCTCAGGCTCAACTGATCCTCCTGCTTCAGCCTCTGGAGTAGCTGGGACGACAGGTGTGCACCATTACACCTGGCTAATTTTTAAAAATTTTTGTCAGCTGGGTGTGGTGGCTCAAACCTGTAATCCCAGCACTTTGGGAGGCCGATGCGGGCAGATCACCTGCAGTCGGGAGTTCGAGGCCAGTCTGACCAACATGAAGAAACCTATCTCTACTAAAAATAAAAAATTAGCTGGGTGTGGTGGTGCATGCCTGTAATCACAGCTACTCGGGAGGCTAAGGCAGGAGAATTGCTTGAAACCGGAGGCAGAGGTTGCAGTGAGCCGAGATCAGGCCATTACACCCCAGCCTGGGCAACAAGAGTGAAACTCCATCTGGAGTAAAAAAATATATATATCGAAGAGACAGGGTCTCACTATGTTCTCTAGGCTGGTCTTGAACTCCCGGCTTCAAGCGATTCTCCCACCTCGGTCTCCCAAAGTGCTGGGATTACAGGCATAAGCCACCATGCCTAGCCCTGCACTTTTAAACACGTGTTATGCACACTGCAGTTTGAGAACCGCTGCTCAGGCCGGGCGCGGTGGCTCAAGCCTGTAATCCCAGCACTTTGGGAGGCCGAGACGGGCGGATCACGAGGTCAGGAGATCGACGAGACCATCCTGGCTAACACAATGAAACCCCGTCTCCACTAAAAATACAAAAAAATTAGCCGGGCGTGGTGGCGGCGCCTGTAGTCCCAGCTACTCGGGAGGCTGAGGCAGGAGAATGGCGGGAACCCGGGAGGCGGAGCTTGCAGTGAGCCGAGATCGCGCCACTGCACTCCAGCCTGGGCGACAGAGCGAGACTCCGCCTCAAAAAAAAAAAAAAAAAAAAAAAAGAGAGAGAGAACCGCTGCTCTTACCTTTTGTTTCATAAAGGGGAGTGGGGCTCCCTGGGAAGCCAGACCCCCCAGGATGGCCAGGGTCACAGATGCCCGTTGGAAGCTGGGCCCTGGAATGGAAAAGCCTGCCTGGTTGTGAATTTGGACTCTGTCCAACAGCCTCGCCAGGGAGGTTGTCCTCCATCCATCAAGCCAGCCTGACTCCCACCGGAACCAATCCAGAGGGAGGAAGGAAATCAAACATGGCATCTGGATTTTGCCAGCAACCAGGCACTTGGGGACCTTACCCGCTTTTCCATTTCCTGGGCTCAGAGCCCACTCCTGCTTCCCCGTCCCCTACGACACAGCCTTGGGTCAGGTCTCCCCAGCTCCTACAGCTTCCTCCATGGTCCCTCTGCCTCTTGTCTCTGTGCCTCCAATCCATATGCCATTCTGCTGCCTGGGCAATCATCCATAAATGCAAATTGATCTGATTTCTCCCCATCAGAATCCTTAAATGACTCCTCATTGTCTATGAGGAAATGTCCAAATTCATCAGCCCAGCATTTAAGACCTTTCAGACATCTGACTTCCTTTCCTTGTCTCTGAATAACCCCACTAATGCTCCTACCCACCACCTACCTGCTCCCTCATCCCAGGATGTCCAGGTGCCCCTGGTGCAGTGTAGACAGTGGTTATGGACTCAGCTTCTGGAGCCAGACCTCTTGAGTCAAGATCCTGGCCATGCCATTAACAAGTTTTTGGGCCTGGCTGGGTGCCATGGCTCACACCTATAATCCCAGCACTTTGGGAGGCTGAGGGAGGAGGCTCACTTGAGGTCATGAGTTTGAAACCAGCCTGGCCAACATGGTGAAACCCCGTCTCTACTAAAAATACAAAAAAAAAAAAAAAAAAAAAAGCTGTGCATGGTGGCGGGTGCCTGTAATTCCAGCTACTCCGGAGGCTGAAGCAGGAGAATCACTTGAACCCGGGAGGTGGAGGTTGCAGTGAACCGAGATTGTACCACTGCACTCCAGCGTGGGTGACAGAGCCAGACTCCATCTCAAAAAAATAAATAAATAAATAAAAATAATAATGATGATGATTTTAAAAATGTAAAAGCCTGGCAACCCTTTTGCTCCCTCTCTTACCGTATGACATACCTGCTCTCCCTTTACCTTCCGCTATGAATAAAAGCTCCCTGAGAGGCCGGGCGCGGCAGCTTACACCTGTAATCCCAGCATTTTGGGAGGCTGAGGTGGGCAGATCACTTGAGGACAGGAGTTCAAGACCAGACTGGCCAACATGGCAAAACCCCCTCTGTACTAAAAATGCAAAAATTAGCCAAGAATGGTGGCACATACCTGGAATCCCAGCTACTTGGGAGGCTGAGGCAGGAGAGTTGCTTGAGTCTGGAGGTGCAGTTGTCAGGCCTCTGAGCCCAAGCTAAGCCATCATATCCCCGGCGAAATGCACGCGTACATCCAGATGGCCTGAAGCAAATGAAGATCCACAGAAGTGAAAAGAGCTTAACTGACGTTCCACCGTTGTGATTTGTTTCTGCCCCACCCTAACTGATCAGTGTTCTTTATAATCTCCCCCACCCTTAAGAAGTTTCTTTGTAATTCTCCCCACCCTTGAGAATGTACTTTGTGAGATCCACCGCCTATCCCAAAACCTATAAGAACTAATGATAATCCCACCAGCCTTTGCTGACTCCTTTTTTGGACTCAGCCCGCCTACACCCAGGTGAAATAAACAGCCATGTCGCTCACACAAAGCCTGTTTGGTGATCTCTTCACACGGACACGTGAAACAGCAGTGAGCAGAGATCACGCCACTGTACTCCAGCCTGGGCAACAGAGGGAAACTCTGTCTCAAAAAAAGAAAAGAAAGCTCCCTGAGGCTCCCCAGAAGCTGAGCAGATGCTGGCACTATTCTTGGACAGCCTGCAGACCCCAAAGCCAAATAAACCTCTTTTCTTTATAAATTATCCAGTCTCAGGCATCCTTTTTTTTTCTTCTTTCTTTCTTTCTTTCTTCTTCTTCTTCTTCTTCTTTTTTTTTTTTTTTTTTTTTTGAGACAGAGTCTTGCTCTGTCACCCAGGCTCGAATGCAGTGGCGTAATCTCAGCTCACTGCAACCTCTGCCTCCTGGGTTCAAGCGATTCTACTGCCTCAGCTTCCCAACTAGCTGGGATTACAGACATGAGCCACCACGCCTGGCTAATTTTTGTATTTTCAGTAGAGACAGGGTTTCATTATGTTGGCCAGGCTGGTCTCGAACTCCTGACCTCAGGTGATCCACCGGCCTCGGCCTCCCAAAGTGCTGGGATTACAGGCGTGAGCCACTGCTCCCAGCCTCAGGCATCCTTTATAGCAACGCACAATGGACTAACACATTTGCCTTGTATCAGCTTGAGAACCAAACACTAAAAACCACATGATAAAGGAGAACCTGATTTCTATTTATGCAATGTTTCTTAAAGCCATAAAAGACGATGAATATTTCCAAAAAGAAGAAACTGAACAGAATAAAAGGTTAGACTTTTTTTCTTTTAATATCAGAGAGGTAATAAAATAGAAAACCTTTTTTGTTTAATTAGTCATTATGATCAGGTATCTATGGAAACAAGTCTGTGATCATGCTGGAAATAGGTAAATCATCTCCTCATTGAACAATGTAACAATCAACACAAAAGCTGGAGGTGTGAAACATCAACGTTCATTTCTTCAACAAGTGCTTTTTTTTTTTTTTTTTTGAGACAGAGTCTTGTTTTGTCATCTAGGCTGGAGTGCTCTGTTGCCCAGGCTGGAGTGCAGTGGTGCGATGTTGGCTCACTGCAACCTCCGCCTCCCGTGCTCAAGCGATTCTTATGCCTCAGCCTCCTGAGTAGCTGGGACTACAGGTGCCTGCCACCACTTCCAGCTAATTTTTATAATTTCTGTAGAGACAGAGTCTCACCATGTTGGCCAGGCTGGTCTCGAACTCCTAACCTCAAGAGATCACCTGCCTCAGCCTCCTAAAGTGCTGGGAGACATGATGCCCAGCCTCCTCCTAGTAATTTTCCATCCACTCACCCCACCGTGCTCCCAGGCTGTGAATTCCCACTTTTTCCTGTGGTATTTGTAGTTAAGTCCAATCTCTTTCCCTACTGCAAGATCCCATCGTGGTGGTTCTTTACCCTGTCACAATAGTGCCCCCTTTTATTCAAGGTGTTAATTTTTTCTCTAACACTGGAAACTTGTTAGAAACGCAGGGTCTGCCCAGGCCCGGTGGCTCATACCCGTCATCCCAGCACTTTGGGAGGTCTAAGCGGGAGGATGGCTTGAGCCCTGGAATTCTAGACCAGTCTAAGCAACACAGCAAGATCCTCATCTTTGTTTTAAAAAGATTTTAAAATTTAGCCAAGCGTGGTGGCACACGCCTATGGTCCCAGCTACTCAGGAGGCTAAGGCGGGAGATCACTTGAGCCCAGGAGGTCAAAGCTTCAGTGAGCTGTGATTGCACCACTGCACTCCAGCCTGGGCAACAGAGTGAGACCCTGTATCCCCCCAAAAAAGAGAGAAAAACAAAAAGATAGATCAGAATGAACCTTTTTTGCATTTTACAGATAAGGAAGCTTCCGCTCAGAGTTGAGGGCTTCCTAAATGGCCCAATAAGGGTGGCCTGGTGCCTTGCTCCAAAAGGCCTTATCAGTAGAACTGAGACGATGGGCTGGGTGGTCCTCATTAACCTCTGAAAGCATGCCTGGGGAAGAAGGGACCAGCCCAGGCTCCAAGGGCCTCTTCAGAACAACACCCTGCTTGTCCAAGTGCCTCACTCCCGGGTGACTTGATTTCCAGGAATACCAGGGCAGTCCCCTGCAATGTCCACTCAGACCCAGGAGCCTTCCTGGTATCAGGCCTGATCCCAGCAAACTGCACAGATGGCTGTGCCCATCCCCCGGCTGTGCAGGGAAGCCCAGGGAGAGCTTGAACTTCAGCCACTGGCCCCTGCTTTCAGGCCTAATCCTGCAGCAGCTGAAACCAGGGAGGGTGGGGGCCAGGGTCTGCAGGGGTTGTGGGGTTTCTGCTACTGTGAGTTGCAAAGTCCATTTCCAGCCTCAGCGAGGGCTGCCTCCTGCCCTCTGTTCTACTCTTAATCCCTATACCATGGGACCATTTGCAGGTCTCCAGATTTCTTTCTTTCTTTTTTTTTTTTTTTTTTTTTTTTTTTTTGAGACGAGAGTCCTACTCTGTCACCCAGGCTGGAATGCAGTGGTGCAATCTCGGCTCACTGCAACCTCTACCTCCCAGGTTCAGGCAATTCTCTTGCCTCAGCCTCCTAAGTAGCTGGGACTACAGGAACCCGCCACCACACTTGGATAATATTTGCATTTTTAGTAGAGACGAGGGTTCATCACGTTGGCCAGGCTGGTCTCGAACTCCTGACCTCAAGCGATTCGCCTGCCTCAGCCTCCCAAAGTGCTGGGATTACAGGCATGAGGTCTCCAGATTTCCTGTTAGAGCTCACCTTTGAAACTCAAGCCAACTCTTCATTGTGCAGAGAGAAAGATAGAGCCCAGAGAGGGTAATGGAGCTGCCCAGGTCACACAGCAAGCCAGAGGCACAGCCAGCCTGGCACCCAAGGCTTCCCTTTTCAGGGCTTCAGCCTGCAGGCCCACCATGTGCCCCAACATGGCCATGGCCAGAGCCTTGCCCCAAACACCCACTGCAGGGCCCTTATACCTGCTGTTCCCTCTGTCTGGGAGTCCCATCCTCTCGACATCCCTATGGCTTATTTTCTGAGTGCATTCAGATCTCTGCTCACAGATCAGCTCATTGGAGAAGCCCTGTCTGACTCTGTAAAACAGACCCCTCCCAGCTCCTGCTTTGTGGCTCTGCAAAGTTCTAGACATTGATATTATGTTCTCTGCTAATTGTTTTATTTTGGTCATTTTCTGCCTCTCCCTGGCCTGAATATAAAAGTCAAAAGGGCGGGTGTGGTGGCTCATGCCTGTAATCCCAGTGCTTTGGGAGGCTGAGGCAGGAGGGTCACTTGAGGCCAGGATTTCAAGACCAGCCTGGGCAACATAGCAAGACCCAATCAGTAGAAAAACTAAAACTAGGTCGGGCATGGTGGTGCACACCTGTAGTCCCAGCTACTTGGGAGTCTGAGGTGGTAGGATCCTTTGAGTCCAAAAGTTTCAGACCAGGTCAGGTGTGGTGGCTCATGCCTGTAGTAATCCCAGGGCTTTGGGAGGCTGAGGTAAGTAGATTACTTGGGATCAGAAGTTTGAAACCAGCCTGGGCAACATGGTGAAACCCCGTCTCTACCAAAAATACATAAATTAGCCAGGTATGGCAGTACACACCTTGTAGTCCAAGCTAATTGGGAGGCTGAGGTGGGAGGATTGCTTGAGCCCGGGAGGTGGAGGCTGCCGTGAGCTATGATGGCACCACTGAACTCTAGCCTGAGCGACACAGTAAGACCCTGTCTCTGTTAAAACTAAATAAATATTTAAAAAAATAATAATAAAAGCCAGAGTGGCAATGACTTTGTTTGTTGCTGTGTCTCCTGTGGCCGGAACAGTGCTCGACATAGTAGAGGTTTTCAGTAAACATCTGTGGAGCGAATGCATGAATTCCCCTATAGTTTCCAGATCTGAGGGTGATTAAATATTCCCTGACCGTTGTGTGAGGAGAGCTACAAACACATCCCAGCTTCTTCCCTTCATCTCCTCTCTGGTTTGCAGATTCAGCCTCTCGCAATTCACTGTTCCCAGGGAATTGTGTGAGAGAAATGGGCCTCATCTTCATCTTGTCCTTAGATTACTGGTCTTTATCTTTCCCACACACACAAGCCCCAACCACCAGCCACCACCATCCTCCCCTGGGCCCTTCTAATCGCTCATCTTAGAATGGGCTCTCCCACCTTCCAGGTGAAATGGCAGACAGTTTGCAATTCTATCTCTTTGTTTATTTAATCCTCATAGCCATCCACTGATGCCACCACAGTCACACTCAGCATCCTGATTCCCAGGCTCAGAAAGGGTAAGTAAATTCCACAGCTAGGAAAGGAGCAGAACAGACTCACGCCCCAATGCCCTGATTCAAAATTCTGTTGTCAGCTTTTCTCTCTCCCTTTCTCTCTTTCTCTCTCTGCCTTCCTTTCTTTCCTTCTTTCCTCCTTCCTTCTTTTCTTTCTTTCCTTCCTTCCTTTCTTTCCTTCTTTTTCTCCCTTTTCCTTCCTTCCTTTCTTTCTTCCTTTCCTTCTTTCTTTTTCTTCCTTCTTTCCTTTTTTTTTTGAAGATGGAGTCTCGCTCTGTTGCCCAGGCTGGAGTGCAGTGGCGTGATCTTGGCTCCCTGCAAGCTCCACCTCCTGGGTTCACACCATTCTCCTGCCTCAGCCTCCCAAGTAGCTGGGACTACAGGCGCCTGCCAATACGCCAGGCTAATTTTTTGTATTTTTAGTGGAGACGGGGTTTCACCATGTTAACCAGGATGGTCTCGATCTCCTGACCTTGTGATCTGCCCGCCTCAGCCTCCCAAAGTGCTGGGATTACAGGCATGAGCCACTGCGCCCAGCCTTTTCTTCCTTCTTTCCTTCTTCATTTCTTTTTTCCATCTTTCTTTCTTCCTTATTTTCTTTTTCTTCCTTTCTTCCTTCCCTTCTTTCTTTCTTTCTTTCTTTCTTTCTTTCTTTCTTTCTTTCTTTCTTTTTCTTTCTTTCTTTCTTTCTTTTTCTTTCTTTCCTTCCTTCCTTCCTTCCTTCTCTCTTTCTTTCTTTCCTTTCTCTCTCCTTCCTTCCTTCCTCTCTCCTTCTTTCCTTCCTTTCTTTTTTTTTCCTCAGATGGAATCTTACTTTGTCACCCAGGCTGGAATGCAGTGGCATGATCATAGCTCACTGCAGCCTCAACCTCCTGGGCTCAAAAGATTCTCCCACATCAGCCTCCCAAGTAGCTGGGACTACAGACGTGTGCCACCACACCTGGCTATTTTTAAAGTATTGTTTTAGAGACACAGTCTCACTATGTTGCCCAGGCAGCCTCAGATTCCTGGGCTCAAGCAATCCTCCTGCTTCAGTCTCCCAAGAAGCTGGAACTGCAGATGCACATCACCATGCCTAGCTAATTTTTAAATTTGTTGTAGAGATGGGGTCTCACTATGTTGCCTAGTCTGGTCTCAAGCAATGCTCTCACCTCAACCTACCAAAACATTGAGATTACAGGCATGAGCCCCTCGCCCAGCCATCTGCCTTTTCTAGGTCATTGCTGAGGTCCAGCATGGAGGGAAAATGCCAACACTAAATCAACACTGGGGGAGTAACGTGAAGTGCTTATTAATTTGCTGGTGCTCCGTGAGGGCCCGTGATCCTAGACGAGAGGGCTCTGCTCATGGAGTCTGTTCTCTTGGGCTGCCGTCCAACAGGTTGGGCAATCCTACTTCTTTGACCCCTTCCTTTTTTTTTTTAAATGGAGTCTCACTCTGTCCCCCAGGCTGGAGTGCAGTAGTGCAGTCTCGGCTCACTGCAAGCTCCGCCTCCCAGGTTCACGCCATTCTCCTGCCTCAGCCTCCCAAGTAACTGGGACTACAGGCACCTGCCACCACGCCAGGCTAATTTTTTGAATTTTTAGTAGAGACGGGTTTTCATTGTGTTAGCCAGGATGGTCTTGATGTCCTGACCTCGTGATCCACCTGCCTCGGCCTCCCAAAGTACTGGGATTACAGGCATGAGCCACTGCGCCCGGCCTAACTTTTTTATTTTTGCTTATTTATTTATTTATTTATTTATTTTTTATTTTTTGAGACAGAGTCTCACTCTGTCACCTAGCCTGGAGTGCAGTGACGTGATCTCGGCTCACTGCAACCTCTACCTCCCGGGTTACACCATTCTCGGCCTCAGCCTCCTGAGTAGCTGGGACTACAGGCGCCCACCACTTCGCCTGGCTAATTTTTTGTATTTTCAGTAGAGACGGGGTTTCACTGTGTTAGCCCGGATGGTCTCAATCTCATGACCTCGTGATCCACCCGCCTTGACCTCCCAAAGTGCTGGGATTACAGGCGTGACCCACCGCACCCGGTCTATTTACATTTTTTTTGAGAGAGAATCTTGCTCTGTTGCCCAGGCTGGAGTGCAGTGGCGTGATCTCCTACAACCTCTGCCTCCTGGGTTCAAGAGTTTCTCCTGCCTCAGCCTCCCATGTAGCTGGGATTATAGGTGTGCGCTACCACACCCAGCTAATTTTCATCTTTTTAGTAGAGATGGGGGGCTCACCATGTTTGCCTGACTGGTCTCGAACTCCTGGCCTCAAGTGATCCGCCTGCCTTGGCCTCCCAAAGGAGTTGGAAATCCACAGACCTCACCTCTACCAAAATATAAAACTAGCGGGGCATGGTGGTGGGCGACTGTAGTCCCAGTTACTCAGGAGGCTGAGGCAGAAGAATAGCTTGAACTTGAGAGGCAGAGGACACAGTGAACCAAGATCACATGATTGCACTGCAGCCTGGGTGACAGAGTGAGACCCAGTCGAAAGAAAAAAGAAAGAAAGAAAGAAAGAAGGAAAGAAGGAAAGAAGGAAAAAAAGAAGGAAAGAAGGAAAGAAAGAAAAGAAAGAAAGAAGGAAGGAAGGAGAAAAAGAGAGAAAGAGAAAGACAGAAAGAAAGAAGGAAGGGGAGAGAGGGAAGGGAAGGGAAGGAGGGAGAAAGGAAGGAAGGAGAGAAGGAAGAAAGGAAAGAAGGAAGGAAGGAAGAAAGGAAGGGAGGAGAAAGAAGGAGAAAAAGAAAGAAAAAGAAAGAAAGAGAGAGAGAAAGGGAGGGAGGGAGGGAGGAAAGAAGGAAGGAAAAATAGGCGGAGAGGAGAGGATTTAAGGAAGGAGGAAGGTATGGCCAAAGCTATGAAATTGGTAACGATTGTGGCCTGTTTCCAGGAAACGTAGGTCTGGCAGAGCCAAGCATTCCCCATGGGAGCCCTGGAGTGAACAGGGGAGTGGAGACAGATGATGGACAGCCTTGAATGACAGGCTCAGGGATTTGGACTTCTCATAGACCACGGGAAATCATTGAAAGTTCATCAGCAAAGTGACATAATGGCTCATGATTCAGAAAATGTATGGCTGGACTGTGGGGGTGGGTGGAGCAGGAAGGGAGCCCACATTAGGAGGCTGCCCTGCCATCCACGTAGGAGGGGAGAAATTATAGAACATCACCCCAAGGTCTCACCCCTGTCATCCACAGGTGAGAAAACTGGGGTCCCATAAGGGAAAGTGACAGTGACATGCCCAAGGTCGAAAAGCCACCAAGGAACAGAGCCTGAACCTGACCTCTGGGTTTTAATATTTTTTGTTTATTTTTAGAGGCAGGGTTTTGCTCTGTCACCCAGGCTGGAGTGCAGTGGCGTGATCATAACTCACAGGAGCCTCGAGCTCCTGTGCTTCGAGTGATTCTCCCGCCTCAGCCTCCTGAATAGCTGGGACTACAGATGCACACCACTGTGTCTGACAAATTTTATTTTTTTGTAGAGATGAGGTCTCACTGCATTGCCCAGGCTGGGAGATTTTTTGTTACTGTTTTCCTTGGAGACAGAGTCTCACTGTGTTGCCCAGGCTGGAGTGCAGTGGCATGATCTTAGCTCACTGCAACCTCTGCCTCCTGGGTTCAAACAACTCTCCTGCCTCAGCTTCCCGAATAGCTGGGACTACAGGTGTGTGCCACCAAGGCCGGCTAATTTTTGTATTTTTAGTAGAGACAGGGTTTCTCCATGTTAGCCAGGCTGGTTTCAAACTCCTGACCTCAAGTGGTCCCTCCTGCCTCAGCCTCCCAAAGTGCTGGGATTACAGGGGTGAGCCACCGTGGCTGGTATGTTGCTGTTGTTAATTTCTAGCCCCAGTGTCTTTCTGTTACAGGAGACCCTCCCTGAGGCCACCGAGACCATAGAACCCAGTAGATACTCAAAAGATAAATGCGGGTGTGATGGTTCGATTTGCTGCCCGGCTTAGGTTGGTGGCAGCAAGGAGGCATTATAAGTGTGAAAGACAGGGCTTAGGGATTGATGGTGGTTTGGAGCAGGGTAGGAGGGGAGGTGATCAGCAGGGCTTAGACCACCATCAAAGATGCATGACAGCCAGAGGAAGTCAGGCCAGGGTCTCGTTTGTCTGACACAGGAGGAGCTCGTTCCCGGAGATGCCTACACAAGAGGGTCTCCTCCAGGTTGGAGCTGCGGAGAGATCCAAAGTGCAGCAGAGGCTGGTTGCGGTGCCTCACGCCTGTAATCCCAGCACTTCGGGAGGCCCAGATGGGAGGATCACTTGAACCCAGGAGTTGCAGACCAGCCTGGGCAAACACAGCGAGACCCTGTCTTTACAAAGGACTTTAAAAATTAGCCAGGTGTGGTGGTACTTGCCTGTGGTCCCAGCTACTTGGGAGGCTGAGGTGGGAGGATTGCTTGAGCTGGGAAGGTCAGGGCTCCAGTGAGCTGTGATGGAGCCACTGCACTGTGATCGTGCCTGGGTGACAGAGCTGAGACCCTATCTCAAAAAAAAAAAAAAAAAAAAAGCCACAAGAACAACACAAAAACAGGCCGGGCGTGGCAGCTCACACCTGTAATCCCAGAATTTTGGGAGACCGAGGGGAGGGGGGTGGATCACTTGAGGCCAGAAGTTCGAGACCAGCCTGGCCAACATGGTGAAAACCCATCTCTACTAAAAATACAAAAATTAGTTGCACGTGGTGGCGGGTGTCAGTTACTTGGGAGGCTGAGGCGGGAGAATCGCTTGAACCCGGGAGGCAGAGGTTGCAGTGAACTGAGATTGTGCCGTTCCATTGCACTCCAGCCTGGGTGACAAAAGCAAAATTCTGTCTCAAAAACAAAAAAAAAAAGAACAACAGAAAAACAAAGGGCATGAGAGACACCCTGATTCAGAGCCTGGGTGTGGACACGCAGTGGAGAACACACAGTGGGGGGCCCAGCATGGGAGCATGGAGGCCCCCACCTCCTGGCAGCAGAGCCAGCGGGCTCTCCTGATGACTATGAGCTAATCACTTACCTTCTTTGTGTCTTGGCTTTCTCATCCGTAAAATGGGAGTGATGATGCTTACCTACCTCATCGCCGAGTTATGAGAATTAATTAATATTTATAAAGGACTTGGAGATCCACAGATGAAAGCCTCTAGAGAACTACAAAGTATCATTACCGTAATTACATTACACTATTATATCTCGGGCCAAGGGCTTTCTGCAGCTTTGCTTATTACTGAGAATGGGCGATGGCGTGCAGATAAAACCCAATCTTCTCCAACCATCGCGCAAAACGCCGACCCAACTTCATCCAGATCTAAACTCCGGGAGATTCCATCAGGCTTGGAAGACATGACAAGCGTCTCCAGCATGAAAATCCCCCAGGGGCAGTGAGATATGGTAAAAAGACTACCTTCTCAGTTTCCTCCTGGGAGCAACAGTTCTGGGGGTCTTAGAGAATCAGGGGCTACTCTGCCTTCCTCCAGAGGCCGCCTCCTCATAGGTCAGTCTGATCCAGCATCATCCAGTCAGGCTTTCTCTTCTCGGGGGCACTCCTGACTTTTTTTTGGTAGAGACACAGGTCTTACTTTGTTGCCCAGGCTGGTCTGAAACTCCCGGCTTCAAGCGATCCTCTTGCCTCGGCCTTCAGAAGTGCTGGGATGACAGATGACATGAGCCACCACCCCTGGCCTCTTGGGGACCTTTTTGATGTTCAACTGGGGCCTCTGTAGGATCCCTTCCCATCATTTCCCTGGCCCCAAGTCAGACTCTGCTTCCAGACCCAAAGAAGACAGCTGCTTGGCCTTGGATGGTAAACTCTCCCTCGTTTACTGAACCTCCAACGATTTTGGTGTTTACCCATCCTCCCTCATTTCACAATAGCTCAACCTGACCGGGTAGGCGAAAGCTAGATCAGAAAGAAATATAATTACCTTTTTACGAGCTTATGACATGGTTGCACCCTACTCTCCTGCCAGCTTGTCCAGTCACTCACGAATGATGATATACATACTATAAATTATATCATTATCGACCTATAATTACAGGCAACATATATATGAATCCCCCTGAAGGAGATTGAGGCTCCAAGATTACGTACCCTCGCCCCTCGGTCCCTTGGGAAAAAGCCCGTTGCAAGAGGGGAGGTTGTTACCAATTTACAAATATCACAGACGCTCTGTTAAAACAACAGAGACGCCCCCTCCCACCTTCATGCATACACACCCCCAGGCTCCATTAGAACAAATCAGCTCACCCCACAACACGCACAAAGCCTGAGATGTTGGCAGGAACAGATCTGGACGTGTGAGGGCTGATTCTCAGGGGGAGACCAAGGGCAGAGTGCCCTGGCTCTGGGAGCTCCAGGGAGAAGGACTGGAGTGTGTGGAGCAGGACGAGGTCCTAGGATACCAAAGCAGGGCAAGGCTGGGAGGGCTGTTGCTCCCCTCTGTCCTCAAAGGACACCCTTAAAGACACCTGCACCTCTCAGGACAGAGCATTGGTGCTCTCAGAGATGCCCTCACTCCATCAGGACATTTCCCAGTGCCCGGCAGTGGTCTAGTCACACAGTCACCCTGCACCATCCTGAAGAGTGATCTATCTGGAGGGCTAGACCTGGCTGAGACGGGCTGCGGATGCTCCCGGGCCTTTGACTGATGGCAAGGGGCTGTGACTGCTGTGCTCAGCTCAGTTCCTCATGGGAACCCTGGGCCAGAAGGAGATAGTAGGCTAGGTTTAGGAAGAGGACCAGGATCAGTCCAGGTGCTAGAGCTGACCAGCCTTCCATGCCTCTCTTCCTCCCTTCTGTGGGCCTCCTGGAAGCTCTGGGGCAAGCTCTGGGGAGCAAACATGAAAATGGCAAGTGGAGCTGGACTTGGTGGCTCACGCCTGTAATCCCAGCACTTTGGGAGGCTGAGGTGGGTGGATCACTTGAGGTCAGGAATTTGAGACCACCCTGGCTAACATGGTGAAACCTTATCTCTACTAAAAATACAAAAATTAGCTGAGCATGATGGTGGGTGCCTGTAATCCCAGCACTTTGGGAGACTGAGACGGACGGACCACCTGAGGTCAGGAGTTGGAGACCAGTCTGGCCAACACAATGAAACACCATCTCTACCAAACATACAAAAATTAGCTGGGTGTAGTGGTACACATCTGTAATCCCAGCCATTGGGAGGCTGAGGCAGGAGAATCACTTGAATAGGGATGTGGAGGTTGCAGTGAGCCGAGATCAAGGCTCTGTCTCAAAAAAAAAAGAAAAAGAAAACAGCAAGCCTCATTCATCCTTAGGGAGCTCAGAGAGAGAGAGAGAGAGAGAGAGAGAGACAGAGAGACAGAGAGAGAGAGAGAGAGAGAGGCCCTTGGCCAGAGGAGCATGTATTCCGCAATGAATGTGACACCAGAGGCCGGACAGAACTCAGAGGCAGGACAGAGGGAGGTGGGAACTTAAGAGATCAGGAAGGATTTTGCAGGTGGGCAAATGGGAGAAGGAGATTCTGCAGAGAGAGCATCTCCCATGAAGGCATGGAGGTCTGTCCGTGCTGCAGTGAGCATGCCTGCTCACTTACAGCACTAGCCAGGCAGAGGTGAGAGGGGAGGCTGGATGGGGCCAGCCCTCCCCGCTCCCCCCATCCTATCTTACCTCCAGCTTTTCCTCATACAAACCCACACTCAGCCAACCGGACACCTTGGTGTCTCCAGTGATCCCCTCAGTCTTCTGCAATCTTTCCTCCTTCCTCTTCCTTCCTTTGTGACATCCTCTTCTCCCGGTCCCACCAGCTTATCTGGTCACACTTGGGATGTGAGGGCCTGGATGGTTGTCTATCAGGGTCTGATACACACCCTGATCCCCAAATAGCCTTGCCCTGGTCAACTCCTCCAACCAGCCTGGGACCGGGCACACAGCAGCGGGAGCAGGAAGAGGAAGAGGGCGCCGGGGGACAGAAGGGTTTTACCCAGAGTCACAAGTGGCAGACTCAAAACAGCCGAAAGCCTCTTCCATCTGGATGGCAGGCGACCCCAACTGTGGCTCTCCCTTGAATCACATCTTGTAAAAAAATCATTTGCACGTTTGAATTCAAAGCCCCTCAAAACAGTATAAACACCACCATCCCGCGTACCATAAAAACCGCACTGAGCATTTATGGAAACTGAAACATGTGTATTAACATATGGCAAAAATTTCACTTACTGCATCTTTTTAGCATTGGACTGATGCATGAGGCATCTGTGCAAAAAGCGTTGGAATGGAAGTTTCAGAAACAAGCAGAACGAGAAAAAGGCTGTCGCGGAGGCTGGCAGGCCAGCAGGGCGGCAGGGAAGCCCGAGGATCCGTCCCTGGCACAGGCTGGTGGCTTTGGCAGAGAGGCAGGGGGTTGGCCCACCAAGGAGCAGGGCCCAAGAGCGCACACAGTGCAGCCATCCACCCCAGACCCTCCGAAGCAGCTCCCACCCGCCCTTCAAATGATGCTCCCACTTCAGCCTCCCGAGTAGCTGGGATACAGGCTCCCGCCATCACGCCCGGTTAATTTTTGTATTTTTTAGTAGAGGTGTAGTTTCTCCATGTTGGCCAAGCTGGTCTTGAACTCCTGACCTCAGGTGATCCATCCACCTTGGCCTCCCAAAGTGCTGGGATTACAAGTGTGAGCCACCGCGCCTGGCCACCGCCTTCCTTCGTCTTTCTTTTCTCATTTTTCTCTCCTTCTACCTCCAAGCAGTAGATGGATCTTAGATGCTGGAAACAGGAGAAGCAAGCTCACTTCTTTTTTCTTACCCCAAGTCCCAGCAGGAGAGAGTCAAGTCATTCTATGCCCTACAGTCCATTATTGAATCTCTTCTTTACTATTTATTTATTTGTTTACTTACTTATTTTTGTAGAGACGGGGATCTGCCTATGGTGCCCAGGCTGGTCTTGAACTCCTGGCCTCAACAATCTTCCCTCCTTCGCGCCCAAAGTGCTCAGGTTACAGGCTTGAGCCACAGCACCTAGCCTCATGATCGAGCTTTGATGGGAATCCCAGAGTAGGACCTTCACTAGCTTCTGCTTGGAACCAACAGCCAAGTGTCCCTTGTGGCTCATCTAGGGTTGAGATGGCTGCAGCCTGCCCCATTATCTCATCTAAAAGGCCAGTTAGGGCCAAACGCAGTGGCTCACACCTGCAATCCCAGTTCTTTGGGAGGCCAAGGTGGGAGAGACACTTGAGCCCAGGAGTTGGAGGCTGCAGGGATCTACGATCATGCCATTGCACTCCAGCCTGGGTGCCAGAGCAAGACCCTGTCTCAAAAAAAAAAAAAAAAAAAAAAAAGGCAGGAGGCAGTCAGGAATTTTCTTCTCCTTCCTTAAAGGAATGTTCATGGTTCCAGCACACACAGTCCCTGTTCACTGAGCCAACCCCCCATGCTGGGCTTCATGTCTAGGAGTGGCAGCTGCAGGTAAGAATGCTAAGACCCTTACCAGACCCAGCATTCTGACGGTCATAGGCCCTTCAGCATTCTTCAACTCTAGCAGCAGCCTCAACCCAGAAAGCGGAGGCCCCCTTCAGGCCTGCAAATGGGGCTCTACCCTGAGTCCTCAGACCAGCATGTGGCACGGTGCCATGCTTAGGGATGTGCTAGTCACTCTGAGTTGCTTTGAAAGAATAAGCCAGCCTTGGGCCAGGCGCGGTGGCTCACGTCTGTAATCCCAGCACTTTGGGAAGCTGAGGTGGGCAATCGACTGAGGTCAGAAGTTCGAGACCAGCCTGGCCAACATGGGTGAAACCCCGTCTCTACTAAAAATACAAAAATCAGCTGGGCGTGGTGGTACGTGCCTGTAATCCCAGCTACTCAGGAGACTGAGACAGGAGAATCGCTTGAATCCAGAAGGCAGATGTTGCAGTGAGCCGAGATTGAGCCACTGCACTCCAACCTGGGTGACAGAACAAGACTCTGTCTCAAAAAAAAAAAAAAAAAAAAGAATAAGCCAGCCTTGTAAATAGCCACTGGCCCAGGGTGAGTTACAGTTTCCATGAAACGAAATAACAAGAAACGTGCTTTGAATTACTTTGATACTATGTGTCACAAGAGGTCAGGTGGGCTTTCAGCTTCCCTCTGAGTGAGAGAGCATCCCAAAGGGTGATGCAAAGAACATGGCCACATGGCTGTGGAGCCTGTGGGATGGGGACCTGTGGCAGATTCACTCATGTCATGGAGCATGAAGGTGCCAGAACTGCCACACCTCACACCTTGCAGGCTCAGGCATCTATTGGCCTCTGTCATCTGATTGGGGTCTCTGCTAATTGAGGGATAGGTGTGAGAGTGAATAGTCACAATCCTGAAACCTAGGTGGAACAGCATCACCATTGCATAAACACGCTGGCTGCCAAGAAGGGCCCTTCCGGCTGGGCATGGTGGCTCGCACCTGTAATCCCAGCACTTTGGGAGGCCGAAGCAGGAGGATCGTTTGAGCCCCGGAGTTTGAGTTTGAGACCAGCCTGGGCAAGCTAGTGAAACTCCCATTTCTACAAAAAATACCAAAAAAAAAATAGTTTTTTTTTTTTGTTGTTGTTGTTTTTTTTTTTATATATACACCCTTGATGGTGCCACTGTTCTCCAACCTGGGCGACAGAGTGAGATCCTGTCTCAAAAATAAAGAGGCCGGGCGCGGTGGCTCACGCCTGTAATCCCAGCACTTTGGGAGGCCGAGACGGGCGGATCACGAGGTCAGGAGATCGAGCCCATCCTGGCTAACACGGTGAAACCCCGTCTCTACTAAAAAAATACAAAAACCTAGCCGGGCGAGGTGGCGGGCGCCTATAGTCCCAGCTACTCGGGAGGCTGAGGCAGGAGAATGGCGTGAACCCGGGAGGCGGAGCTTGCAGTGAGCTGAGATCCGGCCACCGCACTCCAGCCTGGGTGACAGAGCGAGACTCCGTCTCAAAAAAAATAAATAAATAAAAATAAAAAATAAAGAAATTGGCCAGCACAGTATCTCATGCCTGTAATCCCAGAACTTTGAGAGGCTGAGGCAGGTAGATCACCAGAGGTCAGGAGTTGGAGACCAGCCTGGACAACATGGTGAAACCCCGTCTCTACTGAAAATACAAAAATTAGCTGGGTGTGGTGGTGGGCACCTGAAATCCCAGCTACTCAGGAGGCTGAGGCAGGAGAATCGCTTGAACCCAGGAGGCAAAGGTTGCAGTGAGCAGAGATTGCGCCATTGCACTCCAGCCTGGGCAACAAGAATGAAACTCCATCTAAAAAAATAATTAATTAATTAATTAATTAATTAAAATAAAGAAAGGGCCTTCCAATGTGGGGGCTTATGGGTCCTTTGGGTTTTTTATCCAAGGCTGAGCAAGTCTGTTTCTCACAGGTGAGGGGTAACCAAGCTGGTCTGGAACAGGGAGCCTCCATCAATTTCTTCTGATGGCAGCTTTCCAGGTCTACAGTGCTGATTTGTGCTGGAGTGCTATCCTATCTGTTAATCAATGGCATGGAAGAGAACATGGACTGCTGGGCAGATCCCCACAGTGCCTATCAAAGAATAACATTGAGTCTCAGACTTACACGGAAGGAGGAAATTAATCCACTGCCCTCCCATTCATGAGGATACTCCTTGCTGCACCCAGACACGCAGTTTGCAAAGTGCTTCCGTACACATCAACATGGTTGAGATGTGCAGCCACCCTATGAGGGAGGCATCCTGACCCTCACCTTCTTAGATGGGAGGAAACTGACTGGGCGCCGTGACTCCCGCCTGTAATCCCAGCGCTTTGAGAGGCTCCCCTGAGCTCAGGAGTTGGGGACCAGCCTGGCCGATGTGGTGAAACCCCATCTCTACTAAAAATACAAAAATTAGCCGGGCATGGTGGCATGCACCTCGGGAGACCAAGACAGGAGAATCGCTTGAACCCAGGAGGCAGAGGTTGCAGTGAGCCGAGATCATGACACTGCACTCCAGCCTGGGCAACAGAGCAAGACCCCGTCAAAAAAAAAAAAAAAGGGAGGAAACCAAGACTCAGAATATTGAAATGACTAACCTAGGGCCATATGGTCAGTGGGTGGCAGAGACATGGCTCAGAACAATGTGCCCTGACCCAAGGGTCCCTCTCTCTCCAGAAGACCCCCCCACCTCCAGTCAGGAAATCTTAACTCTTATTAAAAGCCAGACACTAGGTCCTAGCCCTCTTTCTTGCACAGTGGGTACTGTCTGGGTGCCTACTAACTCCTTATCAGAAAGTAGACTTTCAGCCTAATGCAGTGGCTCATGCCTGTAATCCCAGCACTTTGGGAGGCCGAGGCAGGAGGATCACTTGAGCCCAGGAATTCGAGACCAGCCTAAGCAACCTAGCAAGACCCCATCTCTACAAATAAAAATAAAAACATGAGTCAGGTGTGGCAGTCCATAACTGTAGTCCCGGCTACTCAAGAGGCAGAGTTGGGAGGATCTCTTGAGCCCAGGAGGTTGAGGCTGCAATGAGCTATGATGGTGCCACTACTCTCCAGCCTGGGCCACAGAGTGAGATCTTGTCTCAAAAAAAAAAAAAAAAAAAGAAAAGGTAGGTTCTCTTAGGCAACCAAATTGCCTAACATTCTATCTTTTTAACCATCAGAATATCAGAACCTGGCCCTGAGACAAAAGAATATCTAACTTTCCTTTCTTGCTTTGATAAAAATCAAAGCCCAAGAGGTAAAATTACCAACCATTTCCCCCAGCCAGCATCCTGGACTTGGGGTTTATTCCCAGCCTTATGGGGTTCCCGGCCAGGCAAAAGGTAGGCAGGGTTTCCTAGCTCTCTTTATCTTTCCTGTTCCTCTCATAAAGAAAAAAAAAAAATTGTGGTGGGGCCCGGAGCACAAACAAGTTACAAGAAGATGAGACGATACCCTCTTGTCACCATCCTGGTATTTCAGTATCTAGAGAATGGCGGCTCAGTGCTTGCATTGGCAAAGAAAGTGGGGTAATTGATATACCTTACGACATCTTTCAGAATGTGCTCCTCCCTGCTTTAATTTCAGCCTCAAGGTGTGGAGAAGCAGGCTGCTTTCTGAAAAACAAGAAAAACACATCCTTCCGTTAACCAGGGTACTAAATGGCTTCAGGCCTTTCTCACACCTACAGTCCCAGAGGGCCCCCAAGAGTCCTTGGGTGGTCTAGGAACCTTTATTATTATTAGAGACAGGGTCTCCCTCTATCTCCCAGGATGGAGCGCAGTAGCATGATCATAGCTCACTGCAGCCTCCAATTCCTGGGCTCAAGCCATCCTCCTGCCTTGGCCTCCCAAAGCACTGGGATTACAGGTGTGAGCCTTAACACCCAGCCCTAGGAGCCTTTTTTATTGAATCTGTCCTGGTTTCCTCCTGCTGGAAAAGGGGTGGGAGGACGTGATATGGTTTGGCTGTCCCCACCTAAATCTCATCTTGAATTGTAACTCCCACAGTTCCCTCATGTTGTGGGAGGAACCCGGTGGGAGGTGACTGAATTATGGGGGCAGGTCTTTCCTGCACCGTTCTCGCGATAAGTGAATGAGTCTCACGAGATCTGATGGCTTTAAAAACAGGAGTTTCCCTGCATAAGCTCTCTTTGCCTGCTTTATATCCTGGCCGCGCCAGCAGCTGATTGGACGGTGCCCGCCCAGACTGAGGGTGGGTCCGCCTTTCCCAGTTCACCGACTCAAATGTTAATCTCCTTTGGCAACACCCTCATAGACACACCCAGGATCAATACTTTGCATCTTTCAATCCAATCAAGTTGACACTCAGTATTAATCATCAAGGGTGGTGTGGGGTTGGATGGTCTTCCAGAAGATTCTGTTCGGAATGACCATGGGAAGCCAGGCTATGATGTTGGAATGAAGGTCCGGAGATGACTGTGTACGAAGGGAAGGTCGAATGTTGGTGGGCAGGGCACGGGGCTTGCTGTGTTTCTGGCATTCAGTGTCCACTGTGATGGAGGAAAGAAGCCCTTCCTGAATTCCAAGGGGAATTTTGGGTGATGTCAGGAGAAGCAGGCACACAGGTGTGCAATGCACGTTTGCCAAGACAGCCACATAAGCCATCGGCAGGACTCAAGGGGCAGGAAGGACTTCCTGGGGTACTCATTTGGAAAAGGGGTGCTTTGGAGTAGCTGGGAGGGCCGGAGCACTTACTCAGAACACTTAACCCACTGGGAGTCACTCCATGGACAGAACACGATAAGGCAGAGGCCACATGGAGGACCTGAACACCTCTGGATGACCTCAGACAGTCACTTCTGGTCTCTGGCCTCCGTCTCCTGTTCAATCATCAAAGCTGTTTACCGACTTCCGAGAGTCACTGGAAGTCCCGAGTGTGGCGACAGGCGTGCAGGAAACTCACACACTATAAATTCCCTTTCAAAAGTCAGGATGAAGCCAGGGGAGCGGACGTTGGTCTAGACTGCTGTGGCATTTCTGAAACTCCTCTGAAAATCCACCGCCATCCGCAGTGTGCCAGGAAGAGCCTCTGTCAGAGGACAGCCATTGAGAAGTGGACAACAGTGGGTACGGTACATTTATAATTTGCAGAGAGGAAAAAAGCAAAAAAAAAAAAAAAAAAAAAAAAAGGAAGAAAAACAGTCATCCGCGCTGGCTGGCTCACGGTCACACACATTTCTGGGTCCTTCCCCAGCAGGCAATGACATCTGGTAACCCCATTGTCTGCTATCTGCAGGGAAGAAAGTGTTAGACACGAGGGCAGATGGAGTTTGCCTAACGTGTCTGTTCTCTTCTTCGCTGCCTTTTCAACTCTTCTTGGGAATGCAGCAAAATAGCAGCTGTTCATAATTTCATGAATAAAGAACTATGTAAATTTCAACTATGAAAATGTGTTGCGTCTCTTGTGGGCAAAGTGTGGTGTATGCTCCTGCGCCGTCTCTATTTCCATCTCGTGCGCATGTTGGAGTTTATCTAAACGGCACTCTCTGGGTAACTGCTCAGTTTCAGATTCAGACTCGGCTAATTCATGACAAACAGCTTTGAGAACTATCCCTGCTTAGCCAGAGCAACAGGCTTGGAGGCCCAACTCTCAGGGTAACAATTCAAGGCCCATCGCCTCTGAGTGAGATGTCAGTCTATTCTCTCTTTCCTTCTCTCTCTTTCTTTCTTTCCTTCTTTCCTTCTTTCTTTCCTTCTCTCCTTCCTTCCTTCCTTCCTTCCTTCCTTCCTTCCTTCCTTCCTTCCTTCCTTCCTTCCTTCCTTCCTTCCTTCCTTCTCTTCTTTCTCTCTTTCTTTCTTTCTTTTCAGGGTCTCGCTCTGTCACCCAGTCTGGACTGCAGTGGTACAATCTCGGCTCACTGCAACCTCCACCTCCTGGATTCAAGCAACTCTCCTGCCTCAGCCTCCTGTGTAACTGGGATTACAGGTGTGCATCTCTATGACTGGCTAATTTTTATATTTTTAGTAGAGACGGGGTTTCACTATGTTGGCCAGGCTGGTCTCGAACTCCTGACCTCAGGTGATCCACCTGCCTCGGCCTCCTAAAGTGCTGGGCCACCTTGTGAGTCACCGTGCCTGGCCTCTATGTGTTTCTTTTTATTGACCTGTAAAATGGGTACGATGATGTGGAAAAGAAAAGGAAAAAAAAAAAAAAAAACGCAAAAAAACCCAGAACATTTGCGGGCTGGGTGCGCGTACCTACTTTGGGAGGCCCAGGCAGAAGGATGGCTTGAGGCCAGGAGTTTGAGATCAGCCTGGGCATCCTGGTGAGACCCTGTCTCTACAAAAAAAATTTAATTAGCTGGGCATGGTGGTACACACCTGTAGACCCAGCAACTTGGGAGGCTGAGATGAGAGGGTCGTTTGTGTCTAGGAGTTCGAGGCTTCAGTGTGCTGCAGTCGCGCCACTGCACTCCAGCCTGGATGACAGACAGAGACCTTATCTCTAAAAGAAAGAAAGGAAGAAAAAAAAACAACATTTGCATAATAATTATGGAGGCCAAATATATTGAGAGTTTTCTTCCAAATTCCTGCAGAAGGCCAAAATTACCAGCAAAGGATTCCAGTCCCTAGGACCTAGATGGGTCTCCATGGGTACATGCAATTCTAAAGCCATCATATCCTCGACTCCTGGGGCCTCCAGGCAGCTTCTGGACAGTTATGGACACCATCTTGCTGGGGAATATACTGCGCTCTTTGCGAACAGTCTTTCTAGTTCATTTCAGAAGGGCAGGGGGCACCCCTTTTTGGATGGGTGTCATCTGGGGAAGATGCCGAACCCATTGTGAAGGAATCCAGTGTGTGGAGCGAGGACTTATGAGTAGACGCTGTATAAATTCCACGTTCAGGCCGGGCGCGGTGGCTCACACCTGAAATCCCAGCACTTTGGGAGGCCGAGGCGGGTGGATCACTTGAGGCCAGGAGTTCGAGACCAGTCTGGGCAACATGGTGAAACCCAGCCTCTACTAAAAATACAAAAATTAGCCGGATTTGGTGGCACACACCTGTAATCCCAGCTACTTGGGTGGCTGAGGTAGAAGAATCACTTGAGCTTGGGAGGCGGAGGTTGCAGTGAGCGGAGACTGTGCCACTGCATTCCAGCCTGTGCAACAGAGCGAGACTCCGTCTCAAAAAAAAAAAAAAAGAAAATTCCAAGTTCAGCTCCTTAAAAGAAGGAGTTTTCTGGTAGTGCTCCAGAGATAACCAGACTGCTCTGGAAGGATGAGGGAAGAGTCCTGGTTTCCGGTTGGTTAGGGTGCTGCAGAGAAGCACCTCTCATGCTTGGATGCACATAGGAATCACCAGAGGACCTCGTTCAAATGCAGACTTTAATTCAGCAAGTCCAAGGAGGGAGGCATTTCTAACCATCTCGCAGGCTTTTCTAACCTGATGCAGGTGCGGCTGGTCCCCAGACCATACTTAGGATGCTGATCTTTCTCTTTCTTTCCTTCCTTCCTTCCTTCCTTCTTTCTTTCTTTCTTTTTTTTTTTTTTTTTTGAGACAGGATCTTGTTCTGTCACCCAGGCTAGAGTACAGTGCCATGATCACAGCTCACTGCAGCCTTGACGTCCTGCACTCAAGTGATCCTCCTACCTTAGCCTCCTGAGTAGCTGGGACTACAGGCCCATGCTACCATGCCCAGCTAATTTTTGTATTTTTTGTAGAGACAGTGTTTCACCATGTTGCCCAGGCTGGTCTCAAACTTCTGGGCTCCAGCAATCTGCCCTATTTGTTTCCATTTGAGGGACCAGGCATCATGTATTATTTAAAAAAAAAAAAAAAAAAAAGCACCAAGCATGGTAGTTCACACCTGTAATCCCAGTACTTTGGGAGGCCGAGGTGGGAGGATTGCTTGAGCCCAGGAGTTCAACTCCAGCCTGGGCAATATAGTGAAATCCTGTCTCTACAAAAAATGTAAAAATTAGCCAAGCGTGGTGGCAAATGCCTGTAGTCCCAGCTACTCGGGAGGCTGAGGAGGGAGGATCGCTGGAGCCCCGGTGACCCAGGCTGCAGTGAGTGGTGATCACACCACTGTGCTCCAGCCTGGGTGACAGAGTGAGACCCTGACTTTGGGAAAAAAAGAAAGGAAAACAAATTGTATCATCAAATGGTCTGAGTCACCTGAGAAACCACAATTTAATGCCACCTTCTGATACCCAGAGTTCCTATCTTTGAATCAAATTAAGTGGAAAACAAGTTAAAAAAAAATCCTTAAATAATTACGGAGGTGGGCAGAGGTTTTTTTTGTTTTTTTTGTTTTTTTTTTGTTTTTTTGGTGATAGAAATGCTTGATAACGCTTGTAGAAGAAGTGAAAAACATCTCACATAAAAATTTAATCTGAATGTTTTTGTTGTTAAAAGTCTCCTGTGAATCATGAATTATGAAAAACATGACCCAGGAAAGCTGTGAACAAGTTGATTCAAGTATCTCAGGCATGTGATGATCTCACGCCCCAGTCCAGCTTGGTTTCTGAGACGGTTAGGATTTTATCAGGTTCAGGGCGCACTGATGGCCTAATTCTGGCTCCAGGCCTCACCCGGCTCTTTTCACACCGGCGCCAGATGTTTGGGAAGTTTTCAGGAAACTGTGGAAAACCAGACCTCAGGCTGGTCACCTTCCAGCAAGGTAGGAGGTGGCTGGTATAGTTTTCACGTTATTATTTCTTTTTCTTTTTCTTTTTTTTTTTTTTTGAGACAGGGTCTTGCTCTGTCACCCAGGCTGGAGTGCAATGGTGTGATTTAGGCTCACTACAACCTCGATCTCCCAGACTCAAGCGATCCTCCTTGAGGATTGCAATCTCAGCCTGCCAAGTACCTGGGAGTACAAGCACACACCACCACACCTGGCTAATTTTTTTATTTTTTGTAGAGACAGTGTCTTGCTGTGTTGCCCAGGCTGGTCTCAAACTCCTGGCCTCAAGCAATCCTCCCACCTCAAGAGGATTGCTTGAGGCTTGAAATCCTAAAGTGCTAGGATTACAGGCATGAGCCACCGTCCCCAGCTGCTCACCCATTCTTAAATACAAAAGGAGACCCTGAAAATAAACTGTACAGAGGGATCGATTAGACCTCATGACCCTTGACTTTTAACTCTTCACTGAGGAATGAGCCTGACTCCTTTCTTCCTACCTGCACTCATCAGACATTTATTACACGTGGTGGGGCATGATGGCTCACGGCTGTAATCCCAGCACTTTGGGAGGCTGAGGCGGGTGGATCACCTGAGGTCAGGAGTTCGAGACCAGCCTGGCCTACCTGATGAAACCCCCGTCTCTACTAAAAATACAAAAAAATTAGCTGGGTATGGTGGTGTGGACCTGTAATCCCAGCTACTCGGGAGGCTGAGGCAAGAGAAGAGCCTAAACACACCGTGAGCAGACTAATGACATCAAAGTGGAACCAGAATGATAAGTCATAGCTCCCCAAAATTTGAGCATCTGTTCTGTGTGAAACACTATAGCAGACATTTGTTTGTTTGTTTGTTTGTTTATTTATTTTGAGACGGAGTTTTGCTCTTGTCACCCAGGTTGGAGTGCAATGGCGTGATCTCGGCTCACTGCAACCTCTGCCTCCCGGTTCAAGCGATGCCTCGACCTCCCGAGTAGCTGGGATTACAGACGCCCACCACCAGGCCTAGCTAATTTTTGTATTTTCAGTAGAGTTGGGGTTTCACCATGTTGCCCAGGCTGCTCTCGAACTCCTGACCTCAGGTGATCCACCTGCCTTGGCCTCCCAAAGTGCTGGAATTACAGACGTGAGCCACCGCGTCCGGCCTATGCTACTTCCGATTCCCTACCATCGTCCGTTTAGTGATGACCATACCCAGGCGATCTTGATGCCTGAGATTTAAGGTGTGTGAAATCCCACTGGAGTTCAGAGCTGCTGCTTTTTTTTTTTTTTTTTTCCTCCAAGAGGAATTGTTAAAGTCAAACTTGACCAAGTTCTTTCTGCAAACTGGATGCCTTCACATGCCTGTCTCCAGATCCATGCTTCAAGGTTAAGTGTTATTAATATAAGTAATACAGATTGGGAGGCTGAGGCAGGCGGATCAGGAGGTCAGTAGTTCGAGACCAACCTGGCCAACATGGTGAAACCCCGTCTCGACTAAAAATAGAAAAATTGGCCGGGTGTGGTGGCAGGCACCTGTAATCCCAGCTACTTGGGAGGCTGAGGCAGGAGAATCACTTGAACCCAGGAGGCGGAGGTTGCAGTGAGCTGAGATCGTGCCACTGCACTCCAGCTTGGCGACAGAGTGAGACTCCATCTCAAAAAAAAAAAAAAAAAAAAAAGTAATGGAGAAGCTGAAGGTCACCCAACTCGTTTCCTGGCTTGCTTCTCTCTCACAGTTCCCTGACAATGATGAAAGCCTGTTCTCTCCAGTCCTCGGCCTCTGTTGGTCCTCACTTTGCAAATGTCTTTCCCAGTTTTCAGCCAGACTAGAAACTCCACGTCTCCCCGTGAGAGTTCCCAGGGCACCTCGTGAGACATTTGCAAGAGATTGTATCACCTTTAACTTACCCCTGTGTGCTGCAGGAAACAGGGTTCAGACTGTTCTACGCTTTGAGCACATGGCCTTTGAGGCTTCTCACTTGATCCTCAGAGCTAAATGCTCTCAGATCAGAACAGCAAAGGACTTCGGCCCCAGCCCTAGCAAGAGATGTTGTCGTTGCATACAATCAGCCAGGAATGCCTTCATTCATTCTACACATCTTTATTGACACAGCCTGGCCCTGAAGACAAGAGAATGAGAAAGGAGGAAGACAGCCTTGGTGCCTGCCTCCCTGTGTTTAGAGTTTAGCAGGAAAAAGAACTAAATCAGGGATGCATTAGAAGTATGGTATTACGCCACCATGGAATACTATGCAGCCATAAAAAAAATAATGAGTTTGGCCGGATGCACTGTCTCATGCCTGTAATCCTAGCACTCTGGGAGGCCGAGGCGGGATCACCTGAGGTCAGGAGTTTGAGACCAGCCTGACCAACATGCTAAAACCTTGCCTCTACTAAAAGTACAAAATTAGCCAGGCATGCTGGTGCACGCCTGTAATCCCAGCTACTTGGGAGGCTGAGGCAGGAGAATCGCTTGAACCTGGCAGGCAGAGGTTTCAGTGAGCCGAGATGGCACCACTGCACTCCAGCCTGGGCAACAAGAAACTCTTGTCTCTGGCCGGGTGCGGTGGCTCATGCCTGTAATCCCAGCACTTTGGGAGGCCGAGGCGGGCAGATCACGAGGTCAGGAGTGCAAGACCAACATGGTGAAACACCGTTTCTACTAAAAATACAAAAATTAGCCCGGTATGTTGGTGCGCGCCTGTAATACCAGCTACTCCAGAGGCTGAGGCAGGAGAATCGCTTGAACCGGGGAGGCGGAGGTTGCAGTGAGCCCGAGATCATGCCACTGCACTCCAGCCTGGGCTACGTAGCGAGACTCCGTCTCAGGAAAAAAAGAGAAACTCTGTCTCAAAAAATAAAATAAAATAAAATAAAATAAAAAAGAATAAGTTCATGTCTTTTGCAGGGACATGGATGAAGCTGGAAGCCATCATTCTCAGGAAACTAACACAGGAACAGAAAACCAAACACTGCATGTTCTCCCTCATATGTGGGAGTTGAACAATGAGATCACATCGACACAGGGAGGGGAACATCACACACCGGGTCCTGTTGGAGGGTGAGGGTAAGAGGAGGGAGAGCATTAGGACAAGTATCTAATGCATGTAGGGCTTAAAATCTAGATGACAGGTTGATAGGTGCAGCAAACCACCATGGCACATATATACCTATGTAACAAGCCTGCACATTCTGTACATGTATCCCAGAACTGAAAGTAAAATAATTTTTTTTTTAAAGTATGGCATTATGCATACTAGTCTGGGCGTGGTGGCTCATGCCTGTAATCCTAGCACTTTGAGAGGTCGAGGGGGGTGGATTGCCTGAGCTCAGGAGTTCAAGACCACCCTGGGCAACATGGTGAAACCCCGTCTCTACTAAAATGCAAAAAATTAGCCGGGCATGGTGGCGTACCTGTAGTCCCAGCCACTCAGAAGGCTGAGGCAGGAGAATTGCTTGAGCCCAGGAGGTGGAGGTTGCAGTGAGCCGAGATCATGCCACTGCACTGCACTCTAGCCTGGGCGATGAAGCGAGACGCTGTCTCAAAAAAAAAAAAAAAAAAAAAAAAAAAGTGTGGTATTATGCATACTGACAACAGGGAAAAGTGAACCAGCTCCCAACTGAATCCTACTTTGCTAAGTTGCATACATGTTTTCTTTATTCATTTCCATCCACTTATGTATAAGTTAAATATATATATTTTAATCCCTGCTGTATCAGTCAGGGGACTAGCAGGAAACAGAATCAAACAGGGACAATTTAAGAGAAGTTAAGAAGGGACTAGGAGGCTAGCTGTGGTGGCTCACGCCTGTAATACCAACACTTTGGGAGGACCAGGAGTTTGAGGCCAGCCTGGACAACACAGCAAGACCCGATCACTGTAAAGATTGTTTTTGGCCGGGCACAGTGGCTCATGTCTGTAATCCCAGCAATTTGGGAGGCTGAGGTGGGCAGATCATGAGGTCAGGAGTTCGAGACCAGCCTGGCCAGCATGGTGAAACCCCATCTCTACTAAAAATATAAAAAACTAGATGGGCATGGTGGTGCTTGCCTGTAATCCCAGTTACTCGGGAGGCTGAGGCAGGAGAATTGCTTGAACCAGGCAGACAGAGGTTGCAGTGAGCCAAGATTGAGCCATTGCATTCCAGCCTGGACAACAGAGCAAGACTCTGTCTCAAAAAAAAAAATCTTTTTTTTAATAAAAATAAATCTTTTTTTTTTTTTTTTTTTTTTTTTTTTTTGAGACTGAGTCTGGCTCTGTCGCCCAGGCTGGAGTGCAGTGGCCGGATCTCAGCTCACTGCAAGCTCCGCCTCCCGGGTTTACGCCATTCTCCTGCCTCAGCCTCCCGAGTAGCTGGGACCACAGGCGCCCGCCACTTCGCCCGGCTAGTTTTTTGTATTTTTTTAGTAGAGATGGGGTTTCACTGTGTTAGCCAGGATGGTCTCGATCTCCTGACCTCGTGATCCGCCCGTCTCAGCCTCCCAAAGTGCTGGGATTACAGGCTTGAGCCACCGCGCCCGGCCTTAAATCTTATTTTTTAATAGCTGGGCATACACCTGTAGTCCCAACTACTCGGGAGGCTGAGGCGAGAGGATTGCTTGAGGCCAGGAGTTTGAGACCAGCCTGGGCAACATAGAGAGATCCTGTTTTTTTTTAAAAAATATATTTTTTTAAAATTAGCCAGGTGTGGTGGCACACTTCTGTGGTCCTAGCTACTTGGGAGGCTGAGGCAGGAGGATCACTTAAGCCTAGGAGTTTGAGGCTGCAATGAGCTATGATTGCTCCACTGCACTCCAGCCTGTAAGACAAAGTGAAATCCAGTCTCCAAACAAACAAACAAACACCTCACAAACAAACAACAAGCAAAGGACAGTTAGTACCATTCTGTCTATATTAATCCACTAAACCGATAACCGCCAGCTGTCTCGCATCTTTGTGAATTCACAGACATAATGTGTGTGCATCTGGGTCTTAATAAGAGATCATGGAGGCTGAGTAATGTTTGGGCAGAGAAAAAAATTATTGCATTAAGCAATATGATCTTCAGCAATTGACAGCTGGTGATACGGGAGCTTTCAATCTTTTATTTTGTCTTAGGCTGAGAGGCGAAGTCTGGTGTTTAGCTGTATTTTGCATTGATTTTCCAAATGACAAAGAAAATTTCAAAAGCTGTCAAACAAACGCGAGACATTTACGAAGTGAAGCTGGGTTTCACTGGGATTTATGCTTTCTTCCTCATCTATTATGGATATTTCATTAGCGATTAGTCAGAAACTTTTAGAGCTAGCTTCGGAGTTTGTCATTTAGAGCTTTCATATCAATTTCCTTAAAACATAAGAAATAACATTGCTATAAATAAGGCAAAAGGCTAAGGCAGATAATACAATGCAGAAGGCAAAACATAATTTCCAAACATATGCAATTATGAAAAATAGAATAACAAAGTAGGCAATGTTTCAAATGAAGTTCCTAGATGCACATTTCATTTAAGCTTAATAAAATATCACTTATATTGCAGTAATACCATTTAATTATTAAAAATTCTCTCCAACCGGATTAATAGCTATGTAAAAGATGCTCGTCTAAATTCAAACTTTTCCTCCACTCAGCAGTCTCTCATTATTAAGACTAGCCCTCGTTTAGAATGAATTTTCTTCTGTCCATCAAAAACCCCACCTGTTAACTCGTTTTTAACACTGTAAATTATTTATATCAGATGCTTGGAAACACAAAGCAAAATAGAGAAGATGTCACCCACACATCATTTTATGTTTATTTTTAACCTACTATATCTTCTTAGTTTCAGGCAATTTTAAAAAAACAATTTTTTTGAGACAGAGTCTCACTCTGTTACCCAGGCTGGAGTACAGTGGTACAATCTCAGCTCATTGCAGCCTCGAACTCCTGGGCTGAAGTGATTCTCCTGCCTCGGCCTCCCGAGTAGCTGGGACAACAAGTGCACGCGCCACCATGCCCCAGCTAACTTTTTGAATTTTTTGTAAAAACATAGTCTCGCTATGTTTCCCAGGCTGGTCTTGAACTCCTGGCCTCAAGTCATCCTCCCACCTTGGTCTCCCCAAGTGCTGGGATAGAAACTGGCCTTTATACATGCTGGGTGCCCCACAGATACTGGACATGTGTTATCTTTTTTCCTTTTCTTTTCTTTTCTTTTTTTTTTTTTTTGAGACTGCATCTCACTCTGTCACCCAGGCTGGAGCGCAATGGCACAATCTTGGCTCACTGCAACCCCTGCCTCCCGGGTACAAGAGATTCTCGTGCCTCAGTCTCCAGAGTAACTGGGACTACAGATGTGCACCACCACGCCTGGCTAATTTTTGTATTTTTAGTAGAGACGGGGTTTCACCATGTTGGCCAGGTTGGTCTTGAACTCCTGACCTCAAGTGATCCACCCACCTTGGCCTCCCAAAGTGCTGGGACTACAGGCGTGAGCCACCGTGCTCGGCCGACATGTGTTATCTTAATTATTCCTTACAAGCCCATGAAGCAAGTTTTATTGTCCCCATTTTACAGATGGGAATAGTGAGGCATAAGGAAGTCATACAACCAGTATAAGCAACTGGGCCTGTTCCGAAACTTTACGATTTCTGCCTTTACCCACTCATCACACTGCTAAAGCAACTTGTAATTATTACCGACTATAATTCCTTTTGAATTCTGTGGCTTTGTGATTTGGCTTTTGTTGGATTATGAATGACTGGTTTTTTTTTTGTTTTTGTTTTTTTTTTTTTCCCAGCTAGAGTCTTGCTCTGTCACTCAGGCTGGAGTGCAGCGGTACGATCTCAGCTCACTGCAACCTCTACCTCCCGCGTTCAAGTGATTCTCCTGCTTCAGTCTCCCAAATAGCTGGGATTACAGGCATGTGCCACCACACCCAGCTAATGAATCATGAACAAGCTTAATTCCAGATAACAGCAATAGGGCCTGTCTCACCCATGATACACGCTGGGAGTAGATCTTGAATTGATAGTTTTATTAATCAGTGACACGCCACGGAAATTCAATCTCACAGAATTTGGGGACTGCAGAACCAGACAGGATGTGCTGAGAAGTTTCCGTCTGTGTTTAAAATATGTTTCTGAAGTTGCTGCTGTCCTATTGTGGTTGCTTTTTACTCAACGGTTATTGCAATCTTGGCCTCAGGATACCAAAGAGTAAGACTTTGGTTGCTCAGTAGGATCTAAGATGTCAGGAAGGCGGTTTTTATTCTGTGCAACTAGACCCTTTGGTTCTTTCATTTAGTTTGGGCTCCAGAGCCTTTAGAGGCTTTGGTGATTTCACCCGACCACTATTTCTAGCAAGTCAGGAAGATGAGGCCAGTGGCTCAGGGGTTGAGATCACACCCTGGGAAATGCAAGGCCATGGTCAGGCACAGTGGCTCACGCCTATAATCCCAGCACTTTAGGGGACTGAGGCAGGAAGATTGCTTGAGGTTAGGAGTTCAAGACCAGCCTAGGCAACATAGGGAGACCCCTGTCTCTGCACATATATTTATATAGTTTTTTTTTTTTTTTTTTGAGACAGGGTATCACTCTGTCACCTAGGTTGGAGTGCAATGGTGTGATCTCAGCTCACTGCAATCTCTGCCTCCCAGGTTCAAGCGATTCTCATGCCTCAGCCACACGAATAGCTGGAGTTACAGGTGTGTACCATCACGCCAGGCTAATTTTTGTTATTTTTAGTAGAAACGGGGTTTCACCTTGCTGGCCAGGCTAGTCTCAAACTCCTGACCTCAAGTGATCCACCTGCCTTGGCCTCCCAAAGTGCTGAGATTACAGGTGTGAACCACCACACCCAGCCAAAAAATGCAAAAATTAGCCGGGTGTGGTGTGGTGTGCCTGTAGTTTCAGCTACTTGGAAGGCTGAGGCAGGAGGATCGCTTGAGCCCAGGAGTTGGAGGCTGTAGCGAGGTATGATGATCCACCTACTGGGTGACAGAGAACGACCCTGTCTCAAAAAATTTAAAAACAAACAAACAAAAATTAAACCATATTGGCCAGGTGCGGTGGTTCACACCTGTTATCCCAGTGCTTTGGGAGACCGTGGGAAGATCACTTGAGCCAGGAGTTTGAGACCAGCGTGTTTCTACAATTTTTTTTTTTTCCTGAGGTGGAGTCTCACTCTGTTGCCCAGGCTGGAGTGCAATGGAGCAATCTCAGCTCACCACAACCTCCGCCTCCTGGGTTCAAGCGATTCTCCTGCCTCAGCCACCCAAGTAGCTGGGATCACAGGCACCCGCCACCATGCCCAGATAGTTTTTGTATTTTTAGTAGAAATGGGGTTTCGCCATGTTGGCCAGGCTGGTCTCGAACTCCTGACCTCAGGTGATCCACCTGCCTTGGCCTCCCAAAGTGCTGGGATTACAGGTGTGAGCCACTCCTCCCGGCCAAAAAAAAAAATTTTTTTTTTTTAATGCTAACTCAAAGTAGTGGCACACAGCCCTGGTCTCAGCTACTTGGGAGGCTGAGGCAGGAGGATCGCCAGAGCCCAGGAGTTCAAGGCTTCGCCACTGCACTCCAGTCTGGGCGACAGAGGGAGATTTTGTTTCTGAAAAACAAAAAAAAACAACAAAAAAACCAGAACCATATTGACACACTGTTGTTACATTGCCATTAACTAAAGTCCACAGTTTACATTAGCGTTCACCTTTCTAGTTGCACAGTTCCAAGGATTGTGAAAAATGCATGATGTCACATGCTTACCATTACAACATCACACATAATAGTTTCCCTGTTGTAAAACTGCAATGCTATGGCTCCATCCCTGAGGTATTTTCATCATCCTGAAGTTAAGCAAAAAATGACATTCCAGGAACAAGAAAGTAAGAAAAATGCTACACTCCCAATGGGCTGAAACCATGATAGGATATGATCTGGGCTGGTGAATGCAATGTTCTGATAGGGATGAAACAGAGTTATTGAAGGAGAGCGGGGCCAAAGATCCCTTCTGGAACGAGGAACAAGGAGGAAGCAAAATTAAAACCATCACTGAGGGATGACTGTACCCAGGTCTAATGTGTATTAGCTCATTTAATCCTAGCAAAGATACGACAAGGTATGTTTGATAATTATCTTAACCTCCAGCATTGGATCTTATTTGGAGCACAGCCATAGGGATGGGTGAGGTACGGTTCAGAAATTATAGGTGAGGACAAGGTGACTCAGAGAGGTTAAGTAACCAGCCCAAAGTTGCCCAGCAAAAAAGCAGCATGCAGTGCCTAGGGTTTGCACACAGGTCTGTCTGTCTGATGTCCACACCTGTGACCTTCTCTCTGCCCCATGGCGCTGGCTCCTCTGAGATGCAGAAGGGTGAGGATGGAGCTTTTTTCATCTGCAGAGTG